>NC_035172.2:390307-704530 GCF_001659605.2 Manihot esculenta
AGATTTTGAGCAAAGATTGGAGTTTTGAAGCTTGGAGACCTCAAGGGTTAGTTTCTCTACATCTCCAAGCTTGGATCGTCCTTCCTCTTGATCTTCAAGAGGTAAGAGTAGATCCTCACCCTCTTCTATGTTTTAAGTAAGTTTTGAGGGGTTTCAAGGGTATATAATGCATGTTTAGAGTAGATTTAAAGTGTTAGGGTTTATGTGGGTTATATGATGAAATGTATGTTATTGTTTGTTAAAATGTGTTGTTGTTGGGGTATAGGTTAGTTTTAAGCCCCTAAATACTTAAGAGTGTGTTTATGCATGTTTTTGCATGGTTTGGTTTGAGTTTGGAGGATTTGGGAGGCAACTTATTCATGAGAGGCTGAGTTCTGCCATTCTGGAAGAACTTAGGTTCTGCAGCCGAAGCCATGTTCGGTCGCCGAACCTGCCTGTGGTGGCATGTTTTGGCCGCCTAAACTCGCCCCCGAAAGTTGGACTTTCGCCTCTGGAGGGGAGTTTCGGCCGCCGAAGATGCACGAGTTTCGGATTTGAAAGGGACTTTTGGCCGCCGAAGGTGCATGGCTTTCGGATCTGGAAGGGGGTTCGGCCGCCGAAAGTGCCCTGTTCAGCCTTCCTTTGCATGTTTTCTATGATTATTTTATGGTGTTTTAGGGGGTTTTTGGGGAGATGTTTAGAGTCTTGTTAGTGTATGTTTGGTCCTTCATTTGAGTCCACCTGTGTAGGTTCGGACCCGAGGAACCGAGGACCCCAGCAGTGAGGTAGCTGCTACAGAGTCTTCTCAGAGTCAGCCTGAGGTGAGTAGAATGGATCTTAATGTTTTAAAGCAAATAAATTTCAAGCATGTTCATGCATCACGAATGCCATGATATATACTTGGTTGTTTGCATTAGAATTGTAACGACCCGAAAATTGGACCGCTACCGGCGCTAGGATCCAGGTCGACTTAAGGCCGCCGGGACCCGTAGCAAGCCTGACATGCATCCTGAAAACCTGCTTAATCCCATACATGATCAACAACATACATAAAAATTAAAACTTTTCTTTCCATGAACATCAACCAAACTCAACCTGTGCATAAACATTAACATAACATTGATCCCTCTGTGGGATCTCATCAGTGTCCCCAATGGGTGACATAACATATGCTGAGTTGGTTACATAAACATCATAAAAATCTCTAAGATCATGTATTAAAAGGGATACAACAATCTATGGTCAAGCACACCACTAACATCCATATACATCATCTCATTACATAACTATACTGATTGAGACATTACATTACGATTTGATCATGTCCATTGTTAGCTATTACATAAACATGAATTCTTTACTCTATCTGGACTCCTGCTCTATACTGTACCTGCAAGCCTGGGGGTAAAGGGAGAGGAGTGAGCTAAAAGCCCAGTGAGTAGAACTATAAAACATATTAACACTATGCTCCAATGAAATGCATCATAACACAGACAATTCACATAAGGGTTGGGTGAACTTGTCACCAACTAGTCCAAGCTAACTCTGTGCCAGGCCGTAGCATGGGGTCCTGGTCTTCCTGTCATAACATACATTACTTACCATTTGCCCCAGGGCCTCCTCTGGGCTCCTGGTCTTCGAGTCCCATAACCGTGCCAGGCCGTAGAATGGGGTCCTGGTCTTTCCTTACATAGTGCCAGGCCGTAGAATGGGGTCCTGGTCTTCCTGTCATGGACTAATTGGGTCATCCAATATTCACCCACATCAACAACAATCGATGCAATGCGGCATATTCGTGGAAACTAATGCAATCATCCTATTGCATAATTATGATGCATGAAACATGATAAAACATTTAATTTAAAAGATTAAGTTTAGTTCCACTCACCTCTGGCTGACTCTGACAACACCGAAGCAGCTGAACTCACTGCTGGGGTCCTCGGTTCCTCGGGTCCGAACCTACACAGGTGGACTCAAATGAGGGACCAAACATACCTGAACATATGTCTAAACTACTCCCCAAAAACCCCCTAAAACATCATGAAACAACCATACAAAAACATGCAAGGAAGGCCTGGACAGGGCACTTTCGGCGGCAGGTTCGGCGGCCGAAAGTCCCTCCAGAGCCGAAAGTCAGGCAGGTTCGGCGGCACCTTCGGCGGCCGAAATTGCCAGACAGAGACGAAAGTCTCCTTTCGGGGGCAAGCTTCAGCAGCCAAAAGGCTGCCTCCCCAGCCATGTTCGGCGGCCGAAAGTCCTTCGGCTGCCGAACCTGGTTTCTGCCAAAGGGCAGAAACTTGGCTCCCTATGCACATTTCGCCTCCAAACCTTTCCAACATGCATCAAACCTATTCTACAACACACAAACACAAGCATACATGTTCCTAGGGGCCTCAAACCAACATAAACCCCATCTACAACACATCAAGAAGCTCACATTGTTCATGAACATACATTTATACCCATACACTCCAAAAGCATAACCATAACCTAAACATGCATTCTAACCCATAGATCTACTGAAAACTTACTTAAAACATGCAATGAGCTTAAGATCGGCTCTTACCTCTTGAAGATCGAGAGAGAGACGACCTAAACTCGAAGTTGGGAGAAATTGGGTTCTTGAACCTCCAAGCTCCAAAACTTTGCTCAAATGCTCAAATCTTCAAAATAAAGTTAAAACAAATGAAAACCTTGAAAGATCTAGAGGAAAGACGCCCAAAGATGGGTGAGGGGCGGCGGAGACTCCCCTTGGCCGAAAATGGGGAAAAAGCTCACCCGTTTTCGGCTAAGGGACCCTTTTATAGTGGCTGGCCAGACCACGTTCGGGGGCTGAATGTGCCTCCGCATGCATGCCATGTTCGGCGGCCGAACTTGAGATTCGGCGGCCGAACCTGGACTTCCCTCACTTATGCTTTCAGGGGCCTAAAGCACACCCGCAACGCATGCATGTTCGGCGGCCGAACTTGAGGTTCGGCGGCCGAACCTGAGTTTTCCTCCAATGCTATTTTCATGCAAAAACTCATTTTCTTTCATGCTTAAAACATAAAACACATTAAAACATTTTATAAAAACATGGTTTTACCCTATGAGAGGCTTCCGACATCCGAGATTCCACCGGACGGTAGGAATTCCGATACCGGAGTCTAGCCGGGTATTACATTCTCCCCCCCTTAAGAACATTCATCCCCGAATGTTCCTCAACTAGCACATGCAAGGCATACAACATAAAACACATAGAGACTAACCTTAAAAGAGATGAGGATATTGCCGGAGCATAGACTCCCGTGTCTCCCAAGTGCACTCTTCCAGATTGTGGTGGTTCCATAGGACTTTCACCATCGGGATTTCCTTGTTTCTTAGCTTTCTGATCTGGGTGTCTAGGATCCGTACTGGCTGCTCCACATAGGTGAGATCCTCTTGGATCTCCACATCAGGCTCACTAAGAACCTTGCCCGGATCTGACACGAACTTTCTCAACATGGAAACATGGAAAACCGGATGGATTCTCTCCATTGAAGCAGGTAAATCCAGCTTGTACGATACATTCCCAATCTTTTGCAAGACTTCAAAGGGACCGATGTACCGCGGAGCCAGCTTACCCTTCTTCCCGAACCGAACCACTCCTTTCATTGGAGACACCTTGAGCAATACCAGATCCCCCTCCTGGAACTCTACTTGCCTTCTGCGGATGTCTGCATAACTCTTCTGTCTGCTTGCAGCAGTCTTGATTCTTTCTCGGATTAAAGGTACCACCCTGCTGGTGATCTCTACTAGCTCAGGCCCTACCAAAGCCTTTTCTCCAACTTCCTCCCAGCAAACAGGTGACCTGCACTTCCTCCCATATAAAGCTTCATATGGAGCCATCCCGATGCTAGCATGATGGCTGTTATTGTAGGCAAACTCCACTAAAGGTAGATGTTGCCTCCAAGAACCGCCAAAGTCCAGCACACACATTCTTAGCATATCTTCTATGGTCTGGATGGTCCTCTCTGACTGTCCGTCTGTCTGTGGATGGAAGGCAGTGCTAAAATCCAACCTGGTACCCATGGCATCCTGCAGACTCCGCCAAAACCTGGAGGTGAACTGGGGTCCTCTATCTGACACTATAGAAACAGGAACCCCATGCAGTCTGACTATCTCTTCAACATACACCTGCGTCAATTTGTCCACAGAATAGCCACTCCTGACAGGGATGAAGTGAGCAGATTTGGTGAGTCTGTCCACAATCACCCATATGGAGTCCAATCTGTTGGACGTCGCCGGTAACCCCACTACGAAGTCCATAGCTATATTCTCCCATTTCCACTCTGGAATAGGTAGCGGGTTAAGCATTCCAGCCGGCTTCTGATGTTCCAGCTTCACCCTCTGACAAACTTCGCAGGCTGACACAAACTGTGCCACTTCTCTCTTCATAGCTGGCCACCAATAAACTTTCTTCAGATCCTGATACATCTTGGTGGCTCCGGGGTGAATGCTGTATCTTGCATTATGAGCCTCTCTCATAATGTCTCCTTTTAGCCCTATGTCATCTGGTACACATAAACGACTCCCATAGCGGAGGATCCCCTTATTGTCAAATCTGAACTCACTGTCCTTGCCTGACTGAACAGTCCTGGCAATCTTCACTAACTCTGGGTCCTCATGCTGTTTCTGAGCCACCTGCTCCAGAAACACGGGTGTCACTTTCATCTGAGCAACCAAGGCACCTGTACCAGACAACTCCAACTGTAGACCTTCATCAATGAGCTTGTAAAACTCCTTCACCACTGATCTCCTCTCTACCGTGATGTGGGATAGACTGCCTAGTGACTTCCGGCTTAGGGCGTCTGCCACGACATTCGCCTTACCCGGATGATACTGAATCTTGCAATCATAGTCACTCAGCAGCTCCACCCATCTCCTCTGTCTCAAGTTCAAATCTCTTTGACTCAGGATGTACTGTAGGCTCTTATGATCTGTAAAGATCTCACATTTTACCCCATAGAGGTAGTGCCTCCACATCTTGAGTGCAAAGATTACTGCTGCCATCTCAAGGTCATGTGTGGGGTAATTCAACTCATGCTTCTTTAGCTGCCTCGAAGCATAAGCAATCGCCCTCTCATTTTGCATCAGTACACAACCCAGTCCCACACGGGACGCATCACAAAAGATTGTAAAGTCCTCATCACTAGATGGCAGAGCTAAAACTGGTGCTGAAGTCAATCTCTTCGCATTGGTCAGTCCATAGAAACTTCTGATTCTTCCTGGTTAGCCTGGTCAGAGGAGCTGCTATTTTCGAGAAGTCCTGAACGAACCTCCTGTAGTAACCTGCCAAACCCAAGAAACTCCTGATCTCTGTCACTGAAGTGGGTCTAGGCCAGTTAGCCACAGTTTCTGTCTTCTTGGGGTCCACCTCTATCCCATTCTCTGACACTACATGCCCCAAGAACGAAATGCTCCTCAGCCAGAACTCACACTTAGAGAACTTGGCATACAAGCCATGTTCCCTCAAGGTCTGTAGAACCAACCTCAGATGATGGGCATGCTCCTCTGCATTCCTGGAATACACCAAGATATCATCTATGAAGACAATAACGAAGTGATCCAGGTACTGGCTAAACACTCTATTCATGAGATCCATGAATGCTGCAGGGGCGTTGGTTAACCCGAACGGCATCACAAGGAACTCAAAATGCCCATATCTGGTCCTGAAAGCTGTCTTTGGCACGTCCTCTTCCCTGATCCTCAACTGATGATACCCGGACCTCAGATCTATTTTGGAGAAACAACCCGTGTAATACCCGGCTAGACTCCGGTATCGGAACTCCTACCGTCCGGTGGGATCTCGGATGTCGGAGACCTCTAGAAGGGTAAAATCATGTTTTTGTAAAATGTTTTCATGTTTTTAATAGTTTTAAGTATGAAATTAAATGAGTTTTTGCATGAAAAGTCCTTGGAGGAAAACCCAGGTTCGGCCGCCGAAAGCCAAGTTCGGCCGCCGATCATGCATGCGTTTTGGAGGCACGTTAGGCCCCCGAAAGCATGAGTTAGGGAAGTCCAGGTTCGGCCGCCGAAAGTCAAGTTCGGCCGCCGAACATTTGCATGGATGCGGAGGCACTTTCAGCCCCCGAACGTGGCCTGGCCAGCCACCTATAAAAGGGGCACTTAGCCGAAATGGGTGAGTTTTCTCCCATTTTCGGCCACAGCAAGCTTCCGACCTTCCCTTTGCAACTCTTGTGTTCTTCCTCCAAATCTCTTCCATTTTTTCTTGAGTTTTAAACTCACATTGCAAGTTTTGAGCATTTAAACCAAGTTTTGGAGCTTTGGGAACTCAGGAGCTCATTTTCGTGGATCTCCAAGTTTAGGTCGTCTCCCTCTCGATCTTCAAGAGGTAAGAGCCGATCTTAAGCTCCTTATGTGTTTTAAATAAGTTTTATGCAAGATCTATGGGTAGAAATGCATGTTAGGTTATATGTTGAGTTATGGATTAATGTTGATGTTTTGAACAATGTGTGTGGATTTTGTGTATTTGAAGTGTTGTAGTTGGGGTATATGACTGTTTGAGACCCCTAGGAACTTGTATGCATGTTTTGGTTGAGATTTATGCATGATTTGAGGTTTGGGAGGCAAGGGGTTCATGTGAACCAAGTTTCTGCCCTTCTGGCAGAAACCAGGTTCGGCCGCCGAAGGGAGTTTCAGCCGCCGAACCCCCTTGTGGAGGCAGCATTCGGCTGCCGAAGCTTGCCCCCGAAAGAAGACTTTCGTCTCTGTCTGGGAGTTTCGGCCGCCGAAGGTGCCGCCGAACCTGCCTGACTTTCGGCTCTGGAGGGACTTTCGGCCGCCGAACCTGCCGCCGAAAGTGCCCTGTCCAGGCCTTCCTTGCATGTTTTTGTATGGTTGTTTCAGGATGTGTTAGGGGGTTTTTGGGGAATAGTTTATAGTTATGTTCAGGTGTGTTTGGTCCCTCATTTGAGTCCACCTGTGTAGGTTCGGACCCGAGGAACCGAGGACCCCAGCAGTGAGTTCAGCTGCTTCGGTGTTGTCAGAGTCAGCCAGAGGTGAGTGGAACTAAACTTAATCTTTTAAAGTAAATGTTTTATCATGTATCATGCATCATGATTATGCAATAGGATGATTGCATTAGTTTTCACGAATATGTCGCATTGCATCGATTGTTGTTGATGTGGGTGAATGTCGGATGACCCAATTAGTCCATGACAGGAAGACCAGGCCCCATGCTACAGGCCTGGCATAGAGTAAGAAAGACCAGGCCCCATTCTACAGGCCTGGCACAGAGTAAGGAAAGACCAGGATCCCATCCTATGGTCTAGCACGGTTACGGGACTCGAAGATCAGGAGCTCAGAGGAGGCCCTGAGGAAATGGTAAGTAAAGTATGTTCTGACAGGAAAGACTAGGACCCCATTCTACAGGCCTGGCACAGAGTTAACTTGGACTAATTGGTGACAAGTTCACCCAACCCTTATGTGAATTGTCTGTGTTATGATGCATTTCATTAAAGCATAGTGTTAAAGTGTTTTATAGTTCAGCTCACTGGGCTTTTAGCTCACCCCTCTCCCTTTACCCCCAGGCTTGCAGGTACAGTATAGTGCGGGAGTCCGGATAGAGTAAAGAAGTCATGCTTATGTAATAGCTAGCAATGGACATGATCAAATTGTAATGTAAAAGTACAGTATAGTTATGTAATGAGGTTCATGGATGTTAGTGGTGTGCTTGACCATAGATTGTTGTATCCCTTTTAATACATGATCCTAGAGATTTTTATGATGCTTATGTAACCAACTCAGCATATGTTATGTCACCCCCTTGGGGGCATTGTTGAGATTCCACAGAGGGATCAATATCATGTTTAGGTTATGCACAGGTTGAGTTTGGTTGATGTTCAATGGAAAGAAAAGTTTTAGATTTTATGCATGTTGTTGATCATGTATGGGATTATACAGGTTTACAGGTTTTATGTCAGGCTTGCTACGGGTCCCGGCGGCCTTATGTCGACTCGGATCCTAGCGCCGGTAGCGGTCCGATTTTCGTGTCGTTACAACCCGCGCCTGCTAGCTGGTCGAATAGATCGTCGATCCTTGGCAATGGGTACTTGTTCTTGGTAGTGACTTTGTTCAACTGTCTGTAGTCGATACAAAGCCTAAGGGATCCATCCTTCTTTCTCACAAACAAAACTGGAGCACCCCAGGGTGAGGTACTCGGTCGGATGAAGCCCTTGTCTACCAGCTCCTGCAATTGCTCCTTCAACTCTTTCAATTCTGCTGGCGCCATCCTGTAGGGAGGGATAGAGATCGGTCGGGTTCCAGGCATCAGTTCTATCTCGAACTCTATCTTCCTAGCAGGTGGTAAACCTGGCAGCTCGTCTGGGAACACATCTAAGAACTCTCTAACCACTGGCACTGAGGCGGGCTCTCTAACCTGACTGCTAAGCTCTCTCACATGAGCCAAATACCCCTGACATCCCTTCCTAAGCAACCTACGAGCCTGAAGGGCTGATATCAGACCTCTAGGTGTACCCCTCTTGTCTCCTCTGAAGACGACCTCAGACCCATCCTGACCTCTGAACCTGACTACCTTGTCCCTGCAGTCCAAGGTAGCACCATGAGTAGATAACCAGTCCATCCCTAGAATGACGTCAAAATCTGTCAAATCTAGAACCACTAGGTCGGCGGACAAGCATCTTCCCTCAACAAACACAGGACTACACTGGCAGACTGACTCTGCCACTGATGGATCACACTTGGGTCCACTGACCCAGAGAGGACACTCTAACCCAGAAGTCATCAGACCCAACCTCCCCACGGCTCTCGGAGCGATAAAAGAATGAGATGCACCAGGGTCCATCAAGGCATACACATCTGAACAACCAATGATTAAGTTACCTGCCACCACGGTGTTAGATGTATCTGCCTCCTGTTGTGTCATTGTGAAGATCCGTGCTGGAGCTGATGGACCTTCACCTCTGAAACCCGCTGAGGAAGAGGCTGCTCCTCTCCCTCTGCCTCTGCCACTGGCCTGAGTCATGGCTGGAGCTGCTGGCTGCGCTACACTGCCTGAAGCTGTCTGCTGGGACTGAGCCATCAGGACTGCTCTTGGACAATCTCGAGCCATATGCCCCTCCTGACCACATCTGAAACAGGCGTTCGTCCCAAACCGACATACTCCTTTGTGTGGCCTACCACACCTCGCACAAACTGCATTATCCGCACCAGAGCTTGAGCCACTCCCAAATCCCAGACTGGACTTAACCTTGTTCCAGAACTTGTTCTTCTTACCCTTGGGCTTACCCCATCTCTTACTGCCTGAAGCTGCTGCACTCAGGGTAGAGGGATCTAATCTTCCCCCACCCGGAGTTTTAGAACCAGAAGGCTGTGCCACTATCTGCTTAACTGTCCCCTGAATGATGGCACTGGCCTCCATTTTCCTGGCCATATCTACTATGGCATGGAAGCTCTCCCTGTCCACTGACTGGATCAAGGAGGAATACCTGGAATGAAGTTTCATGACATACCTCCTTGACCTCTTTGAATCTGTATCCAGACTCTGCCCAGCAAAAGGCAACAGCTCCAAGAATCTGTCGGTGTACTCCTCTACACTCATTTCATCCGTCTGCCTCAACTGTTCAAACTCTATCATCTTCAGCTCCCTTGAACTATCGGGAAAAGCCCAACCTGCAAACTCATTTGCAAACTCTTCCCAGGACATGCTGTCCACTCTCGGGTTCACATAATTCTTGAACCACTCTCGTGCCTTCTTGCACTTAAGCGTGAACCCAGCCATCTGAATGGCTCTACTGTCATCAGCCCCAATCTCCTCTGTGATCACTTTAACCCTTTCAAGATATACAAATGGGTCATCCCCTTTTTCATACTGGGGAGCACCCAATTTCATGTAGTCAGTCATCTTAACCTTGCTCCCGCTGGCTGAGCTAGGTCTAGATGGCTGAGCAACTGGGGCTGCTGGTTCTGTAGGTGGTGGAGGTGGTGCAACATTTTTTGAGGTAGGGTCTGCTGGATTTGGATAGTAAGGCGGGGGTGGATACATTGGGTACTGTGAGTATGGTGGGTAGTATGGTGGGTATGGCATCTGTGTGGGATAAGGAGTGAAGCTAGGGTAATCCGATGTGCCTCCCATCGAATACCCGGGGTTTTGTGAGAAGGGTGGGTAGTAAGGTGGCTGAACAAATCCCGAGGCCTGAGTGCCTCCTTGGGATTCTCCCATACCTTCCTCCGACATGCTAACTCCCAGACTGCCATCCCTCCTCTGCTCTACATCCATATCATCCCCCACGTCCTCTGACGCTCCTCCCTGAACTGTTCCTCTGACTGATCTGCTTCTACCCAGATCCAGAGACCTTCTAGGGTCTCTTACTGCTCTTTCTCTGCTAGACCTACTAGACATTGCCCTCGGCAATGCTGGAGGACGGGCGCTCATGCCCTCATCCTCAGATGGTACTCCAGTCAATCTTGCTGATCGACGAGTTCCCCTCATCCTGTTTTCTGAAAAACAGTACACATCACAAGCAAACATTAGCATCATATGGTTCATGTGGGCACACATGAACCCGCATCACATACATCACATATCATAGCATATCATTAATGCACATGCATATTATCATGGCATTTCACATCATCATACAAGACAGGACTCCACATCCTATCCTAGTGGACATGATCTTCCTATTGTGCTTGACCTTCTATAACATCTATGAGCCCGACACTCTAGGTCCGACCATATGAACCTAGGGCTCTGATACCATTCTGTAACGACCCGAAAATCGGACCGCTACCAGCGCTAGGATCCGGGTCGACTTAAGGCCGCCGGGACCCGTAGCAAGCCTGACATGCATCCTGAAAACCTGCTTAATCCCATACATGATCAACAACATACATAAAAATTAAAACTTTTCTTTCCATGAACATCAACCAAACTCAACCTGTGCATAAACATTAACATAACATTGATCCCTCTGTGGGATCTCATCAGTGTCCCCAATGGGTGACATAACATATGCTGAGTTGGTTACATAAACATCATAAAAATCTCTAAGATCATGTATTAAAAGGGATACAACAATCTATGGTCAAGCACACCACTAGCATCCATATACATCATCTCATTACATAACTATACTGATTGAGACATTACATTACGATTTGATCATGTCCATTGTTAGCTATTACATAAACATGAATTCTTTACTCTATCCGGACTCCTGCTCTATACTGTACCTGCAAGCCTGGGGGTAAAGGGAGAGGAGTGAGCTAAAAGCCCAGTGAGTAGAACTATAAAACATATTAACACTATGCTCCAATGAAATGCATCATAACACAGACAATTCACATAAGGGTTGGGTGAACTTGTCACCAACTAGTCCAAGCTAACTCTGTGCCAGGCCATAGCATGGGGTCCTGGTCTTCCTGTCATAACATACATTACTTACCATTTGCCCCAGGGCCTCCTCTGGGCTCCTGGTCTTCGAGTCCCATAACCGTGCCAGGCCGTAGAATGGGGTCCTGGTCTTTCCTTACATAGTGTCAGGCCGTAGAATGGGGTCCTGGTCTTCTTGTCATGGACTAATTGGGTCATCCAATATTCACCCACATCAACAACAATCGATGCAATGCGGCATATTCGTGGAAACTAATGCAATCATCCTATTGCATAATCATGATGCATGAAACATGATAAAACATTTAATTTAAAAGATTAAGTTTAGTTCCACTCACCTCTGGCTGACTCTGATAACACCGAAGCAGCTGAACTCACTGCTGGGGTCCTCGGTTCCTCGGGTCCGAACCTACACAGGTGGACTCAAATGAGGGACCAAACATACCTGAACATATGTCTAAACTACTCCCCAAAAACCCCCTAAAACATCATGAAACAACCATACAAAAACATGCAAGGAAGGCCTGGACAGGGCACTTTCGGCGGCAGGTTCGGCGGCCGAAAGTCCCTCCAGAGCCGAAAGTCAGGCAGGTTCGGCGGCACCTTCGGCGGCCGAAACTGCCAGACAGAGACGAAAGTCTCCTTTCGGGGGCAAGCTTCGGCAGCCGAAAGGCTGCCTCCCCAACCATGTTCGGCGGCCGAAAGTCCTTCGGCTGCCGAACCCGGTTTCTGCCAAAGGGCAGAAACTTGGCTCCCTATGCACATTTCGCCTCCAAACCTTTCCAACATGCATCAAACCTATTCTACAACACACAAACACAAGCATACATATTCCTAGGGGCCTCAAACCAACATAAACCCCATCTACAACACATCAAGAAGCTCACATTGTTCATGAACATACATTTATACCCATAAACTCCAAAAGCATAACCATAACCTAAACATGCATTCTAACCCATAGATCTACTGAAAACTTACTTAAAACATGCAATGAGCTTAAGATCGGCTCTTACCTCTTGAAGATCGAGAGAGAGACGACCTAAACTCGAAGTTGGGAGAAATTGGATTCTTGAACCTCCAAGCTCCAAAACTTTGCTCAAATGCTCAAATCTTCAAAATAAAGTTAAAAGAAATGAAAACCTTGAAAGATCTAGAGGAAAGACGCCCAAAGATGGGTGAGGGGCGGCGGAGACTCACCTTGGCCGAAAATGGGGAAAAAGCTCACCCGTTTTCGGCTAAGGGACCCTTTTATAGTGGCTGGCCAGACCACGTTCGGGGGCCGAATGTGCCTCCGCATGCATGCCATGTTCGGCGGCCGAACTTGAGATTCGGCGGCCGAACCTGGACTTCCCTCACTTATGCTTTCGGGGGCCTAAAGCACACCCGCAACGCATGCATGTTCGGCGGCCGAACCTGAGTTTTCCTCCAATGCTATTTTCATGCAAAAACTCATTTTCTTTCATGCTTAAAACATAAAACACATTAAAGCATTTTATAAAAACATGGTTTTACCCTATGAGAGGCTTTCGACATCCGAGATTCCACCGGACGGTAGGAATTCTGATACCGGAGTCTAGCCGGGTATTACAAGAATTCACGAATATGTTGCATTGCATACTTTGATGTTGATGTGGATGGATGTTGGATGACCCATTAGTCCTCGGTATGACATGATGACGATGATACGGTATAGAAGTCCAGTGAGGCCCATTCTACGCCCCTGGCATGATGTAAGAGAAAGACCAGTGAGGCTCATTCTACGCCCCTGGCATATTGGAATGTTATGTTATGTTATGTTAAGAGAAGGACCAGTGAGGCCCATTCTACGCCCCTGGCACGATTGGAATGTGTAGAGGACTATTGGTGACAAGTCCATCCTTGATGTGAATTGTTTGTGATGTGATGCATTCCATGAAAGCATATTTTTAATATACTGTTTTACTATTCTGCTCACTGGGCTCTAGTAGCTCACCCCTTTCCCTTAACCCCCCAGGTTTGCAGGTTCGGGATAGACCAGGAAGTCAGCAACAATAAAGGTGTCTTATTTGTAATAGTTAGTTGCGGACATGATAGTTAATGTAATGTAATGTATTGTAAGATATTGTATAAATTTGTATTGAGGATTAGTATTGTGCTTGACCCTAGAGTTTATTGTTAATCCCTTTTGTACATGATCATTATAAAATGTTTTAATGTTAAGAAATGTTAAACCAAGCTTGATGTATGATATGATATCCCACTAGAGCATTTGATGAGGGCTCTTATGTGGGGTTTATGTTATGATTATGATGCATGCACAGGTTAAGCTTGGTGAATGAAAAAGTTTAAAATTTTTTATGTAAATATTTGATCATGTATGGGATTTATCAGGTATGACAGGTTGTATGTTAGGCTTGCTAGAGGTCCCGACGACCTTAAGTCGATCTGGATCCTAGCGCCGGTAGCGGTCCGATTTTGGGTCGTTACATAAATAGTGCTATCAGAACTAACAGGTAACTTGTTATTACCCATATGAACCTTTTTCATGGGATCTCCAATCACAAAGGTTGGGTTACTATCACTGTTAATTTTAAACTGGCTTAAGTCCCATTCCTCTTGATGTTTCATCTATTAGTTTTCTCTCTAAAGATTTAGTCAGAGAATTGGCTAAATTCACTTCTGACTTCACATAATCAATGGAAATAGTTCCATCTTTCAGCAGCTACTTAACAACATTATGTCTCAGATGAATATGTTTATTCTTACCATTGAAAGTTTTATTCTTTGCAATGGCTATTGCCGCTTGACAATCACAACGCATTGATATAGATGGTGTTGATAAAAAAATTCACTAAATGCAACAGACTCCCAATGATCTATGCATATTCAGACTCTAATTTTCTTTAATTGACAGTTAGGATCATAAGGGATACTTACTGGTTTGACATTAAAATGTCCAAACTTCCTTAGAAGCTTCTCAACATAATGCTCTTGTGATAGCATTGGACTATCATTCATCCTTATGATTCTAACTCCCAAAATCACATTTGCCTCTCCCACATCTTTCATATCAAATTTAGAGGCAATGAAAGTTTTTTATTTACAACTATATCATAATTTGTACCAAAAGTAAATGCATATGAACAAATAATCACAGATTCATCATTTATATGTTTTGTATATACGCACTTATCAATCATTTATACATTTTGTATATACACACTTATCAACTTCAATAGAGATAAAACCATCATTCAACAAAACTTGATCAAATTTCTCATACCACTGTTTGGAAGCTTGTTTTAAACCATATAATGATCTAAGAAGTTTGCAGACTTTATTTTCTTGACCAGAAACAATACAATCATTAGGTTGAACCATATAAATTTCTTCTTCCAAGTCTCCATTTAAAACTGTTTTAACATCCATTTGATAAACAACAAGTTTATGCTTAAAACCTAAAGCAATTAATACTTTAATAGAAGAAATTATGTCTCAGGAAGCTAAAACAAGTTTATGTATAGAAGCTAAAGCAAACTTATAAACTGGAGTTTATAGGTTTCAGCATAACTTATAAACATGCAATAAAAAGTTTTTGAACCTATTTTTCATTTCTTAGGATCAGGAAGAATTGTTTTAGCAAGACACCCCACACTTTTAAATATTTTAAGTTAGGTGTATAACCTTTTCAAAGTTCATAGGGTGTTTTATCAGTTTTCTTATAGGGTATCAT
This sequence comes from Manihot esculenta, assembly GCF_001659605.2. Taxonomy (NCBI): domain Eukaryota; kingdom Viridiplantae; phylum Streptophyta; class Magnoliopsida; order Malpighiales; family Euphorbiaceae; genus Manihot; species Manihot esculenta. The sequence goes on from NC_035172.2 coordinate 405,397, forward strand.
ATTTTGTAGATAACAAGCAGATAATAAAGCTTCCCCCAAAAGTTATTAGGTGAGGAATAACTTATTAATAAAGCACTCATCATTTATTTTAATGTTCTATTTTTTGTTTCCACTACTCCATTGGATTTAAGTGAATAAAGTGGAGTAAATTCATGAATTATTCCTTCTTTTTCACAAAAGTCATTAAATAAGATATATTCTCTACCTCTATCTCATCTTTTTTTTTATTGATTTTCCACTCCAGCTTTATACAATTGAAATATATCAAATACTTCATCTTTGTTTCTAAGCAAGTATACTTTAGTATATCTATAATAGTCATCAATAAAAGTTATATAATATTTTTTTTACCACCTCTAGTAATGGTTTGTTTTAAATCTCCTAAGTCTGTGTGTATTAAACTAAGCAATTCAGATTCTCTATGTTTAGTTGAACATGATTTTTTGGTTGACTTAAATTCTACACAAATCTCACATTTATTTAAACATGTATTACCGATGCTAGATATTATACCAAGATATTGCATTTTTTTAATATAAGAAGCACTAACATGTCCTAATCTAGCATGCCATAAACCAAAAGAATCAAGCAAGAAAGCACAAGATGGTGTATTTCCATTTGTTATTGCAAAAATATTGAGAATAAGGAGTCTCTGATTACAATAACCTTTTCCAATAAAAATGTCATTTTTAGTCAGTACAATTTTATCTGACTCAAAAGACACCTTAATCACAGCCTTTCCCAATAGAGCTACAGAAATTAAATTAGCTCTCATATTAGGTACATGAAGTACCTCATTAAGTGCCAAGGTCTTGCCAGATGTGAGTTTGAGAAGAACTTTCCCTTTACCAAGGACGCTTGCAGCCCTAGAATAACCCAAATACACATGTTCTTCTCCTTCCCCCACTGTAAAGTAGGAGGTAAACGCATTTCTGTTTGTACAAATATGCCTAGTAGCACCAAACTCTACTACCCATTCTAGCACATTAGCTACAAGAAAAGTTTGAGAAATAACCGCAGCAATAATGTCATCTCCTTCAACTAAATTCACTTTTGGTTTAGGAAGATTGTCATTTATCACTCTTTTCCTGTACTGAGGTGCATAACAATCCGGCTTACCACATACAAAACAATATCCTTTCTTTTAAAGGTGGGATTATTAAATTTGGGTTTGTAATCAGATTTCTTATTTTCATACCTGTTATTTGATTTGTGCACTTTTCTTGTACAAGATTTGCTCTTGTAGCCAACATCCTCAGCAGTATATTTCGGGTTCATTGAATCCCATATTTCATTGAATCTCATATTTCATTGAATCCCTTGTAGGAACAGTAGTTATCAAAGAAATTGTTAAAAAGAGTACTGATAATTGTATGCCTACATACCTTATTAGAATAGACCCAGATTTCATGCAACTTTGGATCAACAGCAGGTACAGGTCTTGATTCTGTGAGTGCTGAAGCAACGCCATGCATATCAAGTATTGAAAAAATTCTCTCTTGCCATCTTTTAAAATTCTGACCCGAAAAAATCTCAATCTTCGAGATGTCAGGAAAAGGTTTAGCGTATGGAACAGCAGGCAGAAGAGACCCACCATTTGCAGCAGTAAGAAGCGTGGCGGCAGGAAGAACAGCAGAAGTAGTGGTAGTTATAATGTCATTGGAAGTAGGCAGTGCAGAAGTAGAGGCATTGACAACATTTGGTTCCATTTGTATAAAGATAAATCCTTAAGATTGTTGGAAATATTGGGTAAAACAATGAAACCTGAGTCGTGTTGAACACTGTCCTTAAGGATTTATTTTGTGATTCCCTAGGATTAAACATGTTCTTCTGGGATTTAATTCCTAGGATCAGGACAACAAGAATTTATCTCTAATTTATAACCCAACAGATAACACAGAGAAAATAAAGAATAAAATAGAAAATTGGGAGTTAATATCTTTGTAGAGACGAAGGCTATTTATTGTGAAAAACTTGACTGCTATATATGGTTATAAAAATCTTGAAATAAAATCATAACGGTCATATTTAATATTATATTTAAATCTCATAAATAAAATATTTAATGACCATAAAATCTTTAATTACCATAAAATATTCAACGACCATAAAATCTCTAATTACCATGAAATCTTCAACGACCATAAAATCTTTAATGACCATAAAATCTTTTTGAAATCTAAACTAATTTTACTATAATGCTGACATGGAAAAGAAAAAAAAAAAACAATATAAGCTTCCTCCCAATTGAATATGCTAGACGGTGAATTAGGGATTAGGGATTTCAGGAAGACATAATTTGCTTCCCGTTCCTCTTCAAAAATTCTTAGCCATTTCCTTCTCATTTCTCTTCAGAATTTTTTAGCCATTTACTTCTCGATTCTCTTTAGAAACTTATCGATTTTCATTAGTTGTTACTCGAAGCAATTTGACTTGATGTAAATGAAAGGTAGTCGTGAGGATTTCACATTTCCCTATTGCCATTGTGGAGAAAGGAGTGTACTGAAGCACTCTCGGACAAATCTAAATCCTGGAAGGAGGTTCTTCAGATGCAATAAATATGGACTAAGATTTTAATTTTTAACATATTATATGGGCTATTGTTCATTGTTTTCTATTATTCATCATTATACCTATCTAAAATTTACAAGAATTTAGTACTTATGGATTTTTCATGTGGCTTGACCCTTCTATACCACGCTAAGCATGTCATTATTGGATTGCTGACAGGAATTAAAATGTATGAATCTAAAGTATATAATGCCAAGAGGAGAGAGGGCAAATGGAGGTTCACTGCTATTTGTGTTGTAACTGTGAGCTGCCTATTGTACTATATTGCTTCAAATTCACGTTGTTAAGTTTATCACTCTAGCATATTAAAGCAACACATGAACTGTGAACTGTGAGCTACTTTTTGGTTTTTGTAAATTGAAAGGTGTGAGTTGCATACTGCTTTTTGGATATTGTAAGCAAATGAAGATGTTGTACTGATATGGAATATGAAATTATAAATTCAACTCCAAGTTAGGAGATTTCTACTGAAATTATTGAGCAATAGAATGATACTTTGAATTATTGCTTTGTATTATTGTCTACTGTGTTATTTTAATTGGAAAAATATTAGAGTAATATTTTTGTGGTTATTGTAATGTGGTAATATAATTCATTTAATATTGTTAGCTACCATTTACTAGTATAAAATATATTCGGTTAGTTTCATAGGTTGCAGATAATGTGAAACAAATCTTGATAATGTAAACAATATTTACTTCTAGATTAAATAATATCAAATACATAAATGATTGAAGAAACCTCTGGTTTACCATTGTTATACTATTAACATTCCAATACCAAAATGGTTTAAATAGAATATAAGTTTAGGCATATGCCAATACAACATTCCAACACCAAAATGACCAAAAAGTCGCTTGAACATATATAGATACCAACAGAACAAAATATTGTTAAAAAAAGTTAGACATATGTCAACACAATCAAAAGACAATTTGCTGGTATAACACTTAATTCTCCTGGTTAGCATTAACTTGGCTTGACTGTGTGGCTTATATTAAGTGAGCTACTTCTGATTGTTGTCTTGCAATGTGCCTCTTTCCAGCTTATTCTTGTTGTAATTGTCTTGTTGTAATAGCAAATCTGCCCCTCCATCTAAGTCATCTTGTCTTAAAGCCTAAGTCTCCAGTTGCAACAAAAGCATCCTTCAACCCACTAGTACTCCTTAGAAGCCTTTTAGATGCATTGCCAAGCTGCATAGTAAACATAACTTAACAATTAGCTAACCTTTTATTTTAATTGTAAGTTAAGAGAAAAAATAAAAAGAATAAACATTTTCAATCATCTCTCTTGTTTGCTCATTGATGCAAACTTCATATCCTCTAATCCTTTTAGCCCTACTTGATTGTGTGTGGGACATAAATATGGATCTTTTAGCTCCTCTTCCTCTTCCCCTACTTTCTCTCTCATTGAAGTTTCTCATGTTAGGCATATTTTCTACAACACTTGTACTTGCAATACCGCTCGATCCATGCATAACACTATTATTACCTCCAGATGGTTGAGTAGGTTGAACTGTATCTCCCCGTACACAAAGTTGTCTCAATCAAATAAATAATATTATACAAATATAATGCAAATAACAATAATTTAACTGATCTTAAATGTTGAGCATTATCTTATTGAGCTTGCAATACTACTTAGTCTATGTATAACACTACTACAACCCCCAGATGGTTGAGTAGGTTGAACAGTATCTCCTTGTACACCAAGTTGCCTCAATCAAAAGAATACTATTATACAAACATAATGCAAATAACAACCATTTAACTGACTTGAGGTGATAAACATTGTCTTTTTGAGCAAGTTTTCTTGTTATGACCAACACCCTTACACAATGTACAAGATATTTGCAATGTTGTTCTTAAACTCTTTCCAAATTTGCCTTTCTTTGGCTCATCCTTGTCCCTTGTCCTACATTTTTTTTGTCTGTCAGGAAGTTTCTTAACTTCTAATGGTTTAGTGATAGGAAAATCAGATTCTAGCCATAACTTTATCCTCCTTACAGGTTCTATCACAACTCCATATGATTTCATAAATATTTCTTTTGAGTATCAGAAGTTAACATAATCTTTTAGCTACAATTGTCTATGATACATTGTACAAATGGCATGAGCACATAGAATGCCATTTAACTGCCAGTATCTATATGTATAGGTTCTTAAACTAAGGTCAGTGATATGTCTATATTCCTCATCTATGATTTTAAATTCATTTTCACCATTCCAATTCAGATTATATTCCATTGACTTTTGTTTATTCATCAAGCCAAATTTAGACCCATTTTTCATATTGTTATTAATGTTAATTTACACATTTTCTACCTAATTTTGTGGTTTTGATCTTATTTTGCAGAAAATGGTGTAAAAGGGTAACTTGATAAAAATGACCTTAAAACTGCCCAAAAGAGAGTAAAATAGAACAAGCCTGGTTTGCCCAAGTTGCTTGCCCAAACCAAGTTGCAGCTGAAATGGGAGAGGAATGAAAAAAGCACAGACTTGCTGTTTGACCAGCTTGTTTGCCCAAGCAAACTGGGCAAACAGACCCTCAAGATAGAGATAGAGTGCAGACAGCAGACAAGACAGACTGTTTAACCGAGTTATTTGCCCACACAACTCGGGCAAACAAGGCCTGCGACAGCAGACAGCAGAGAAGCGAGAAATTCAATTTTCAAATCTTCAAGAGATCTTTTTCTCCCCAAACACGTGGATACAGCTCAGCAAATCTTCAAGACACCTCAGCACCCTATCTCACATATTTAGGAAGCCAAATCTCATCAAGATACAATTGCCTTCTAAGAATTCAAATCCAAATAGGAAAGTGGACTCCATCTCAACAAGGAAATCAAAGGCATCCTTTCATCTATAAATAGAAGACAGCAAACTAGCAAAAGAGGACTCTCTATCATTATCGCAGATCACTCCAGCAGCTGTGCGCCTCCTACCGCAGCACCACCAACCCTTCTCCATCTTCTTCTTGTTTTCTTTCTTTTATTTTTGTTAGTTTCAGCCATGAGTGGCTGAAACCCTTTTTCTAGTTGAAGATTAGGTGAAACTTCAAGTTGTTTATGGATTGTGAGATCTGAACTTATTGTGTTTATCTTTTATTCATCAATATTTATGCAATTCCATACTTAATTCCATTGTTGCTTTGTTGTTTAGATTAATAGGGCCCATTGATTCTTGATTGCAAAGTAATAATTTGTTAGTTTGGATAGTTTGAAGTTCGTAATTGCTTAAATTATTCAAACACAAGAACACTTGGTGTAAAAACCAAGGAGATTGCATAATCTAGCAAGATCACCATACGTTTGGGTAGCTAGAATTAGGTCTCTCTATCTCTTAATGCAATTGACAGTTGTAAAATACTAAAAGCCCCAAGGACGTTCCTTGGCAACTTGTTGATTAGTGATTAATTAGAGGACGTTCCCTAGTTAATCTATGATTAAGGAGGGATATGGTAGTGAAAAGCGTCTTCCACCTTCATAACTAATTTATTGAGTCAAATAAAAGAATATAAGTGTCAATGATTAATCCCAACAACTGAAGTGGATCCAATTCTTCAACTTGAGATTTGATCATTATTGAATTCTCTTTACTTTATTATTTGCTTTACTTTGCTATTTTTAATTCTAGTTTAGTTCATCAATCTCAAAACCTCCCTTTTTATTTTATTTTCAGTTTAATTACTTGATCTTGATAAGAAAAATAAGCAAGTGTCAATTCTCTGTGGATTCGATCCTTTTACCACTATCTACAGTTGTAAAAATGTGGATAACCAAAAAAGTTATTTTTGACCGGTTTCGATAATCGCACAGTCGTTTATTTTTTTTCAAGTTTATCCATTGCAGAAGGTGAAATCTCACAAATCCATGTTGTTGAAAATTCTCTCATCAATCTAATCATATTCATAACTTGAACCCTAATTTCCTTTAACATAGATATAATTGACTTACACCTAGCTTGAAGAATCCACCAATTAAAAGTCCTAGACATGTTGTCTTCTACAACATTTGAGCAGCTCCCCAATTATATAAAAACCCTACAAAAAATTTTATGATTATAACCTAAGAAGTCCTCCACAATACCTATCCTTAGTTTATTAAGTTCTTGCAACTTTACTTTCAATTCACCTTCAAATGTTGCCCAAATACAACTGCAGAATTTCTTTCTGCTCTCTACTCCTCTCTATTTCTTTGTCTAATTTGACCATATGTGTCTAGCACACATCCTATGTTTAATATCAGGCAACACTTTATGTATGGCAGGTAACAAACTCTATCATAAAGTACAAAGTTATATAGATGCTAAATGCAATTACACAATTAAATAGATGTTAAATGCAATTAAAACACAATTGGTGATACATTTTGCATATCTGTTATCAAAGTCCATCCCTCTCCACTTTCAAGGCCAAAATCTTCTTTTAACTGCATAATAAACTATTTCCAAGTGGCCTTGTCCTCCATCTCTATAACTGCCCATGTCTGATTATTTTCATCCTTAGAAGCTGCTACTAATAATTGTACCTTGCACACTCCCTTTAAAAAGGCTTCATCTAATCCAATAATTCTTCTACACCCTGATAGCATACTCTATTTTAGTGCATTGAAACAAACATAGAACTGTGTAACTTGTAACCTTCCATCTGTAAGCCTTTTGCATTTAACATAACTTATGCCAGGATTACTTCCCTTTAAGTCCTTCAACATAATCTTGCAACTTTGCAAATTCCATTCTATAATCACCAGCAGCCCTACATTAGACCTTTATCTTGGCTCTCCTACAAACTGTCCTTCCAACATACACCTTCAATTTATCTCTATACAAGTTTTGGATTTTACAAATCTTGATATTAGGTTGACATATAATCATATTCTTGAAAACCTTTGAAATATATTTTGAATTCACCAATTTATTCTTATTGGTTTTATAGCACTTATGGCATGGGTTATATATCTTCACTATGAAAATTTGATTTTTCTTATTAATGCTAACAAATAACAGCCATAGACAGCCTTCTCTACACTTCACCCTTACCCTTTTTGGTTCATTAGGTCATAATGTTAGTTGTACACCCCTAGCAACTCCATACTTACTCATTGCATCTTTAAATTGAGTCACATTATCAAATATTAGACCTAACTCCCAACTAGAAACTTCACATGTAGGATCATAATAAACCTTATTGTCTTTACCTTTTTTTTTCTTGCCTAGAGGATACATCCCCTTTATCTAATTCTTCCTCACTCACAAACCTACTATCAGCATCTGAGCTACCAATATAATCTTTATCCCCACCAGTCTTCTTAAAATGACCCTAGCCATCTACATTTGGTACATTATCAAAAGCAACATCATTATCAGCCTCACCAAGTGGAATATCATGCTTCTCTCATTCCCTATCACTCTTCCTTTTCTTTTTTTGTACTCTCTAATATTTTGCTTAGCAAATCTCAGCTCCTCATCAACTTATGCTTCTTGTAATTCCTCATCTCCTTCATCCCCCTCAATATCTCCCTCTGATTCATCAGTACTTGAAGAAAAACTCTTTAAACTACCCTTACTTGATGGTACTATCTCTTTCTCAACATTGTCATCTCTAACTGTATCAGGCTTCCTAGTTGGTGCTTCATTATTTTTTGCAGTAGAACTATTAGCACCACCAATTACTTGAACTTTCTCAGCAAGCACAATAAGGTCATCTACTACATGAGACACATATAGATCAAGAGTATCCCCACTCCTCAAACCAGATATGCTATATAAAAGAACCTTATCACACTAAAACTTCAAGAAGTCCTCTTTATCATGACCAACTTTCCTATGGTATACACCTTCAATTTCTGCATACCTTAGGTCTTTTGTCCATTCTTTCAGTTCAAGTATAGAAACCCTGTCAACATTTATCTTATGCACAAAAGAAACACTGCCACCAGAATACCTAGGGTAAGGGTCATTTATAAAAATGCCACCATGGTGCCATCTCAAGTGTAATACCCGGCTAGACCCCGGCATCGGGATTCCAACTTTCCGGTGGAATCTCCGTTGGAATCCGAAATCTCGGGTGTCGGAATATCCTAGAAGGGTAAAATATATTTTTATAAAATGATTTTCATGATTTTAATGGTTAGTTTTGAGTTAAAGTTTTAAAAAATGGAAAGAAAAGGGATTGAGGGAAAGGCCCAAGTTCGGCCGCTGAACATGGGGCTGATGCAGAAGCTCTTTTGGCCCCCGAAGGTGGTCTGGCCAACCACCTATAAAAGGCCCCCTGTCCAAAAATGGGCGAGTTTTCTCTCTCCATTTCCGAGCAAGGTGAGTCTCCGCTACCCCTTGATGATCTTGTGTTTTTCCTTCAAATCTCTCAAGACTTTTATGAGTTTTTATCTTGCTTTTGAAGATTTTAAGCTTAATTGAAGTTTTGAAGTTTTGGAGACCGATTGACTCATCTCCACGTTGGGGTTGCTGTCACTCCTAGATCTCCAAGAGGTAAGCCTTGATCCTTGCCTCTCTCATGTTTTTAATTAAGTTTTGTGAAGGTTTAAGGGGTTATAATGCATGTTTTGGATAGATTTATGTTTTAGGGTTTATGTTAGCATTACGCTAAATGTATGCTCCCTCTTATGTTTTATTATTATTTGTTGGGGTTTAGACTAGTTTTTACACCCTTTGTGCATGTTGAGGGGAGTATGCATGCTTTGAGGAAAGGATGTGAGAGTTTGAGAGGTTTTGGAGGCTGAAATGCATAAGGCAGAATCAGGTTCTGCCATTTTGAAGAACCCAGGTTCGACCGCCGAACCTGTCTGGGGAGGCAGCCTTTGGCCGCCTAAACTGCCCCCGAAAGCAAGATCTTTCGGATATGGAAGGGAGTTTCGGCCGCCGAACCTTGCCCCCGAAAGTGCCTGACTTTCGGATCTGTAGGGACATTCGGCCGCCGAACCTACCGCCAAAAGTCCCCTGCCCAGCCTTCCTTTGCTTGTTTTATGTGCATATTTTATGATGTTTTAAGGGGTTTTTGGGGAGATGTTTAGTGTCATGTTAGAGTTTGTTTGGTCCCTCATTTGAGTCCACCTGTGTAGGATCGGACCCGAGGAACCGAGGAGACCAGCAGTGAGTTAGCGGTCCCAGTGTCAGCCAGAGGTGAGTAGAACTAAACTATTCTGTTTTTATTCAAAGTAATCAACTTTTAAGCATGTTCATGCATCATGAATACCATGTTATGTAATAGGTTGTTTGCATTAGAATTCACGAATATGTTGCATTGCATAAATTGCTGTTGATGTGGATGGATATTGGATGACCCACTAGCCCTCGATATGATATGATATGATATGATATGGAAGTCCAGGTCGAGGCCCATTCTACACCCTTGGCACGATGTAAGAGAAAGTCCAGGTCGAGACCCATTCTACGCCCCTGGCACAGTTGGATATGTTATGTTATGTTAAGCGAAAGTCCTGAGGAGCTCCCGTTGTGGGGCCGGGCACATTGGATATGTAGAGGGTTACTGGTGACAAGTCCATCCGTGATGTGAATTGTTTGTGTTGTGATGCATTTCATGAAAGCATATGTTTATTAAATTGTTTTTACTGTTCTGCTCACTGGGTTTTTGTAGCTCACCCCTTTCTCCTAACCCCCAGGTTTGCAGGATCGAAAATAGATCAGGGAAGTCATCAAGGTAGATAGTATATGTCATGTAATAGATTAGTAGTGGACATGTAATGTATTGTGGATTAGTATTGTGCTTGGCCCTAATGTTAGTTGTAATCCCTTTTGTACATGATCTTTATGTAAATGTTTTTAATGATGAGTTATGATGGAATCAAACTTGAGGCGTGTGATATTTACCATGCTAGAGTATTTGATGAGAACTCTAGTGTGAGTTTTATATATACAGTTATGATGCATGTACATGTCAGATTTTGGTTCGTGGAATGTTCAAAGTTTTCATGCAAAGTGATCATGTATGATATTTTATCAGGTATACAGGATGCATAGTAGGCTTGCTACGGGTCCCGGCGACCTTAAGTCGATCTGGATCCTAGTGCCGGTAGCGGTCCGTTCACCGGGTCGTTACATCAAGCGTATCAATGTGGTACTCATTATGTAAACAATAAAAAATCAATTAAAGGTGCAGTGAGGGACCACATAGCACATGGAAGTCTGTCAACCCATTACATTATCACCCTAAACACATGCATTTAAAACTTACCTAAAGGAATCCTTGCACAATTCAAATATCTTGTTCTACTGTTGATTAGACCTTCAACGTCTTCACTATCCTTGCACACCCCAAAAAGCTTCACTGTTATTATCAACTAAACCTTCAATTTCTTCAATCTCCTTACTATTCAACATTGCAGCAATAATCTCCTTGTGATTCAACAACGCGCCAGTTACTTGTTATTGCGTTTCAACTAAACTCCCATAAAATGATAGGGAGTTAGATTCTATAGGGAGGTTTTTTTTTTGAATTAAGAATTTATTTTCTAATTTGGTAATTTAGGAATTTAAGATTATTTATTTTATTTATTTATTTTTATTTTATTAATAAATAACTATGTCAAATGTGCACGTAATCATTTTTTAACATGTCAACATACGTGTATTCACGTGATAATAAACTGTTCAACTAAGAGTTAATTAATTTCACTTTTTAAGAGTATATGTACATACTGAGACGTTTTAAAAATTAGGAGTGTCACGAAATTTTTCTTGTAAAATTCAGGTCTCTATATATATATTTGGCCTTTTTAAATTATTAGTTTTCTAATTTTATTAAATTAAAAAAATAAATCTATCTATTTTATATTTAAAAACATTGTATATTTTTTTAGTGCAATAAAGTTAAAATATATATATAAAGACTAAATTATTGAAAGTTAAAGTATATAAGCTAACTTTAACATAATTTAATTTTAATAAAATGAAAATATAGCAACTAAATATTAAATGTGAAAAGTGATAGATATAAATGTTGACTTTGATATAATCAATAGAATAAAAATTAATTTACCATCTAGATAATGGATTTATTGTGAGGTTTTTAATATAATTAATTTCATTATTTTAGTAGTATAGTAAATATATGCACTGAAAATAGATGATCGTATTTGGATTATCTTGTGCTTTTCCTACTTATTAATGGACTTAATACTTTTTTTTTTTTTAATGAGAACTCTTAAGAATAGTAAGTAGAAAAGGTAGGTAATGGGACTAAACAGGACAGACTCAAAAGAAACTAAGGGAGAAAAATCCACCGTCAAATCACAAAACCAAAGAGGTCTCACTCATCGGACAGACTCAAAATGGTCCAAAGGGAGTCAAAAAGAAAACTAAAGTATGGAGGAGATTTGATACAACTATTGGTATCTCAATTTTTCTTTTTTACCATTGAGGGACCACGGGATCTACCTAAAAAACCAAACTTATATATATTTATATCTGAGAATTTCAACAAAATTTTAAAAATTTTTTATAAATAATATCATATTATTAAAGCAACAAATATGAAAATTTTAGAATGAAGATCAAACTATACCCATCAGATACCGTTATACCCATCTTAAAATCAATCATATTAAGTGAAAAAAAAAATCAAAAAATCAACAATAAATACTGAAAAAATTAAAACAAAATAAGTAGTAAAAACTGATAGAGAACCAGATGATTCAAATATAAAATTATAAAATTTTCATGTTTGCTTATATCCTACTTTGCTATAAAATCAGCTAGAGAGTTTATGAACATGATTAGTCATTCTTATCGTATACCTTGCTGGTTTAACTTAGCTTGGTGTTTTTTACATTTTTTCTCATATGCAAACTAAATGACAAGAACCGTCTATGGACTCCCTGTCTGAATTCTGCCTTCTGTGTTGTTAGGCATTTTTCACTACTTTTCTTAATTCATCTTCATCTATTAGTGACAAATTATCTTACGCTCTTGCATATTAATTTTAATTAATTATACATGCATGTATATTATTAGTGACAACTTATCTTATGAAACTAGGATGTCACAAACAACATAGCACAAAGAGATCTCTGAGTTTAGTTTTTAAAGGGATAAGAATTTGCGGAAGAGGATTTCAAACTTCTCCATCTGCTTGCTTGGGAGGGCCACCAAGACATTCACACCATTCTTGTCAACTATGTCTGGAAACAACAAGATAATGTCTTTCCTGTGGTACACCAGCGGGCAGCTATACCTTGGGCAACCCCATGGATACTCCACTTCTTCAAACCCTAACTTCCACCATGATGATATCAAAAACTCCCCATGTGGGAATCCTCTGTTTATCTCACCCCAATCTATGACAGATCTTGCATACTCATCGCTCATTCTCTTTGCCCCTTCTCCTACCATCTCCACCAATCTTGATATTGGTCCTTCTTCAAGTTCCTTGCACTTTGCACTTGCATATGCTGTTAAAACTGCATTTCCTGCGTATGCAGCTGGTAATGGAGGTGCCAATCTTGGCCTGATATTCACAGCATACAGAATCGTCGACACCCTCTCCATAGCTTGCCCTATTTCTTCATATGACAACGCCTTGCACCTCCAAATGTGAGCGGTCACCACGTTGAAGCCTGAAACGCGGGTATTATGGGTGCTCTTGGCTTTCTCTTTCAGATGGGAGATGTCAGTTGAGGTTAGCTTGAAAATATTGAAGTCTAGTTCTTCTTTGGAGAGGTCGAAGACCGGAGCATTTGGTTCTGCTTGGCCTAGGGGAGTGTTTAGTTTGAGCAGCTCTGGGTGGGGGAAGGTGACGCGTGGTGGAGATCGAGCGGCTAGGAGCTCACGGTCCATGCATGGGATGATGGCTAATGGTTTGCCGGCAGCTACGGCGGCCAAGTTCTCCAAGAAGGTTTTGAAGCTTATTCCATCAAATGTGACATGGTTTGTTGATGTGCCGATTGCAAAGCCTCCACAACTAAACGATGTCACCTGTAATCATATGATAATTGCTAATTCTCTGATATTCGAATTCAAGTGTCCCAGTGATTTGAGATTTAATTATAATTTTTGTTAAGGGATGAGTAATTTCTACAAATAAAACTTGGACCAATCCGCAGAATGAAAAATTGACTAATATAATCTTTATCAAAAAGAAAAAGAATATATTAACTTATGATTTTATTTTTTTTTCATCCTAATAAACATTATCAATATCGTATTAATTTTTAAGTAGACAATGATAAATTAGAAGTGTAGCTTAATCACTAGTTTTTAAGTTGTGCATTACATACACTTGTGATTTAGTTATATACATATTTCTGTTAATTTTTTGAATACAGTAAAATAATTCTAATATACCTTTTGTTATTATAATATCAAATATTCATAATATTATTTTATTCTTAGTTAAGGTTGGTTTATGTTTTATTTTTTTTATATATCTTAATTCTAATATAGAAAGTAATATAAATATAATTAAAAAATAATAATGACCAAAAAAAGTATACACATATAAATTGAAAACTGTATTAAACTTTATTATTTATCAATAATCATATATAAAATGAACGGGGTTATAATACATAATAAAATTATTATTTAAAAATTTTTTCTTAAAATAAAATTTTAAATTTAGTCATTACGACATCGGCCAATGATTTGAGACTTGATTACGATTTTTTTTTTCAATAGAGTATTTCAATTAATATCTACAAATTAAAGTGTAAATACCTGAAAAATGCATAGCGGTTGATCATCTTTGTCCAAGATATCCATAGTATTGAGGATGAGTTTCCCAAAAGCAGGATTTGGATAAACCAAGTCTCCAACCTCGTCCAGGCTGCACTCACTAGACGCCACCGCAAACCCAGCTCCACCGCCATTACAATCAATCTCTAAACGACCCGTTTCAGGGTTCATCTCGAGTCTTCCAGCCAAGAAATCATATGTGACAAGTAATTTTTCAAGAGAATTTTTTAGTTTGTCGGCCACAACATGAGGGGGAAAATCTTTATGGCATGGAAAAAAATGAAGCGTCTGGACGTCGAAGTTGAGCACTTGGTCTATATTTGATAAGAAGATGGACTTTCTCTGAGTTTGTTGGGATGGAAAAAGCAGAAAACTATCCTGGATACTGATCTTGAGGTCTTGGGGAAGATCAGAATGGGGTTTCTCGTAGAGGGTACCCATGATAATCTTGTGATGTTTGTGTAGTTTCAGGATGTAACACGTACTTATATATGTGGCAAGAGAGAAGCGAAAATTAATTTAGTTGGATGAGTTTATAGATGCAAAATAAAGAGTCATGGGCGATTTTTGGTGGAATTTTCAGATTTTGGGGATGTGAGCTTACCAAAAGAAGAAGAAGAAGAAGAAGAAGATGAAAGATAGGTAGGATCTTATCGTGTTTTTAGATTATGTTGCCACATGGGTGAGATATATAAAGCTTGTTGGAATCTCATTTATGAAGTGGTTGAGAAGGTTTGCAAAGATGTAAAGGATGGTCTGTGTCAGCTGCAAATTTTAGGTTAAGGTTTCCTTAGTTAACACTCATAATCAAGTTGTACACAGTAATAAGATTCATGGGTTGGAGCTGTGAAAAAATATATGTTAACTTTCAAGTGTAGAGAGAGCCATAGGCAGATAGTTGTTGGTCAGAATATTTAAGCCCGTCACAGGAGAGGTGATCAAAGTTTGGAAGCTGCAAAGCCAACAATTTAAAGCAGAGGTTTTGTTATGGTGTGATTATAAATATGGGTGGTTGGGTTACAGCTGGTCACTTGTAGCTAAGGAAAGTTAGCTTTCTAGCCAGTTCCCTACTCCTGGTGGTGTGGTGTGGATTGATCAGAAACTTATTATTAGGCTCTCCCATCACCATTAATTACTAATTTGCTTGCTACTAAATTTTCAACATATGTAATAATACTCCGGCTCAATAATTATTAGCTGGACCTAATTAATCATATATATCAATGCTTTGAAGCATGCATGAATACAAAGTTTATACACACTTAATCGTAGATTAGCAAGGCAAGTTTGTGAAGAGGGAGACTGTACGTATTGATAGAGATAATAACACATAAATAATAATTATGTAATGAAGTTGTGGAGATTGATGAGAGTTAAAGTTAGGTCCAACCATAGTTTGTATTTAAAATACGTAGCGATGCTCCAAAAGATGGAAAACAAGATCACGTTAGAATTTGGAACACTACGTATACTCCTCCAGAGGTACTGATGATGGGTACAGCTCGCACTTGCTACTTCTAGGGATGGCAACGGGTAGGGTACCCGCGAAATTCAGGGTACCCGCGAAATTCAGGGTACCCAAATCCGAACCCGATTATATTTACAAAATCCGAACCCGTCCCAAATCCGTTTAATATTTTATTTTTACTATCCGAACCCGTCCCGAACCCCGTTTAGCAATACCCGCACAATACCCGAACTCGATTTTTTTAATTCAATTCAATGAGAAAAACTGCCAAATAAACTACACCTAACAGTTGCACAATCCAGCAAACCCAACAGTGTGTTCAATAACAAGAACCAGCAACTCAGCAACCCAGCAAATAATGATTTATAATCATATAATCAGATTAATTCCATAAATTCTAAAAATCAACAGTATTACATTAATTAAATAGTAAATAATTAAATTTTTTAACAGTATCCAAATAATTAGATAAATAGTTCCTAAATTCTAAAAATCTTTAATAGCAACTAAAAATTTTTCAAGAACATACACACAAAAGATCTTCATTATCAAAAAATTTGATTGTAAACCTGAAGAGAGTTCCAGGAGATGTCGCCGACGCCGATTGAGGAGGGGAAGGGTTGTCTCTAGCATCAGTGAAGTGGAGGAGAGAAGCGTCAATTAAAAAGAGTAGATGTCACAGACTGGAGAGAGAGAAGGAGATATTGCCGACCGGGGAGAGGGAAGAGTTGTCTCCAACTGGGAAGTCGGAGATGTCGCCGCTGGAGAGAGAGAAGGAGATATCGCTGACTGGGGAGATCGCTGACTGGGGAGAGAAAGGAGACGTCGCCGGTGCCGACTGGGCTGCCGGCAGTCGTCAGTGAAGTGGGGGAGAGGCGTGACTGAGAACTATGGGAAGGGAAGCGAGGGAGAGAGGCGCCGACGAAGAGAGGAAAGCAGAGTAAAATGAAAAAAGGAATTAGGGATTAGGGTTACTTCACTTAGTTTTGTTAATATAGCTAATCGGGTTCGGGTAACGGGTATCCGAGCACCTATTCCCGAACCCTACCCGAATCCGAGACGGGTAGCATTTTTCAAATCCGAACCCGCCCAAATCCGTTTTATAAAAACCCAAATCCGTCCTAATAGGGTTTGGGCGGATCGGGTACCCGCAAAAACCCGCCCGACTGACATCCCTAGCTACTTCCCAGTCCCGATATCCTCAAATAAAGGTTTTTGATTTAAAATTTGAAGAGGGTATATTTGATTTATTTTTTAAAATTTATTGATAAAAAAAAAAGCTCTATTTGTATTTAAAAATAAGACATGTTTATGACTATTGGTCTTTTAAGGATTAAAATAAAATTTTTTTTTGGTCTAATTATAATTATTGAGAAAGGATTTTGATTGGCAATTCAATTAATCACCGAAGAATTTGTTTGCTGAATTGAATGATTTAGGTGTGGAGCTCCAATTACAGCAAGAACAAGTCACAATCACAGCCCAGCCGAGCCGCCCCACTCGCTCCTCATACAATCACCGCTTGAAAATATTGTTTCAAAAAGAAACACACTTTAGAATGCTTCCAGATAATGAGATAGAGAAACAACGACGAATGATATTCCAAATTAATTTGCTACAACCCAGTGTCGGTGCAAATTTAAGCATGCAGGACAGTGTTCATGCAACTTCCCCATAAGATCAATGTATTTTTTTTGCATTACACTAATTTTGTAATTCCTTGAATCGGTTTTGATGAGAATGTGGGGTGTAGGAGCTTTCATTTGGGTAACAATATTATTGTGTGAAAAAAGTTAATTTAATTGTACGGAACTCAGACCGACAAATTCCAATAGGAAAAAGAAAGCTTTGCCTTTTTAATTGCTTAAAATTTGTAGCAAAGCCTCAGCAAGAGCCATATACAGTAGTTCCCAAATGTAGTCTCATGTTCGCAGCAATGCATACACTCACCGGATAGGATACTCTTATATTTCTGCAGGAAGTGTTTACATATATTTTTATAAATTTGAAAATTATATATTCAAACAATTAATATTATTTAGTTTAATATTAAAAATGTTAAAAACCGTTTTTTATTGTTGAATTGTTACTTAAAGGTTTAATTCAATATATATATATAAACAATTTTTTTTATTAATGAATAAATTTAAAAAATGAGGTAATAAATGTAAAAAAATATATATATAATGAAAATTATGTCTAAAGTTTTGAAATCATAAAACTTGATACCACCATTTTCTTAATATTGGAAAATAATTTTATTAAAAACCATTTCTTACTTAATAAGTCTTTTTTCACAAAAGCCTAATTAAAAATTATTTAAATATTTTGGAATTTATGTAACTAAAATATACTATTGAATTTGATTTTAAAATACAAATACCTGACAAACCATATATTATAAATCTAATTAATATTTATTACATCACTATTTTAAGATTAATTTTGACAAGGAAATAAAAGAATAGTGATAAAATTTTAAAAAGAATGCCAAAATAGAAAAATAAAAATAAAAATATATTCTTAAAAGGTAGATTTTTCAATTTAATTTGTAATTGGCAAACCCTTGATTAACTTGCCAAAGAGGGAAAACCAAATCCAAATTGGACAAGCACTATTTCACCTATCTCACACTCTCTCTCTCTCTGCAAAACTATAAAGCCTGACAATCTAATTCTTTACTTTATCCACCAAACTCCTTTTCAATCTTCTGTCTTTGATCTCTCTATTCTAGGTATGCTAAACCTCAATTTATGGTTTCTCCTTCTCTCTGTTATCTCCAATTTTATGTTTTCCCAATGCAGATTTTTTGCCAATTCTGTCGGTTTACTTCTCTTTTAGCATTTTTGGTTTGCAACTGAAGAGGATGATAGAATGCAGCGTCTGTCGCTCCATATTTTCTCCCACAAGCAAAGCCATTTCCAGGGCTTACAATAAGCACAGGATTGCTGTTTCTTCCAAATCTCGGGCACTTAACGTTCTTTTGGTTGTTGGTGATTGCATTTTGGTTGGTTTCCAGGTGATCATCCGCCTCTCCCTTTCGCAATTTATTGATCTATTTAGCTTTTGCTTATTTGGGTTTCTTTTTTCCTGCCAGCCTATATTGGTTTACATGTCTAAGGTGGATGATCAATTCAAGTTTAGTCCTATAAGCGTTAACTTCTTGACTGAGGCTGCTAAAGTTCTGTTTGCTATTGTTATGCTGCTCATCCAGGTACTTTCCAATATTTCGCATTAGCTTTTTGTTGTCAATTTAGTACATTTTACTGTCTTTCTTATTTTTAGCATGTTACTCAAGCAAGCAAAACCATGGCCTCAAGAGGATAGGCTCTGTCTTAATTGTGTGACCCTGATTACTAAAATGCTATATCTTTTTGGTTGTTTGCCTTTGGCTTTTAAGCTGATTGAGTCTGACATTGTTTGTAATACTTTTTTGGCTTATTAAAAAAAAAGTCAAAAGTTAAGAGGACCAGTTTTTCAATGGGTGCTTATAAGTACTAAGCTTACAAGCTAGTTTGATAAAATACTTTACCACGACTCTCATTTAATTTTACTGTTCACATATTTAATACCATTTTAGTATTTTGAAATGCTTCTGATGTTTGACTCAGTGTTGAAGGAACAGCTTCCCATGTAAAGTTTCTTTTCCATTTGAGAATCAGAATGTTAGTATGTCAACATTTAATGTAATTGCACAAGTAAAATGGGTTTGATTATCCATTTTTTTAACATCGCACACACACAGAGCTGGGCCTTTCCCATTCTTGATGATATTGTATGATAGAAACTATCCAAAATCTTTGCCATTATAAGTGCAGGTCCTTACTCTTTTTTTTCCCCCTTTATGGTTTTAGTAAATGAGTTTTAGTAGATTTTCAATGAGTTAGTTCATTAAGACTGGTTTCATTCAGAGCACCTAGCCTTTCTATCTCTGGGTTCAGCAAATTAGTTTCAGCCAGGTCAGTTTTCCTGAACCCAGGGAGTGAAAAAGTTGTGCATGTAAGCTTCACGGACTTCCTTACGAATTGTGGTTGGAGATTTTTTTTGTATTTTGTGATTTCTTTATATTTTTCTTTCACTGTTATTCTTTTCAATTTTATTCATCTTATTCTACTCTCTCCCTTCAGGCTCGGCACAGAAAGGTTGGGGAGAAACATTTTCTCTCTTTTTCCATCTTTGTACAGGTAAGATACTGATATTTATGTTCTTTTGGAGTTTTGGTTCATCAATATTGTGATTGATGTTTGGAACCTTTTGTCAAACTTGATCAATTTTATTTTGGAATCATTATCTTGTTATTATTCTTTGGACTTATTATAAAACTATTAGTTTAACCCCCAAAAAGATTTTCCAGCTTTGAGATACTCTACAATAATGTAAATAATTTTTCAAGGCATTTTATTGTCATTTTCATATTTATTATGTAAGTTATTTAGGCCTCTGAAGTTTTCAGGTTAAAGATTCTCTTTTTTGAGTTTACCATTTTGCTGCTTGTATTTTCTTCTTGCACGTAGTCGTGCTATATTGAGCATAATAACATTTTCTGTACTTGAGATGCTCATCTTTCTTTTTTCTTTTGCTACAGGCTGCTCGAAATAACATGCTTCTTGCTGTTCCAGCTTTCCTCTATGCTATTAATAATTATTTGAAGTT
Organism: Manihot esculenta; assembly: GCF_001659605.2. Classification (NCBI taxonomy): domain Eukaryota; kingdom Viridiplantae; phylum Streptophyta; class Magnoliopsida; order Malpighiales; family Euphorbiaceae; genus Manihot; species Manihot esculenta. Next base: position 425,797 of record NC_035172.2, read on the forward strand.
TATTATGCAGGTATAGGTTTCTTACATGAATTGACGTGCATTTTTTTCGTGTTATATTATGTGATTCACTTCCTTTGGGAAAGACCTAAACCATACTTGTTCTGTTTCCTGTTAAACCACAAATTTTGAAGCTATAATTAGTCATACTAACATTTTTGGGCAGCATTGGCAATTCACACTTTTAATTATACCAAGTTTTGTCCTGCAGCTATACTTCAATCCTGCAACAGTCAAGATGCTAAGCAATCTGAAGGTAGCATACAGCAAGAAACATAAATGGAATTTTCTGAATCGTGATATTATGAGTAGAGAAACTTCCTTTTATGCTTTATTGATTTTAATTGTTATTGTTTATGCTTCCCCTAGACATCTATAGTGTAAGAATTCTTGTTCCAGATTTGTTTGACTCCAACTTTACTTTGCAATTTTCAAATGAAAGTCTGGACTTGTTCAATACTCTATCTGTAAATAGGATTTGGAAGAAAATATATAGTATAAAGTTGCTGATTATTTATTGGTTTACTTACTGTATTCCCTTCTCATTGCAGATCAGATTGATAGGCAAATCTACATGTTATTTTACCTTGTGTTACTTTTCCTTGTGAATTATTTAATCTTTCAGAGTGGATCTCAATTTTTTGCAGGTTTTAATAATTGCAGTTTTGTTGAAAATCATCATGAAGCGACGATTTTCTATTATTCAGGTGATTGGCTCTAAATTTGAAGGAGAGTTATTGCTAGGAGATTTGAAATTGCTGAGATAGTGTGTATTTCTGAACTATTCATTTAATCTGTTAATTCATTGCCTTATAACAGTGGGAGGCTCTCGCTTTGTTGCTCATTGGGATCAGTGTGAATCAGTTACGGTCTCTACCTGGCACTACTGCCATGGGCCTTTCAGTTGCAACAGGGGCATACATATATACGTTAATTTTTGTAAGTATTTTGTCAAGTTGTTAAATGTCTGATATCTAGTTGTAATTTATTGCAGACACAAAAAATTGTTGAACTGTGAAACTGGCGGTAAGAATCTTATGCTTTTAGTCGTGCATCAAATACACTCTCATGCAGCACGTATATGATGTTACGTGCAGGGGCGAAGGCAGCAATTCACTCCTTTTCTGTTGTTGTGGGGACTTGGGAAGAAAAGTGCATGCATTTACTCTTTTTTGGTTATTGTGGGGGCTAGGGATTAAAATTCTGTATATATGTGGACAGATATATGAATTCCATAAGAACTTTTCTTGGTCAATCTGTTTGAAATATGTTTAAACTATGAACATAGTTATGATGAAAGCGTGTTTGTCCAAAGTTCTACAAGGCCGAAAAGGCCAACAAGTTTAGGCCAATAAGAAGGCACATATTTGCATTTATCACATTTTAATTTCTAAATAGTAAATACCATTTGAGAATTTTGAAATTCCTCTAGCATTTCTGACAGACATGCTTCTGGAGCTATGTGCTGTCACTTTGGAGGCATAACTAAAGGGTCTGCTAATGTTCTACCTCCCATGGTTAGGAACATATCACAGATGCATATTTATCCAGCACTTTGTGGTTATGAATTACTAATCAAGAAAACTACCAAAACAAAATAAAATATTTTCTATAATTTTCCTCAAATAAGTAGTCTTAAAGTCTCTAGGATTTCTTATTATCACTTCCCCTGTAGTATAAAATGTAGTTTGGATTATGGCGCAGTTCTCACCTTAGAGCTAGCAATATTGTAAAGAATTTTGCTAGAGAATATGTTGTAAAGAATATTTTTGGACTTAATGCAGGTGACTGTTCCATCACTAGCTTCGGTCTTCAACGAATATGCCCTGAAAAGTCAGTTTGAGACCAGCATTTATCTTCAGGTGAGTTTCTGGTGCTATATCATGTAATGCTGACCTCTTGTTTTATAAGGGACCATTTCGTTGGTTGCTGCTCAGTTGGAGAGAAATTCAAAAAATCTTTGGGAGGTTGGAAATGTTGATTATGCCCTTGACTTTCAATATACTATAACCTCAGATTGTTTTCTTAATCTCTTGCAAATATCACAATATTGAAGATGGAGATTTCTGGGTCATCTTGGTTAACTCAAACTCTAGAAATTTGTGTGGATCAGAAACTTATTTTCTTAGAAACTTCGTGTTCTTCAGCTTTTGAGATCTTGAATCAATCATGACGATCTGTTATGCACTTATTGCAGAATCTCTTTCTGTATGGGTATGGGGCCATATTCAACTTCCTAGCCATCTTAATAACTGCCCTTTTTAAAGGTATGGAGATGCAGCATGCTTTTAATGGATAGTGGAGGTTATGATGAAGTATCCAACTTCATGAAGCTTCTGTTTATGTTTGATTGTGAAAATGAGTTGTTCAAATGTTACAATTGTGGATGCTAGTTCTTTTTTTTCTTTTCTTTTCTTTTTAAGTATTTGTGTGTTTGTATCTCTATGCTTTTAGGCCCTAGTAGCTTGGATATCCTGCAAGGTCACTCAAAGGCTACCATGCTTTTGATATGCAACAATGCAGCACAAGGAATTTTATCTTCTTTCTTTTTCAAATATGCAGGTAATTGATTTTATAATTTATTTTCTTTGTTATTTATTATATCTTAATTTTTAAGTGTCTTTATATTGAGCTGTTATGTTGCAAAGTTCTCCTGTAAAATGGTATGTGCTTGTAACAAAGTCCATGCTTAATCTTCAGAAGTGATATAGTTTTCAACGTGGGATGAAATTTATGTGTAAATTATGAAAAATAGAGCAATATGTAGAACCAGTCACTAGAGAGAGAGGTGGTAAACTTTTTCCTTTCTTTTCCAAATGATATTTTTTAAATATCTTAATATGTATTTTAACAAATTCATATTAAATATTATACATAGTTTATGATTTTATTTAAAAAATTTATTCCATTTAAGAACATGAGATACCAAAGAAAAAGAATTGACCAATGTTGATAGTTGGATCAAAATTTTGGATTTTGTGGATCATTGATCCTTTTTAAAAATTCTTGTAATTGTCAAATACTATGGAGAATAAATGCGACCTGGTTATTTCCATCTTCATACCACTCAGGTCATATTATCCATTTCTGATTCCTGCAGATACAATTTTGAAGAAGTACTCGTCAACTGTAGCCACAATTTTTACAGGAATAGCATCTGCTGCACTTTTTGGTCATACCCTGACTATGAATTTTATCTTAGGAATCTCTATTGTCTTTATCTCCATGCACCAGGTACATATTAAGTTTACTCATATCTTATTTATTCTTTTTCTTTTCTGCACCTTGAATTAAAATTTTTACTGTTTTTGAGGGTTTTGCGTTGGGGGGAGAAGGGTGAGATGCAGAGAGAGAGGTTACTTAACTGTCTGGAAATTTTGCTTATCTGATGTTCATGCTTCTTCAGTTCTTTTCACCACTTTCAAAGGTTAAGGATGAACCAGTGAAAGGTGGTCTGGAGATGATGGATGGTGAAAACAACCCGAGGTCGGTGCTTCTCTTTTGCTTTTCTCCATTGACCATTTATGAACAATTCTGTGATCCTTGTATAAATTCATGGCTAAAACCCCACAATCAATGTCTGAAGAAAATTTACTTCTTTTGGATGATAACCTTTAGCTGGCATCTAAACTCCAGGATGATATGTATAAATTTTAATTGTCAGTAGTTTTCTTGAAACTCAGACATTCAACCTTGTGTTGAACTGTTGATGGAACCTTCAGGTTCAATTACCTTGTCTATAAGGCATGTAAATATGGGCTCCTTGAAATAACTCATTATCTAACTAATGGTGGCCTCGTCTCTTCTTTTTATTTGGACTTCACCTATCATCATGAAAGTGAAGAATCTGACACATCATTAATGAAATTTGCTTTTTCTAAATTACTCCTCTTTTCATAGTCAAATCAATCAACATTTCATCTTCTGCTGGTAATTTATTTTAATAATTAAAGTTAATATGGGAAAGACAACAAATATATTCTTTGCTTTGAAAAGGTGAAAAAATGGACGCACCATGTGGGACTGGTGGAGTAGTTAAGGGGTCTGAACGCCATAACTAAGTTCTTACTTCTCAGACTCTCAGTTTTCACATACTAGATCCTGGAAATTATACTATTTCCCTTTGTTGTGTTTTTGGGATAAATAATAATAGATACGAACATGATATACACTCTTTTCTAGTAGAAGGGAAGTCTTAGTTTTCTTATCATTAAAAGCTTCTGTTTATTTTCTGATCTTGCATTGATCATGATTGATAATCTGACATGTAAAAAATTGCTGAGAAAGCTGGTTGACCCAATATCTCTATTAATTTTCCAGATCCAAGGATGCATCCTACATAAATATGACAGCAGGAGCAAACGAGGATGTAAGAGCATTACTTTAATGCTTGTTAAAAATTTATTTCTGAGATACCGACCAATCCAAAGGTGTTCTATTGTCTTTTTGGCTATTCTCCAGGCTAGTCATCGAGTTCAACATGATGAAAAGGAGCCACTTCTTCCCATCTAAAGTTTACTATGGGTATGGATTCAAACTGATGCTTTGGATGTCAAAGTTGCAATTTTTTCTGTTAGCTTGGCTCTGTCCTATAGTGAAATAATAAGGCGCTGTTGCAGGAGATATTGCTTATTAGAGCTTTGACTAATAACGAAAGGCTAGTCCCTCAATAAAGATTCATGTTAACATAAAGGCCTATTTAGGTTATTAGTGATAAGTGCGAAGAAATGCTAACAAGAAAAACCTTTCCAGGTTAATTGCGTTTGCACATAATGCACAAGATATGGTGCCTGTCAATCATCAAGGCTAGTCCTTCAATAGATTGTTTATGTCTTGTATAGTTTCCCACATGTTAAAGCCTAGCAGAATCCATATGTGGCAAATATTTCAAAAAGAAAAGAAAAAGTGAAATGATCTCAAATAAATGATGAGCAATGATTAGAAATGCTTTGAAGCTATTGGAAACTACAGGTTGATGAAAAAGATATATTGATGAAATTGATATGTCATTGCAGGGAGCAGTCCGTATGTCCATTTCTAGGCAGATTTTACTGATAGAGAAAAAAAAAGGGAAATTTACTATTTAGTGCCTAAGTTTTTATAGCAAGTAATAATTTGATCTCTGAATTTTAGAAATACACTTAGGTTCTTCCACCAATTTTACTTGTAGTATTTTAAACTAAATTACTGTGAAGTCCCTTGAATTGTAATTATTCACAGTTTGATCTCATAATTGTAGCTAATTATAAAATTGAGGGATAAGAACTGTTAATAATAGCATTATCAAGGACTAAATGGTAAATTAATTTTAAAAACTAAATGCAACATGGACGGAAATATCTGAATGTATGATTGCAGCAAAAGCGTAGGAGTAAATTGTCTAATTTCCAAAATATAGGAATCAAATCGTTATTGATGATAATATTTAGGAACTAAATAGTAAATTTCCCTTGAAAAATCAGCAGAAGAGATTCTTTATTTCATTTCGATGTCAGTTCAGTGTCCATGGGAGCCCACAACAAACATTCGAGTAAGCCATGTGCCAGACATGCTTAGAGCATTAGACGCCATTGAGCACCTGGATTCTGCAGGAATAGAAAAGAATTGAGAATTTATACATAAATATAGCAATTTTTGCAAGCTGTATATGCTATGTTTAAAAAACTATTCTTGTGATGACTTCATATCTGTTAAACTCTTTCAGGAGTTTTGGTAGAGTAAAATGTCTTGAATCCCATATTGTGAAAATGTTGATGTATATTGCGGTCTCTGGAAATCATGGATTATTGTGGAGAACTAGCAATCAAGAATCCAACAATTTCACTTGTGTTTCTCTTTCATTTTCTTCATGCCTGCAAAATAGATAAGGGAAAATTACTATGTGGTTCCTAAATTTCAGCGAAATTAATTAATTGGTTTTTATAATTCTTAGAGACAATTAAAATATCCCCATTATGTTAAAATACAACTATTTGATACTTCTGTTAATAATTTCTAATAGATTTTATTAGTCTTTAATAAAAAGTCATAAATACCCTTTTTAATTGAGAAATTTAACTAGGATTAAGTAGTTAAATCGAAAATCAAAGGAAACCAATCAAACCGATATATATCTAATCTTAAAGAAACCTTATCTCCACTCTTTCTCCCATTTTCAATCTCATCTCTCTCACCCTCCTTCAGTTCTTCCCAAACGCATCTGAAATGCTTCTAGAGCATCAGCTTTATCTTCTCTATCCTATCCAGCTCATTTATTTTCGATGTTGTCAGATCCTCGAAATATCTTCATCTGCGCTGTCATTTTTGCAGTCTAGTTAATGGTCGATAGTTGATGGCCGCTCTCTTCAACAATGGCCGCCCCCTCCCTCAATCTGATGGACAGACAATGGTTATGTTTTTTTTGTTGTTTCATATATCAAGATTTTGGGTTTGTAAGGACTTGGGATATGGCGTTTCTTAGTGTGGTTGTTTGGGTTTACGGTGGGTTTATGGATATGTTGTTTATGGGGGTTATGTAGGTTTATGTATTAACAAATTATTGTTTGAATGAGATTTATCCCTGTTCACACATCCACCCATGACTCATTCTCAGGGATGATATGAGACTGAAACAAAACCCAAAACCAAAAGCTTGTTCCTCTTCATTTGACCCCAGATCTCTTCACCCAATTTCTCTGTGGAAGGACTTGCCTCCTTTTCTTTCTTTCTTTCTTTTTTTTTTTTTCTTTTGGACTTTCGCTAGACACGTACAATTATGAGAACATGCAGAGAGTGAGGACATGAAGATGCTGGTGAAGAAATGGTGGGACATACAACGATGAGTCATTGGACTACAAGAAACCTGCAGCAGACGGGGATGCCGAGCCAGTGAACTTACAACCTTTCATTGCAGCTCTTTCCGAAGCTGGTGCTCGTCAATACGTCACAGTTCCATCAATTGCTTGAAGAGTTCATAGGAGCTGTATTTAATTTATTTATAAAATCTAAAGTTTAGTTTTTTTAGATTATTGTTTGAATTGATAATGCATAGTTTTCTGGGTTTGATTTAAATTTGGATCATTTTCTATCTTTATACAGTTGAATGTTCTTTAGCCTCTAAAATTTAGTTTTTTAAGCTTATTTTTCATGATGGACTAAATTCCGAATAGAACATGAGTTATGGTTGGGGTTATTTTTGAAATTTATAATTACTATCTCTTTTGACCGATAACTTCCTTCCTCCTTTGATTAGTTTAATGGAGTTATTAACATTGATGAAATTTTTAATTTATTCTAAAAATTATAAAAACTAACTAGTTAATTTTGCTATAATATAGGGCCTATAATAATTTTTCCAATAGATAAATCAGTGTCACCTGTTTCAAACAGCAAAGCACTGGTGTAACTTGCATTAATGAAGTGTGTTACGTAATTTCCTTGGAAAGCCATGCACGACAACATTATGCATGGGATGAAGCTTTTTGGAAGTGTAGTATGAGTTTTTAAAGTAATAGGTTCCTTAACGAGCAAAGTTTTTTATGAGGTTTCAAAACTTTAACTTTCCTAATCCGTCAAAATGGAGCTTTGGGAGATTTTGATACCTTACATATGGAGTTTGCTGCTTTTTAACTTTAATTATGGAGATCTATTGAGGTGCAAGTGGTTTGCATCTATATAGACTTGTGGTAGTTTTTGTAATGCTGAACTGATATGCATACCATTCATTTCATTTATGAATATCTCCACAGGTAAGAAATAATATGCCTTTATTTAAAATACCCGAATAAATAAGTAGCTTTTGAAATATAAAAGAGAAAGAATCCAACCTCTCAAATTGGTTTTGACACCAATTTTAGTTAAAACTAGTTCAATATCATTTTCTACACAACAAATGACTGCCTAGCCTGCAGTACAGAATATAGTCACACCAAACAATAGCCAATGACTAAACAAAAACAATACTATATTTTTATCCAATAATCCACTGTGCAAGATGAGTCAAATATGGTTCATGTCTAATTCACATCTATTAGACTTGCATTCTGAGCCGAGATGGGTTTCTTGATCTCCACTGCTTGGACTTCTCTGAGCTGAGTGAGACATCCGAGGGTTCTTCTAGCTTTGCAATACAGGTGGAGTCCCTTCCTGTATCCAACATATGCTTGAACAGCAGAAGAGGCCAGCATCCTTTGCAAAACACCTGGTTTCATTCTTCTAACCTCAACTGTCGCTGCTCTCTCTCTCTCTCCTTTAATCATTTTTTAGAATTAACAAAGCAGGTATTTGCTGCCGAAAGAATTGTAATTTATCTGTGCAACCATTGCATTCTTCTGTCTCATTTTCAAATTTGTTATTGTATAGATACGTCAATGCCTTTATCCAATCCAATACATGTAACTTGCTTCAGGTATTAAAAATCAGACCTGGAGTAGTTCCGGTAGAAGCAGCAAACATTCTCTGAGACATTTATCAAGGAACAAATCATGATATTGGATAGCATTTCCTTGGCTTCAACAACCACTCACCAAGGAAATTTAAGAAACAACCTCGTAAAAGCTAAATGTCCCTACAGAAGAGCAGATATACAGTGGCAACTAGTTTCTTCAGACGCATCTGTCAACTAGTTTGAAAAAGAAGAAAGAAGAAGAAGCAGACATATCCCTCAACTTGTTCTGTTGCGTGCATGTGGCAGAAAAAGAAAAAGCACTAGGGATGTTGCATTTTATTTGCAGGTAACACAAGACTCCACCAAGTTTCTTCAGCTAGCAGACAAAGAAGACTAGTCCATCCAAGTTGGCAACGATTTTCTTTTCGGCTTTTGAGTCTCCTTGGGCAGCAATCTTCTGCAATTCAATATATGGCCAAGACAAATACACAATAAGCTTAATATACCGTGATTTTTAAAAAGAAAAAAATAAATTGCTATAATCTGAATTCTGAGCAAAAAACATGAGGTAGATCTCTCGACAGTTGTTAACAGCAACAATAACACCATATCAGCTCCTCACTGTTGTTAAGAGAATTAATTCAAGGCCACAGCAATTTCCACCCTCGGCTCTTCATCGTAGTAAGGCAAAAATGTTGTTAAAGAACTAAAACGAAAACAGAAGTGCTCATAATATATATATATATATAAAGAAACAACTACAACAATGCTGTAGATAGTGTCACTATAAATCTTTTCTCAAGAATGCATACTCACAACTACAACAATGCTATAGATAGTGTCACTATAAATCTTTTCTCAAGAATGCATACTCACATTCTAGTTATCAGATTTGAGCAGATACTCCAGTGCATTCAACCTAAACCATCTATAGCTGCAAGCCCACCACTACAATAAAAATTAGAACTCTATGTTTTTTCGGCTCAGCATTGCTTTCAGTTCAGCTAAGCAACAATCATGTTAAGGAATTGTTTTTTTGTACTTGAATTTATTTCACTATACGATAGCCCAGAACAGTAATATTTCACCCTTGCTGATAACTTGAAACAAAGTTTGTATTGAATGATGTCATCGAGCTTCTTCACATTTTGGAACAGCTTTCCAAAATCATATAAATAATTTGATGTTGTAGCTCAATGCTATCATACTGCCACTCATTAAATCCTCCTGGTTTTATAGGCAGTATAAGCCAACAGCAATGGAATTGCAAGGCTATAGCCCGGAAAATGGAACAATGGGTTCATCTCATAAGCTTTCATAAGGGCTCTGCAAGCCTGCGGGAAACAAAACTCTGATTCAGAACAGACAATGGAAATCAAATCCAGTGAACACTGATAATACACTTTTACTATGTAGTCCCCATAAACATTGTCTCAAGCAGTAAAGGCCTAATGGAGAAATCAAATAATGGTGCATGAATGGTTTGAAGTGCAAATTTCTTTTCTGTTACTCTAAAAATACCAGAGACCAATAAAAAACTATACACACACACACACATTGTTCTACTCTTAATGCAGTGTCAAAATTATACAACCAACTTGGTTTGAATCCTAGAACGTGTTGAGGCTTTCTGTTGAATGCTTGATATCTTGAAACCTACTGAGATGTAAAGCTGGTAGTTATTTCCTTCCTGTTTATTGTTTCTTCCCCCATGCTTGTCATCTATTTAATCTATACTACAAGCTTCAGAAACAAAGCAGTCCTGATTTCATCCATCTTTCTACCCTGTAATTCAAGCTTTCCTAATTCCAGTTCCCAAGCATAAGATACCCAGCCCATGAATTTCAAGCTACTATCACTTTGGTAAGAGGAAGGCTTAGCTGATATACTTCATGTTATTTTCTCATAAACATGGAACTCATGCTGGCAAGTGTTATGATACCATAAAGGACAGAAGTTTGTTTTAGTAATTCACCACTTCAAACGTCCTGCTAAACTCAGGAAAGCAAACAACCGATCCTCTACGCATTGCAATTTGATAAAATATGTTGCATATATACACAGATATCTTTTCACACTAAGTTGAATAGGAATTTAAACTTACCATCAGATGTTTCCAATAGATTCCCAAGCAAACGACCAATATAACTTTCCGAATCCACCTATGACCAACATATAATTTCAGTCTTTTATCTCCTTGTTTATCAAGCATCTGAGTATGCATCTGACTGGAATCATCATCTTCTTTCTTCCCTGAAAGTGATAGAAAATATTCCTTGAACATACCTCTTTCAGCAGCCAATGCCCCAGCAACCAAAGTAGCAGGCAAAACCACAAAGATGAGATGGGGAAGGACAACAACCATTACATCTGGAGATCCAATATACTGATGTTTTTTGTTGTCATTGGATGATCTCACTACCCAACCCATGTAGGTCATATACCCCTTATCTTCACCATCTGAGAAAACTTGCCCGATAAACCAGGGACATAACAAAAGGTAGATTAAATATCCTAAAATACCAAACCAAGCAATTGGAATCCTGCAGAGGTCTTGTAAAACCCATGCTACACCATTAAAGAAGCCTTTTTCAACACTAAAAGACCTGTAAGAATACTGCTTCTTTGAAAATACGAGAAGAACTCTTGGAATAAGCAGAACAGATAACAACAAATAGATAACAGACCAGAATATTGGGTAATACAAGGCAGCCCATTGACAACCCATTACAAAAAATTCCTTCCATGTCCATGAGATCTTAGCAGTTAAACCATTTACTGAAAATGGCCTTAGTTCAGTCAAAGTTGATCTTCCCTTTATGTCAATCACTTCTATTTGCAGCCAAAATCTATCAGGAGACGGATCATCAAAGGCTTTGTGATTCCAAGGAGCTGCATAAAAATCTCCTCTGGACATATCTCCCACCACCTTCGTCATGGGTGTTTCCATGACAATGTCCAGAGTTCCAGGTCTTGCATCATAGATCCTGGCCACAGCAGAAACAATTGGAGAGACAGAAAAAACAAGAGCTCTGACTGTCTCATAAGATGAAGGGACCATATGTTGACATTCATACTTTTGACGCCATGAAGATGTTGACATGAAGCGTGAATCTAGTGGAAATGTGGGCAATACAATAGTTTTTTTGGCTCCTGACTTAAAATCAACATCCAAATATGAAACATGACCTCTGTCAATAGCTATAATCCGCATGGCTCTACTTTTCCTCCAGTCACCCATCTCCCACTCCCAGAACTCCTCAGCTGGTGGAGCTCCAAATGAACAGTTTTTAGTAGTTCCAGATGGTCTTTGATGCATATTTAACTGGAAAAACTTCTGTGAGGAAAAAAAGTTTTGACTGGCCATTGACTGGTGGTGTCGTTTTAAATTCTTACCAAACCTAGTATGAAGATGTCCACACAGATAAGCTGATATGGAATGATTAAGAAAAATATCTTTCAGGCTCTTCCCAGAATGTGAGGAAGCAGAGAATGAAAGTGGAAAATGTCCAAAAGTTATCTTAGTTACAGTTTTATTTGATTGAGAATCCCATTGTGATAGCTGAGAATCTATCTGAGTTAATAGTTTGTCAGTGGGATGTCCAAAAAGATTTATGGGGCCTCGTAAACCAACAGAACTTGTCGTGTCCAACCCAACAAAAAGATGTTTGCGCTCACCAGTCTGCAAGAAGAACATAAAGGACAAAGATGAGAGATAGTATATAAAATATTATCCTTGTCATTGAACAAGAAGACAAAACTGCATTTTCACCCCTGGCTTCATAAAATTGTCGTTCAATGATAAGCAAGAAGTTACTTAAGAGTTCGAAAGTTTCATTTAGTTGAAGGTTTTCCAAAGTGAGCATAAGTGCCTCATAGAACTGATAACACATTAATCATACTCTGTCCGTTCCACTGGTTAGAGAAGCATAACAAGTGAAAATCTTAAGGATGAAGAAATTGTTGCACAATAGTGAGCTAAAGTGAGGTATGAAAATTTTCATTCATTTCTTCCTTTCTTTCTTCATTTTTCTTTTTTTAATTTAAGTTTGAATGGAAGTGAGAAGAATATTAAAGTAACTAACAGAAAGTATTGAGATCATGAAAAAACAATATTACTTGATGGACATTATTCCTGGAAACAAATAATGTAAGCAATTACCAAGATGAAAAGAACAGTTTGGCTGCCAAAATAAAAAATAAAAAAAATAAAAGAAAAATACAACATAGATGAAATCAAACTTCAAAGGATTTAATAAATCATGACTGCAAATGTGACTGGTAGACATGTTGCATGAAGCGATTAATAAATATAAACCTATTGTAGTGGGAGGAACATACCTCAACTGTAACACTGTTGACTTTTCTGCTTCTTTCTAACTGCCCATTAATGCTGTACTTCGAAAAGAAATCAAATGAACTGCCAACAACAGGTACTCCAAAACTGTCATGATTTCCTCTGAGATCATAGAATATGCTCTTATCAAGTCCACTTCTCTTCACAACATCTTCCATTACATTTTTGTACTCTAGCCACTCAACTTCATTTTGTTTCATTATTAACAGGTCTTTGCTTTTCCCATCTGGAAAAGAGATAAATAATCAACAATGTATTTTGAGGAATTCAATCCAGACATCATCATTGGTAAAGGAAGTTTGAAAGTGAGAACCCCATATATTTGGCATAATTCCATATAAACAAATGTAAAATTAATCAGAAGGGAGAAAAATCCGTTTCTTGTCTAACAGTATCTTACAGTACAATGGCAGTACAAGGAGATCAGTGAAGAGAGCTTGCATTACTAAAACCATGACCAAAAGATAAAATATCATGAATCTGGGAATTATAACTCTAAGAAAGGAAGCATGGAGTGATTCATCGTAATGTATGGAAAAGAAATAAAGAAAATGAATTTTTAAGAACCACGTCTAGCTGAGAAAGAAACATTTTAAGAAATGAACCGCTGAATGCAGCTAGTTTCTCTTGGGTACCTAGAACTAGCATGAAAAGAAGCAGACTTGGGGGTTTATTGAGCTAGTCGAGTGAGTAAAATGTCAAGCTGGAGCTCAAATCAATTCTAAAACTTGACTCAATGAGATAACCAAAACACTATAGCTCAACTCAATAATTAAACTAAAAGTTCAAAAAAAACTCAAATATAAATTATAAGCTTGAATTAGAGATCATAATTTTGTTTAATTATTAACATATATGGATAAAAGTGTAATTTCAGATACAGTGATTTCTGAGTTATTTTTTTCCATAAAAATTTAACAGTTTAGCTTAACTTGTTAGATACCATCAATATGAATTCACTCTCTCTCTATTCTGGAACAGCGAAGAATATCCTTTGAGAACTCAAAACTAATCCCTAAATATCATTATGAAATTATTGCTTGGTTTTTTAATCCTCACAAGTTCCACTGATCTTTGGTGCCATATTTCCAAGAAACAAGCATTAGAAGACTAATTTGAACGGATACATGCCAATAAGTCCCAGCTGCCAATCCAAATCAAGTAAATTTATATGAGATAGTCACTTTAAATCTCGATTCATAATTCATTTCTTGACCATCAACAAATTGATCAATGTACAAACAGAAATGTATAAAATAACCCACAATTGCTTTGCTTGTATTTTCGTTCAATCAGTCACGACGTAACAAGAAATTAATGAACATTTACACGTCGAAAAATACCTGTGAGATCACCAGTGATGAGTACGAGAGAAGGGTTAACCATTTGAAGAGCAGGACCCACGATCTTCTTGAAGTCAAGGGCTCTATCAGGGTGATGGACACTGAAATGGAGATCAGAGAGCTGCACCACCCATATCACTGATTCGGGGCCTCCTTTCACTTCTATCACCCTGCCATCCCATTTTTTGGGTTGTGAGGAAACCAATTGCTCTGCTTCTTCTTCTCCGACTTCTTGATGTGCAGCATGTGAAGTGATAGGAATAGAGATCAAGAGGCATAAGAGTATCAAAACTAGAATACCCATGTCCCCAATCCGTAAAATTTCTCTCGTTGCTTATTACGAAGCTAGGGACTCGGCTAACAAGTCAGTTAACCACTAGTCGTGGGCTAAAAACTATAAAGATGTAGGCTTTTATTCTCTGCAGAGAGGTTAAAAAAAGCTAGAACCTTTGCCCACTCCCATTGTGCCACCTGGGCTACCGAGATAGCACCTCTTTTTTATTTTCTAGCCTATTTTTTATGTGCCTCTCTTGTTCTTTCTCTTCCACCTCACTGGTAGTAGAGCAGCAATAAGCTAGGAGAAAGCTAGAAAGGCTGAAGCTTCACTCTTATTGCGGGTTAGTGATTTTCTTTTCTGAATTTCTCTATCCATGTACATGTAGGTTAAATTTATTCTGAATTTCTCTGTCTATTTACTTGTATATTGATCTTGCACCGTATAACCTCTGATTATTTATAGGCTGAATCCCTAAAAAATAAAGTTGATCTAGGGGCAAAGAGAGAGAGAGAGAGAGAGAGAGAAGTAGGGAAAAAAATCCATTTTCTGACTTGATATTCTATCAATCAAGAAAACAAGGAAGAAACCATATTTCAATGATTAATTATATTGTTCCTTCGTCAAGAGTTTTAGATAATTCTAATCCTCAGACAAAGGTTTTGGAGTTCTCGATGTCTTTGCCAGGACCTAAAATTTATTTCAAGAACATGTTTAATGGTCTTCAATTCGTGCAAGAAGTGAGGAAAGAGCACTAGCATGTTCTTTGCATTGTAGACGGTTCTGAATTCTAATGTTTTGTCAGAATGTCTGCTTATAGTTCATGGCTTGTTTAGTGGGGGCGAAGATGCTGAGTTCTGGTTTTTTATTGATGGAGAGTGAAGTCTCTGAAAGATCATGTATAACTCTCACATCGTATGCAGAGCAGAAATGGTGCATTGAGCCTAATTTTAGTGGACGTACAACAAAGGTTGGCATAAAGTCTTCCCCTTTTCTCATTAAGAGGTATACTTCAAACCTTTTGGACATGTATATTATCAAAGGAATTTTCTTCATGTGGATCCATGACCATGACATCGTATTGCAGTGTTCACAATGAAGACAGTCAAGTATCAACATTTAAGAAAATTCCAATAGTCACTGATTTTTGGTACCAAGTGATTACAATTCCAATCTAAGTGGATATCTGAAAGAAGAGATCTTTAGGTTACTTATAGAATGTCTATCCATGATTTTAGGATTCCAACGAAATATGAGTTGGTTTGTTGGTTTACTGACATTTCATCCTGTTCCTTTTTTTCTCTTTTTATTTGCTTCATTAAGTTGCATTTTATTGTTCTTGTTTTTGACAGTGGTCAAAGGTTTATGATTCTATAAACATCATATTCCTTATGTAACAAATTGGGTTATTATCTCCACAATTACAAACCTGTTATAAGATGTCCAGTTTAGTATCCTTGTGAAATCATGCAAATTTAAATCATGCCACTGATTCTCCTGCTCTGAAACAGGTTTCAATTGAGAAAGCATGATTGGAGAATATTATTTGCTTTGGACACAGGAGGATTATCTGGAAATGGTGGACAAGATAATCTTGATGGTGAAAGTGGTCTTGGTGGTACTCGATTGGGAAGGATAGTAAGTGCAGGTGGCCAACGACTACTTCAGAAGCTGAATTCAGCAAGAAAAAACTTCCCCATGAAGATTTTTCTCCTCCTATTGGGTTTCTACACTGCAAATGCGCTTTCTACAATTCTTGGACAGACAGGTGACTGGGATGTATTGGTAGCAGGTGTTGTGGTTGCTGCCATTGAAGGGATTGGTATGCTAATGTACAGAAAGCCCTCTTCTCTATCAACTGGGCGGTTGCAGTCTTTTGTGGTGATGATGAACTATTGGAAAGCAGGAGTGTGCTTAGGACTTTTTGTAGATGCATTTAAATTGGGTAGTTGAACTCCTCATCCTCTTTGACTCATCCTTCCCCCTGAGGTTCTTTTTCAGAGAATTTGACTGTTGTATCCCTAGTTCAATTGATCAATTATCAATATCCATGCTTCAAGTGTAATTACTGTCTCATTTGATTGATTGCCTCTATTGCTATTATTGTTCACTGCACACGCAAACAAAGATTCCAGTTTATGTAGTTGGTTGGAGTCGGAAATCAACACAGATAGAAGATGTTTTATATCCTTTTGACATGGGATGTAGGCTGATGAAAGAGATTGAATGCCATTGAAATGATTCATCACTTGGAGACTTTGTTTTGTTGTTAGACATGGGTGCTGATTGGTATAACCCTCTTGCAGGCACGGTGAACTTAAGGTGGGTAACAATTCCTGCAACTCAAACCGGCAATTTTGTCCAATAATGCTAAGAGGAGTTAATAATGCTGGTGGCATCAAGATAACCAAGGCTAAGAGGATAAATATTAAAAACTCTAGTAATTATGAGCTCAGGAACTAATAATGGTGGCGGCTAGCTGAAAATTCATTTCCAAGAGCAAAAAGAACATGCTGCTACACAAAGTCACATAATTAAAGAAAATGAGAAGAAAAGGCATAAAAAGAAAAAAGAAAAGGTGAAGATGAGGTTGGAGAGTAGTACTAGATAATGGAATCAACAAAATCTTGATGCAATGGATCTGAAAGCCATAGTTTGGTAAGATGTTGAGGAGAAGAGAATTGTCTGTGAAATTGTTCAACAACCCAAATAGTAGCTTCAGCTTTAGCAGGATCAATAATATCCTCCAACGCCTTGTTCTCGTCGTTTGAGCCAATTCTTGATTCATCCCACTCTCTTAAAAGCTTGTGGGTGAGATAATGCAACGGCTGCTCATGCCTTTGCTTAATGGAGTTGGCTAATCCTTGCCAGCTGATGAAGGAAATTTCTGTCACTGTACCAATACTAGCACTTGTTGGAATCGGAATATGTTTCATGAGCTGCTGATATTTTTCTGCCTTTGTTGCCGTCATCATCATCATCTCTGTATTGTTACAAGCTTTTTCCAAAAACTTTGACATAATCAGAAATTTCTTTTTTGTTGTTTTTTTTTATAAAAAAAAAATGCTAAAACGATATGCATGCCAAGAATCCATGAGTGCGGATGGAAAAGTAAGATTAGTTGTGATTGATGGTTGGGTCTAAACTCATTTGTAGGTGAAATCGATGATTAATTATGAATTTAAAAATAAATTAATGTATATATAGACGTGAGTTGATATATATATATATATAAAGGTAAGTCTTTAGCGTATTTAAATGCATACACGCAATTAATTCAATGATGGTTTTATCTCGACGGGTTATGTTTAACTTTGACAAAATATAAATAAATTAAGTGAAATATCTAAGAAGAATAGTAGAATTATTGTTCAAAAGTGAAAGATGTATGAATCTCAGTGGGGCATATTTAAAAATTCACTTTCTTTAGCTTAAGCATTTGAAATCTAAAACTGATTTTAATTATCATCCACCACCATCTTTGCTTATCAAATTTATTTTTGCCTCCTATATTATATATATATTCTAAAATTTGTATTCTTAGAATCTCAATTTCATTCCTACAAAATTATGAAAAAATGGGAAAGGTAAAGTAATTATGGAGTTGTTATCATTCCTAAATAAATGGCTAATGAAAAGGGATTTGATATTTTTATACCTGATTTTGCCTTGAATGCTTTGGCTTTGGCTTTGGCTTTGGCTTTTCCTTTTCCTTCCCCATCAATCATATTATTTCTGTTAATTTTGCATCTTTGTTTTCCCATGTAAATTCCTCTATTACTTCTCTGAACATTTAATAAATCGTCAGACTCTGTTCCTGAATCTGTTAAGTAAAGATGGTCATTATGCAAAGGAACACATCTCCTCAACATTTCAATGTGTTGTAAAGAGAAGAAAAAGGGATTGAAAGAAGAAGAAGAAGATGGTTAATAGATTTCAGAAATTTAATTTATTTTTTCTTAAGGCATATAATTACCAAAACGTAAATGGGGTAAGTGAGGTCCACCTCTTGTGCATGTACAACAAATGTTCATTATCATCAGTATTATTCTTTTTCTTTTTCATTTTAGTCCTTGCTTTCTCCTTAATTACCACACAATATAAAATATATAGGTATTCTAATTTAATATTCCATTGCAGATTAATTAATATTTTCATTACTTCAATTAAAAATAATAAAATAAAATCATTTATTATCTGGATTGGTACACACATGTTCAATGTTGTCATTGTTTTGGTATGGTATTTTATTTTATTTTATTTTTTTTCATTTCAAATATATAAACAATATTAATTTATTTATACAAATAATTCATTATTTAATTTAATTTAATAGTAATAAATATATATGCCTAAAATGGTATGTTATCATCACCCTGAGCAAAGATATTGATAATTTTTCTATTTGCATAACTGGACAGTCAATCATGGTAACCTATAATAAATTCATATTATATATATGCACACACAAAATCACAGCATGTTAAATAAAAAAATAAAGTTAAAATTAAATAAAAGGATATTCCCATTTCTTTTCTTGTATAGTAAATATATGTAATTTGAGATGAAAATGCAAAAAGTAGAGTCTTTCAAGTGTCAAAATACTATTCCGAGGATGTAATTATCCATTTGAAGTTCCCCAAAATTCATAGCAACCGATGGAGAATTTTCAACCTCTCAATTGCTATTGCTGAACTTCAACCTTAGACCCAATTACAAAATTAAATGTTGTCCTGCACCCACATTACATCTTATCTTCCTTATACATACATTACCCAATATAAAAAGGATGAAATGAGCTTCAAAATTAGGAAAATCAGTTGTGTATACAATCCCATTTCCTTTACCCATCTCTTTAATTTCTTCCCCTATATCTTACTTATTATGTGTCTTTCCACACTGTAAAAGTTGAAGCTCCATGGCAGACAGCCACATTGCTCGACCTTGGGACTAGTGTAGGAACTGCTGTTGGAACCCAGTTGTTGCATGCTGATCCCTGATCATATGCACCACCCTTCATCACACCTCCTGCTGCTGATTGCTGTGCAAGATAGTACAGATTTTTAGCATGGCAAGGATCTGACCACCCCACCACATTTTCATAACCAAAACCATTATTCCCTTGATTTTGGTCTCCATCACTGTTGCCTATAACTGTTGCCATTGGGATTGCATAGCTTCCATATCCCATTCCCTGATAGCTTAAATTGCCTCCACAGTTACCATCTCCTCCTCCACTGCTGTACATAACTGAATTAGACCCTGAACTATGTTCCATTGAAGAAGAATCCATGTTCATCAGGTTGTGCAAAACAGATGAAGGCTGAAAGAAATTGTGGTTGTTTCCCAATTGAAGTTGATGAATATCTTGAAAGCTTTGGTTATTGGGTTCAGTGTCTTGTTCTTGCTTGCACCAAAGCCTTTGCCCATATGGATAGTGCATGCTAAAAGGCTGATGATGATTATGATGTGGTTGTTGAAATGCAACAGTAGGCCAAGGATAATGTGATGTGCCATAGCTGCTGATTCCATCTGTAAGCTGCGAACTTATATTTTCATTGTCTGTTCTGTGAGAATCTATAGTCATTTCTGCTTGCTCTGCATCTTTCAACCTCTTGGCTGCTCCGCCTATTGGCAATGTGCTGCTCTCCAGGATGCTATTAACATCATATCTGCTCATGTCAAAGTTGGTTACTGCGTTCAATCCACGGAATTTTATAGCTGCAATGTCATAGGCTTCAGCCGCTTCTTCTTGGGTGCCTAAAAAATTCAATAAAGAAAAATATTTTTATTCAAACCCTAAAAAATGCAATCTTGATGAATAAATTTTGCTTTAGTGATGTGCAAATTAAGCCCTTAAATTACGAGTAATTCTACAGGGATAAGATGATTGGCATTTATTGCAAATCAATAATATTAAAATTTATCATTTCTTGAATATTTTGATTAATTAATAATATTATAAAAACACTCATGCTTTATAATAAAATTAGATAATCAACATTTTACTCACAATTTATAATCTATAAAACATATGATTTAGCTTATTTAAAAAAGAACGTGAGAGTGATATAAATAGAAAAATTAACTTACTGAAAGTTCCCAAGTAAAGGTCTTTGTTCCCAGCAACTCTTCCAATTCTTGCTTGCCATCTTCCATGTTGATGGTGTCTGACATGAAAACATTTACCAATTCAAAAAATCTCCAAAACCAAGTTTCTAATTATTAATTTAACCTCGAAAATCTAAAGTATAGTTATTAAAAAGTGAAAAATCTAATATCACTTAAATACCCAGAATAATAATATCAACACATTCTTATTGAATATCTCATTTTGCTGAAAAATTATATATACAAACATTTAATCATTAACTTTTAATGTGATCTACTGATACACATTTATATCGAAAAGGATTTTTAAACGGGTGTTAAGATTTGAAGTATATACACATAATTTAATAAATAAAATAGTAAACAATAACTAAACGACAACCATATTGTTAAAAAATTATAATCAAACAATAATAATAATAAAAATTACCTAGTAACACCTCGATATATGGATGCACCCCGAGAAAACCCACTACTCTTCCTGCATTGAAATGACAATCCATGAGTGTTAATTTGAATTTGATATATGGTGAACTGAATCAAAGGAAGAAGACGACGGCATTTCTAGGTACCTTCGAAGAGAAGCAACGTATTCCTGCCTGGTCATATGCTTCATATCTTCTATCTCTTTTTCATAGTTGCTAATCTGCAATTTTATTCACAAACCAAGTTCCAACATCATTAAACACAACCCATATATAATGGGTGAAATTATGCATATAAACTCCAAATATTTCTTCTGTATTAGGGCACATAACCCTGTTAATGGGGTACTTTTGGGGAGCACAAATGCACAAATTAAGTGGGTTTTCAATATAATACTCTGATACAACTGCATGTCAATGAAAATGCCTACATGGGCCAATTTCTATACACTTCTTACGGTTATTTTCCTTGTAGTTTTATAAAAAAAAAAAAATAATACAAAAAGGAAAAAGAGTGGTAATGATTCAAAAATCCCTAAAAAGGGAAGAAAAGTAGAAACTCACTGGGAAATTTGTCGTGGTAGTGGTGCCCCAGTATTTCAGTGCTGCCAAATCATATGCTCTTGCTGCCTTTTCTTCTTTATCATATCCACCTATAAGGAAAATCAACGCAAAAATTTATTTCAGGATAAAATAAAGATCATTTAGAAGCTTAATAAAAGTACAAGTTTGCTAAAATTTTTCAAATCCTTACCTAAATAAACTGCAACGAGATTTGCAATCCCCCACATCAAGATTTGTGGACATCCAAAAGGGAAATGCAAGTTAATATACAAGGAAACTATAAATGAATGATTATTAATAGAAAAGAAGCAGAAAAAGAAGAAGTGATTGTACATTTCCATGGAATCTACAGATATGGAAATATTGTACATTAATTGTACATAGATATAAGCCCATACCTTGTCTTCCCTTTCGAGTTTGTCCTTCTCTTCTGCAACTATTATCCCATAGATGAGCCTCATATCTGCCTGTCCATCTATGTCTGCAAAAAACAAAGCCATAAGATCATTACCCCTTAACAACTAAAATGTAACATTCAAAGGAAACAAACTACTTAAAAGAGGAATATTTCGTGTTTAGAGGAGAAGAAGATTCATGGGTTATAGAGAGATACCTGGTTACACCACGGTATATAGAAGTCCTTTGGCCGAAAGTATCAATAGATTTCCTGGGAACTGCATCAATGGCACCAGTTTGACTATCGAGAGCAGTTGTCTTTTGCTGCTTGTTATTATCAGAAGAAGAACTGTGATCTCCACCGTTAACGTTGCTTTCTCCAGTATTTGCTGTGAGAAGAGGCAAAGGCGAGCCTGATTGTGACCCAGTACTCATAGAAAGAGACAAACTTTGTGCACCACCGCCATTATTGTTAGTCTCTTGTTGTTGTGTCGGTGCAGGCTGGTTCCTAAGCCATGTCTTGATCATGGACAATCCGATAGAACTATTATTACTACCAGTATTGATACTACTGGTATCTTCATGATTGCTTGTTCTATCGTTTGGTTGCAAAGAACAACTTTGCAACATATAGTCTCCCGAAGTACTGTACATAGGATTACAACCAGGAAGCTTGTGTTCATGATTGGCAAAGGAGTGGCCGCCAAGGAAATTTTCCAACTTGGGTTCTTGATTCTGATCAAGGCTTTGACTACTGCATGAAGTACCCATCAGCACAGAGAGGTCTGAGTTTGTTTTGTATGTGGTATCTGGATTCATGCCTAAACCCTTCATATTCCAATCTGTCAAGAAAAAGGCAAAAGAACAAAAAGAACATGCTTTAATTTATTGCTTTTAGATTCTAAGTTCTGAAAAATACTGCAAAGAGATATGAAGAGGGGGGAAAAAAAAAAAAAAAAAGCACGTTCGACCATTCAAAGATGCAAGAGAAGACAAGTCATTTTCAATCTGTTATTTTCTTTTTAATAACTTCATGTGCTTTCTAAGAACAGAATATAAGGTTAGGGTTTTAAACTTTTCTTTGGGTACAAACCTTGAGATTGATTGTTTCTGAAAGCTTCAAGAATACCAAAAGAGGGAGGGAGGTTGAGAGAAGGAGCAGAAGTGAGATCGAAGCACTCTCCAGAGACATCGGTACCAGAGATTTCATCCGAGTGGAATCCTAAGCGAGAGGTTGTGTTTTGAGAGTGATCTTGATGATGATCAGATTGTGATGGGAGTTCTTGAGGGCAAAGAGAGAAACCCAACCAGTTGTTCATGGAGGCCATATATTGAAGAAGGACTTAATAGGCCGTACAAATGTTTGGGTTTATATCCAAGTGATAAGAACAGTGCGAGGAATTACTTCATGCATAAACTACAGTAAATGAGAACTCACCATGAGTAGAGTAGATAAGGGGAGAAGAGGAAGGGTCAGAAATTTTTGAAAGAGAAATTAATCATATATATCTTTCAAAAACGAATGAAGATTCATATGAACACACACACACACACACTCTCTCTCTATCTTCCTTCCTAGTGAGAAGGCACTTGATTCTTTCACCCTACAAATAAGAAAATGAGTACAGTAGATGCTGGGCTATGGACAGTTGTGTACTTTTGCATGTTGTTAATTTAATAAATATTTACCACTAAGAAATATACAAAGTGCCCCAAATGACTTTTGATAGTGTGAAATCTCTCCATAGACTGACCTTCTCAATATGCTTTCGGATTGAGGCAACTTTCCTATTATTGGACCAATCTCCTCTCTCTCTCTAAATTGCTTACAAAGGAATGCATATAAAATAATGAAAAGGTGCACGAGGAGTACATAATTTGCAATGTACAATTGTAAATAGTTTAAAGGATAGTGTAGTTGATTGCAATCTGAAATGAGAGAGGCAAGTTGAACTTATCTTGAAGCCAGCCTTTGATATGGTTTAAGTTATTTTAAGAAGAGAGAGCATAGTCTTATAAGGACTAACACATGGGTCATTAACCAATAAAAAGCATGTGGTTTCGTAAACTTAAAACAAAACCCTTTGAACATTCAAAGATGATTATTATAAGCATTACAAATAAGAACAACAACTCTAGTGCATGCCCTTTTCTGCATGTCATCCAACTATCAAATGAAATCATCATATGCATAGCTATAGCTATATATGTCCATCAATTGCTTGGCTGTACAACACCTGTAGAGGATGATAAAGGAGTATCTGACAAAAGTATGAGAAAACCCCTCTCCACACCCATTTCATTTAATTCTTGACCACTTGGACACAAGTCATTTCGTGTCAGTGCAACCTCTCTTTTCAATATATTTTTCAGCAGAGACTCTCAGCCTCTGCCCACAAACACCCATAACTTGCTCACATTCCATCCATCCATACTCTTTTTTTTTTTTTTTTTTTTTTTTTACTATATCTCATAGTCCTAATCATCAACCTGCTCCCCCGCTAGAAACGGGAGTCCCTCCTCTGCGCTCTGCTCATAACAATAATTCATGCATGACACTGACATCATTTTTTAAATTTTTTTTTTTAGTGCATGGGCCGGAGAGAATCTGTATACTGTTATTTCATTATTTCTTAGTAACATAATAATAGAAAGTGAAAAATGAAAACAAAAAAAAAACACTTAAAATAAGATGATGGGTATGCTTGTTGTACCCCTATAAGAAGACATTAACCCCTGTCTCGGGGGTCCTTTCCTTTGTGGTTACCATTTCTTTTCTTTTGTTTCATGAGAGGGACAGATGGGAGGAAAATCTAATTACCAAGGATCCAAATGGAATTCTCAGATATTTAGATCTCCCTTTTCAATGGTTTTGTCAACAGCTAGCTTCTCTCTCCCATCTTTCCCTCTTGTGTTTATTTATTTACATAACATACATGGACTGCATTATCATTATATAGTAATATGTAATTGAAATAATTACATGCATGTACATGTTTGGTTTCATATTATATAAAGAGAGAGAGAGAAGAGAAGCACAACGGAAAGGAAAGGAAAGGAAGGAAAGAGATAGTAATGATATCTCGAAGGGTGCAAAAAATCACAGTGCAAGTTTGACCGACTTGAAGAAAAGGAATCAAAGAACGGTAAATCCACATGGCCACAAAGTTGCTAATATTATAGTATTAAAAGCCTGCTACTCCCACTGTAAAAAAATTTAAAAAAATAAATAAATATTCTCGGTAATCTAATCATGTAATCATGCCCAGTCTCTTATCTTAAACAGTACAGAAAGTAAAATTAAAGTTGTAGTCTTTTGATCATAGCTAGTATACCCTCTTTAGGGTTGCCCTGCTTGGGAATGAATTAGTAATAGAATAAATTTAAATAATTATAATTATATTTAGAATAGATTTAATTTTAAAAAATAATTTCATTATAAATTCAAATTGAATTAAAATATATAAAAATAAATGAATTCACATTTTATTCGAATAATAATAATTAAATTTGAAATAATTTTAAATTAATTTTTAATTAAATTTAAAATTATTAATATAAATCATATTTAAATTCAAACTATTTAATTTATGGGAATACCTAACTGTCCTACTAGTTAAGTGCAGTTTTCATATTACCATAGTAAATTATTGGGAATGTGAGACTGGTGTGTACTATGTCCTTTATATGGATGGGTATGCTGTATGCAGCTAAGCTGAATCATGGAAAGGGACTGACTTTGAGTAATAAATCAATTGGGTTTGTTTTTATTATTATCAAATTATAAAGCCAAGAGAAAAAAAAGAAATTGTTTGAATGAATGGCAAGTGTTCACATTGGGAAGTTGCCACCCCAAAATAGAATGCCATGTGTACTTGATGCCAGTTGAGACAGTAGTCTTCTTCCTTATAGTCGGATGTTTTATCACCCATTTTGGATGGACACGTCCTAGAATTCTCTTTATATACTTACCCTAAAATATAAAAATATTGAGGCGGCATTCACTTTTAAAACATTGTTTTTCATGATTTAATAACTATTTTATTTACCGAAAAATTATCATTTCTAGTATTTAATAATTAATTAATTTACAAGTTTAATATAAATCCAAACAACCAAAGTACGGCCTTAAAGTAGATGATAATTGACTTTTTTTCCTGCTCTCTCTCATAAATTGCGAGAAATGAATCCCACTATAAATTATTTTTATATATGAATGAGGTGAAAAGAAAGAGCCCATGACGTAAGAAGTTGGGCCCAGGGAGATGGGTTAAGTAGAAAAGCCACGTCCAGTTACACATGGAGCCCATGCTTTTTTTCCTCTGAGCTTGTGGGGCCCACCCTCCCACGTGACTCCTCCCTGACAACCCACTACCTCGCTCTATAATTCTTTTATTTCTTTAAATAAACTTCACATTTATTTTATGAAAGAAAAAAAAAAGTACAAACAAATTTCCCTTAATGTTTAAAATAATTAAGATTGAATTAGTTTGTTGTATTAATATGAATGCAGAAAACACAATAAAGCATGCTGCAGCCCAATGGGAATAGTTTAAGTTTATTAATATATAAATATATATATATATATTGGGAAGATAGATTTTCGTCTACACAAGACAAGGCTACAAAAGCCAAGAAAAGAAAAAAGGATGGGAAGTGGGATACTGCATGAGGCATTGGAGAAATCAGCGGAGGAGCTTAGCACCCGTGCCTCCTTGGAAATATATATATATATATCCATCCCTTTGCATCTATAATATAAATCCTCTATATAACTAGGGAAGGGAAAGGGAAGGGATTTCCGAGAAACTCAAATTTGCTTATAAGCAAAAAATATATATATACATAATTAAGGTCATGTCATAAGCTAACAAGCCCTCTCTTTCATGGGGTTTTTCTTTTTTTTTTTTAGTATATATATTTGTTAGTGGTTTGGGATTCAAACTTTTTGACTTGGACTTTCCTATTGCTTAGCTACCCATACCCTAAGTTGATCTTCTTTTTCTTTCTCTTAATTATATAGGCTGTACTATCTATGCTGTTGTTGGCGCATATATATTTATTAAATTGAATATTTATATCCAAATTCGCAAAATTAATATAAATATATATCCTTTATTTAAGTTGAAATAACTGCTTCAAATCCATCCTGCCCACTTCCTGTGCAATACAAACATCATTTAGAGTTCAACACATGCATACGAATAAACAACATTTTTCATGGGCTAGTGGGATCCAAATTTCTAAAATAAACATGAAATGTTCACAATCAGATGTAAATCCACTTCAAACGTAAATTTTTCACCGCTTACTTCCAGTTATTATAGATATTGTATTTCCATCTACGCCATAAGCAAAGATGGAGGTTGCCCAATTGCCATTACTGCTGCATCTAGGATTGCCATGCCTAACAGTAGAATCATCTCTAAGCATGTGTGCCGAATGCAGACAAACAAACAAGCTTGTGAATGCCAAAGCCCCCTTTATGTGAAAGACGAGCATATGTATATCAATTCTGGAGTTATATGTATGCTTCCATTGAAAGAGTTTAAAATGCAATATGCACCGTTAAAAAAAGAAGAGCTTGTGAATTTTCCATTCAAAATCAAAACCTAGTGTTAAACTCTCCTCAAACACTTTATATTCAAGGTGAACACATGAGTAAAGTTCTTGTTAGTTATTTCCAAGTGTTTCCATAAAACTAGATCCAGACATGTCATTTTAGTTTCTAAACTAGACTAGGTTCGTTCTAAGTCAAATCTAAATCAGCTCGAATCACTAGTTCAAAGATTTAACTCAACTAAACCAACTATAAGCAACCATTCTGGTCTTCCTTCTCAAGCTCTGAACTGAACCCATAAATTGAATCTTTTTTTTTCTTTAAAAAAAAGGTAGTGGCTTCAAATAGAATTGATCATTTTCGAATTGAATCAAAACCTTCGAGATCAAAAATAAAGCAAAACTTTATTCGGACTGAAACTAACTAGAATCTTGGCCACCGTTCTAGTTTGGGTTCATCTCTTGGCCAATTCCTACACTGTTGATTCACATCCTGGTAGCCGAATACAAAATGTTCATTTTTTATCTTCCGCCTGCTTAGAGCAGACCAGTAATAGAGAGAATTGCAAACTATAAATTACTTTTCCAATTTGAGAAACGAATTTTCTTTTCGGAGTTGGCAAAAAGTTTTGGATAACCATTCTCCCCTGTAAAAGGAATCAAGGGGAAACGAGAGAAATACCAATGACCAATTTGTAGTTACCTAGCTGACAATCATAACTTTGGGGGAAAAATAAATGACGATCATAATAGCAAGAACCCAAGTTCAAAGCATTAAGGAATTCCTATTAAGCTCAACAACCAAGTCTAAATGCTCATGCCCACAAGTTTACATAGGTAAAAGGTCTAAGTCCCCACAAGCATCATAACGTCTGACCACCAAAATCAAGAAAACATTCTCCAAACAACAGTTCTCATAAGCCCAAAACTCAAATCAGTATGCTTCTTCACAGGTCTTGCACACTCAAACCTACAACAAACATAAACTGATAATTAGACATGATGCCAAGCGATTTAGGGAGATACACTGTCCAGGGAACACAGAGAGGCAAAAGAAAAAGAAAATATGAGTTACAAGACCCAACAATCTATTGCATTGAATTAAAAATAAATAAAAGCAAATCTATCAGCTTTCAGAACTGTGGATTAAATTCATACACGTACAAGAAATCTATTTGAGCTGTCAAAAGATCTAATATGGACCTAGCTACTGAACAACAAAAGAACAAAAAGACAGAAAGCTTCATACCTGGGGGAAGAGATTGCTTCAATTTGTCAGCCTTCTCAGAGTCAAACACACAAAGTGTGTAGAGGTACTTTGAGCATCGGACCTTGAACTTCACCACATCTTTGCTTCGCTTGATCTTGACAGAACGGGCATCTTTCCTTCTTGCTGTGAGAAGGAAATCCTTGATTTCGTGGATCTGCTTAGGCTGTTGGTAACAATGTAATGCATAACCACAAAGTATTAAATTACGCAGGTAATTGG
Organism: Manihot esculenta; assembly: GCF_001659605.2. NCBI lineage: Eukaryota > Viridiplantae > Streptophyta > Magnoliopsida > Malpighiales > Euphorbiaceae > Manihot > Manihot esculenta. The sequence continues at coordinate 454,677 of NC_035172.2, forward strand.
ACAATACAAAAGTTTAATAAGCTGTTAGATAAAAGATGCATAGATTTTTTTTTAAAAAAAAAAAAAACAATCAGGACATTGTGAAAAAGCTAAGCATTTATTAGCAAGTAGCAACCAAACAGAAAATTTACCAGATATTACATGGCCAGGCCAAGCCGTGTTCCCAAAACAAAATGTAGGATCTATTGGAAGGCTATCCAATTTCCTCAAGAAAACCGATCTAAAACTTTTGCGTTACTTTAATCAATCAACTGCATTTGGGCCTTGTCTTTAAGTTGTTTAAGCTTTCTAATTACAATTATTAAAAAAAAAACATGTTGGTTATGAACAGATTCCAACACTGAAGCAAACTGAATGTAGTTCTCCAGCAACAAAATTATCTTGATCCCATGTCAGCTACTAGCATTAAGAAAACGTCAAGTATATACACTCCAGCAACAAAATTATCTTGATCGCATGTAGGCTACTAGCATTAAGAAAACGTCAAGTATCTACACACTATAACATCAAAATGTATCAAGCTGTCTACTTCCTAGCTAAGATGTCAAATTTCCAAATCAACCTCAAAGGGCATCTAAATATTTCTAAATCCAGAGATGTTGCCGAATTTTTACATATCTGTTATTTCTCAAGATAACAAGAATTGAAAAGACACCAAATAGTGAAAACGTTTGACGGGAATAGACTATTCATATATTGTTCATTATGTTTAATCATGTTCCATCACCAGATGCTTTTATTAAAACTGTAAACATCTAGCTTAACTAAAAGTGAGCACAAGAGATAGCACAACTAATGGCAGCAAAGCTTAAGCATAGTTCAATTTCACGAACAGAAATACCAATAAAAACAAAAGCTTTTAAAAAAGACAAACCCACCGCTACATGCTAAAGAACAGCAAATAAAAGTAGAAGCAAGGTGATGAAAACCATTAACTGACATGTTCATCACTCTATTAAATCCAATAAAGAAAAAAATAATGCACAAGTCTCCTGAAAGTGCAGCTTTACCTACTGTAAAGGCCTAAACTGGGAAAGCATCAAGAGTTTGAGCATTCTATACAGCTTATATACATCAAGGGAGCAAATAGATTCTAGACGGAAGGCAAAATGTCTATTGCACATTCAATTTTTTAATCCGTTTTCCAAGTTATCAAATCTCTTGCCAAGAGACAGAGCAATCGCATAAAATAGAGATGAAATGAAGCAAGAAATCAATAGAAATTACCATTTTCTTGCTTCTTCTCGTCCAAAGGAGCTCAATTCGTGAAGCTGCGAAGCAGAGTCGTCACATTGAGTTGCGTAGGTACGTAGAGACACTTAAATAGAAGGGAGTTTGAAACCCTAATTTTTCATATTGTCATATTTCCGTAAATGCCCCTGTCTTAATTTAGTGGTTTGGGTCAATCCAGGCCTATATGATTGTGGATTGCACCTCATCTCCAACCTACACTCAAAAGCACCGGCCCAATAAAATTCCTTGTAATTAAATAACTGCCAAAGTTAAGCAAATGATCGGTTGGGATCAATTTGATAAAACCAAAATAATCGAAATATAGTTTTAAAAATTGATAATATAATATAAAGTCAAAATAATTATAAATAAGAAATAGTTATAATTATAGGAATAATATAGAATGTCGTTGAAATATATCAATTACTAGCAGTATTGTTAAAGTTTATCAAACATTTTAATTTAGTTATTTAGATTTTCTATCAATAATTGATTATCAAATTTATTTGGCATTGTTGTTGTAGCTATTGTTAAGAAAAAAAATTTTATTTAAATATAGTAGTTAATAAATATTAAAACTTAATTGAAGTTATTTTTAATATAATATTAATAAAATAATAAAATATTGTTTTAAACTATTTCTTAATAACACATCTAAATGATTTTTTTTTTTTTTTGCAGAATTCAATCTCATAACGGATTCGGAAAAAAAAAATCATAACCAATCCAAAATTATTTTAATTAGAAATTTACATTTAAAATTAATAATTCTAATATAATAATTTAAATAAATTTTATAAAATTATTCATAATTATATATAAAGAATTTTTATAAAACCATTCATAATTTTATTTTATATAATGAAAACGGATTTTGAGGTCTCGATTATTGTGTACTAATTTCCTTACTATTTTTGTTTCTATAATCACAATTCACAAGTATATTTAATTTATTAAATTATAATCTTAACACATATGAGAGTAAAATATTTAATTTCACTTAATAATAATGTATATAAAAAAAATTAATACAATCATTTTCAATTTATTTAATATTAATTCAGAATCAAACTCAAAATTTTACTATTTTAAAAAATAATTTAAATACAATACAATACAATTTTTTTTAAAAATTGTTGTTATATATAATAAACACATTGAATAATTTAAATGCAAATATATCAGATACGAATAATTATATTAATAATAAATTATAGTTTAATTTATGTGATTTAGTAAAATATTTATTTTTAATTTTTAATTTTTAAAAAATTTATAATTTAATCATTAATAATTTAAAAAATTATAATTTAATTCTTACAGATATAATTAAAATTAATTTATCATTTTAATCTTTCGGTTATAATTAGAGTTAATTTATAATTAATTTCTATCAAAAGAACTAAAATACTTTTTGAGTAAAAAAAATCAATCAAATCATTGTTAAAAACTGAATTAAAAAAATCAACCAAACCATAGTTGTTAAAAATCGAATCGAATTAATTAGTCGAATCGATTCAAAAATTAGATCATAATTCAATTTAATTTAAGCTATTAATTTTTTGGTTAGTAAAATTGAATCAGATCGATACGAATGGATAGAGTTTTATTCAAATTTATGAACTAGATGGTTTGAATTCAATTTTTAAAATTAAACCATTCTCAATTAATTAGAAAAGTACTTGCTTTGCTTTCCTTAAATAATTGAATTAATTATTTCACTATAATATACTTTCACTTAAAATATATATAATACAAATTAATTTAATTTTTAATAGTCTGATATATTTACAAATATTTATAATATTTAAATATTAATTTATAAAAATATAAGGGATTTTTTATAAATAACTATAATATTGAAAGTTGAATCGACATAAAATGTGAAATTTATTTATAAATTTTATAATTATTTAAAAATTAATTTATAAAACTAAAACAACTTATTTTAAAACATTACTTAGGAATTCAATTGTAAAATAGTCAATTTTAAAATTTTATTTCTAAACAATAATAAAATATAAAGATTATTATAATAATTTTATTGTAAATTTAATAAAATTTTAGAGATTATATTTAGTGCAATACATATTCTTTTAATTGAAAAAAAAATTAATATAAGAGTAAACTATAATTTAATCTATTTAATTTAATAAAATATTTATTTTAATCTCTATATTTTTTAAAATTTATAAATTATTGACATTTGAAACAAAGTTACAAATTAGATTCTATTATCAAATTCTGTTAACATACCCTTCTTTTTATTCCAAAATACCTTTTAACCTTTTTAGAAAAATTACATACAAGTCAATATCAATCAAATAATTAGATTTTACTGCTTTTCAATCTTTTAACCATCTCGAGAAGATGTACACTGTGAATTTATCATAATTTTTTAATTTGTATATATAATTAAACTACCATAATAACACAATTAATAAAAATCAAATTTAAAGAAAAAAAAAGGGTAAAATTTATTAGAAAGAAATTAACAACTAGATTAATTAGTAGTCATAGAAACTCTAGTGGCCGCGATGATGAGATAGGCAAAACTGCTATGAGATTATCAGGTAATGCATTGGTTGGATTTTGCTGCTAAAACCCTAATCATCGCCATCTGCATTATTCTTTCCTCCAAAATCTCTGCCTTCTGCTCCAGAAACTTCAAAATATCATGTAAAGATTCCTCAGGTAAGTAATCAAGCCTTGTATTCCATGTTTCAAACACTTTCTTCTTCTTCTTCTTCTTCTTCTCTTCGTGTTTGCAGCTTTCCTCCTTGGCCACCAAATCTTGATTCTTGTTATTTGCGTCCATAAACCCTAGCTGTAGATCGATGTTATCTTTATTAAGTATATATATATATTTGACGAGAATATCACCAACCTCCTTCTTATCTTCAGGCCACGTATCGATCTTCGTCCCATCTGGCTCAAAACAGATGAGGCATACTGGAACACCGCACAGCTTAGAAAGTTCTTCTGCTTTCTTCTTTAAAGTTCTCTTCCTCTTGCAGAACATCACCTTGCTGCGAGACGTCGACATGTCGTTTGCGTTCATTCTCTGAATTTTGTTTTTTTTTGGCCCCTTTTTAGTTTAGAGAGTAAAATATGAGAAGAGAAAATTTATTTATATAAAGATGCAGATTTAGAAGGTCTTTGATCTCTCATTTAATAAGGAAATAAAAACTAATTATATGGAAAATAAATAGAAAATGGGCTTTCGTTTAGCCCAAGGATTTTTTTCGTCCAATTCAATTTACCTAATTCTCAATTAATTTCAGGAAATTAAATTATATGAGAAAAAATATTTTATTTTTATTTTGGAAATGATAGAGAGATAAAATTTCAATAGAATTAGGAAAGCGAAATCCGTTTATGAAAAGAGATGCATAGCTTGCGTAATATATATATATTATACTATTTATTTATTAATTATAAATATACATATATTATTTTTTATTATTAAAAAAATTAAATTTAAATATAATTTTTAATATTAAATATATATATATATATATATATATATATATGCACTATTTTTATCATATAAAAATACTCATTATGACCAATTCACTTATTTTTGCGTTTATTTATTTTATAAAATATAAATAATTTATCGATTTATAAAATTAATTTAGGGTATAAAATATTTTAAATAATGAAAATTAAAGAGATGATATGGTTTAAATAAAAAGAAAGAATTTTATGATTATCAAAAAACGAAAAAAAGGTGAAGTATAACTAATAGAAAATGTAGCCAATATTTACTCCTTCACATAATTTTTTTTATTTTATTTTTTTATATATATTTAAAAATATAATATTTTTTATTAAATTTTTAATTATATCTATTTTAAAATATAATAAATTTTATTAAGTATTAAAAAATATTTTTAAAAACTTTTTGAAAATAAAATAATATAAAATTTTAATTTTTCAATAGAATTTCGGTTGAAATTTAAAATTTTGAAATCGAAGAGTTTAAAAAGATAAAATAAATTTTTTGTAAAATGAATTTTAAACATTTTAAAATATATTTTTTAAGAAAAAGAATTTTAAAATTATCAAAGTTTCATCATAAAATACAAGTTATCAGATTCAGTAATAAAAAGCCCTCAACTTGATTATCAGATAAGTTTTTTCTCTTCTTTTGAATAAAAGTGAGTCTAAGACACTATTAATAATTTAATTTTCACTTTGCTCTTCTATAAATTCCTTAGAAATTTATGAGTCTTACTTTTATTTTGAAGAATCAAGTTTGTTTTTTCAAGGATTTTGGCCATCAGACTCTTCGGCCCTAATTTTTTTCTCCGCCTCAAATTCTTTCCTACTGTATTGTACCTTCTCCAAAGAGGTGAGTTGGACCCTTATTTTCTTTTCGATTTTGAGAAGTTTATAAATTGTTTTAAGTGTTTTCATTGAATGTAAAGGGTTGAGTTTTAAGTTTAAAGAAAAATTCAAGGGTAGGATGAGTTTATTTGATTTGATGGTTCTGTTGAATGCAGGTTGAAGTTTAAGTTAGTTCCAAGTGTTTCTTTGTGTTTTTTAGTTGTAAGTTAATTTTAAGTGTTTTTTTTATATTTTTTAATTGTAAATATATGGTTGTGAGTTATTGCACGTCAATTTGAGTGCATTTTGAAGGCTATTGGCTAAGATAGAATCGAATTTTGTATTGTATAAGAATCTAGGTTTCTTCGCTAAACCCGTCTGTGAAGGTTGTCTTTTGGCCATCTAATTTGCTTCTAGAGTTTTGACTTTCAAATCTGTAAGTAGACTTTAGACCATCGACTTGTCACCAAAAGTCTACTGTTCAACCATTTTTCAACATATTTTTTTATATATTTTTAAGAGTTTATTGAAATAGTTTTAAAAGTTATAAAAATTATGTTTGGTTCTCTATTTAAGTCCATTTGTATATATCAAATTTAAAAGACTGTAGAAATCGACACTGAGATAATTATTTCAAAGTTAGGTTATCAACGAGAGAGATGATATAATTAAACTAAATAATTTTTAAAAATGTCAAACGTTTTATACATGTTGATCAATCACAAATTAATCAAAATCAGAATCAGAATAGAGATATAAATTAATCACATCTGTTCAATCCTCAACGACAAAGGAAACTAGCGGAATCCACACCCACGTGGCAAAGGTTTTGTGTATCCACTATTTTTCCTTTTAATTATTTTTTACTTTTAATTTCAATATATATATATATATATATAATATATATATATATATATATATTACTCTTGAAAATTTATAACTTGGGGTTTTAACTTTTATCATTATTTCAAACTTCTAGTATATAGTTCTATAATTAAATAGAATATTATTTTCATTTTTTATTATATTAATTAAAATATTATATAGTTCTATAATTAATCACATCTGTTCAATCTCATTACTATATATGTTTTTTTCATACATATCTTCCTATTATAATTTAGGTATTCTATTTGAAAATTATCATATATAATTAATATTTTCAAATATGTTTTAAATTTGATTAAAAATTATGATAATCTATTTAAATTTATCTCAAATTAAATACCTTTTATCAAAATAATACTGTTTAATTTTATATAATATTATACGTATTTTTAAAAATTAAAAATTATAAAAATATTGTTTTATTAAATTAATTCTTTATATAAAAAAATTAAATATCTAACCTATAAAATTTAAACCCCACCTAAACATTTCATGCATATTAATTTTTAAATTTAAATTCATCAGTTCCCATGATGTGAAAGTGAAACTCATTGTTTACAATCATGAGTTTTATTTAATTGTAAAATAAAATAATTATACTGTTTACTGTGATATTGAATAAAAATAATTATTCATAAAATTATACAAAATATATATTACCTCTTTTGAAATTTATAGAAAAAAATAAATAATATTATGGAATTCATGCCCATATTTCCTTAAACTATACCCTTCAACCTTCCTATTCCCAATTTCCCATAAACATTTATTTATATTTTGCCCTTTTAAAGCATTCCATAATTAGATACTAATTTTTTTTTGAAATGAAGTGGGGAATTCAAACCTGAAATCTTTCGGATTTACTTGGATACATTTAACACTAGACTAAGTCTATAAGTGCAATTAGATACTAATTAAATGTTAAATTTTACAATATATTTGACTTTTAAATAATTAAACTTAAATTAAAATTTTTAAAATAATTTAAATAAAAAATAATTAAATAAAATTTGCATTGTACCATTAGTATTTCAAATCATATCTCCACATTGAATGAGAGGGAGAGATTGGAAAAAACAGATGTTTTTTTTTTCTCTTTTTCTTCTTTTTCCTACTATGATAGTCTACTTAGTTTCCGTCCTTTCTGTATTATTCTCGTCACTCTGTCTCCCCTGATGTCCACTTCAAGTTCAAGCTCCTTCTTTGCTAAGTTGAACTGAATACCCCACTACCCTCTTTCATTGTTGCTTCCAATCACTTGCTTCCTGTGTCCTCCTCTTTCTCACTATATGAACTCACCATAACCATAAACAATCAAAGACATTGCTCCCTCACTGATCAGTGATCACTGCAATTTTGAGTTTCAAGCTTTCTGATCTTTCCATTAATCGAATCTCTTGGTGGGTTTATGTTGTGCACTTCTTGATCATCTTTTCTGACATTGATTTTCAATTTTAATTTGATTATCAGTTTTCTTTCTTTCCTTCTCCGGTTGGGGAGAGAGAAATTGGTTTGGTTTTACGTTGGTTCGGTTGTTTGAATTTTCATTAATGCCGTGTTCGTTGATCATTCAGCTGCCATGGAACCTGTTTACATGGACATCGATGATACCCAGCAACTTGCTGCAGATCCACTACCATTTGCTAGAAGGTAAAATTCATTGTTTGTCTTTCTAATTATCCATTATTGAATGCCATCGATATAAGCAACATAGAAAAGAAAGATTATTTCGCCTCTGATTGCTGTATCCTTGCAATTCTGGCCTTTTTTATTTGATCAGGTTCATATATATTGGTTTGAGGCGTTAATTATGTTGGGTCTTTGCAGCTATCAACTAGAGGCACTGGAGAAGGCATTAGAGCAGAACACGGTGCTGTTCTTGGAAACTGGTTCCGGCAAGACTCTCGTTGCCATTATGCTTCTGCGTAGTTATGCATATCTTATTCGCAAGCCTTCACCTTCCATTGCTGTTTTCTTGGTTCCCCGTGTTGTTCTGGTCCAACAAGTATGCTAAATTTGCTTGCCTCTCTCTCTCTCTCTTTTTGGTTTTTCCACATAAATGTCTTAGGTTGTCAAACATACATCCTTTATGCTTAACTGTATAATTGTCTCTCAGAAGGTAGACGTGGGTGTTGAAGAAGAACCTTTTAGTGATTTCGCTTCTTATTCAAATTTGATAATTTGTGCTGCTAGAACGATGGTTTGAAGTTGCTAGATTTGTTAGGTCAGGTACTGAAGATGGATATTTCCAATTTCAAAGAGTTCTAATACGTGGTTTTGAAAATGTTAGATATTGTGCTTAAGTAAATTTTGAAAATAGAAGCTTGTTTTTAACAATTTATTGAAATTGGTTGAATTTTCAGGTATAAAAGCACTTACATTTTCTATTGTATTTTGGTTACTGGGGGCGAAGTTGGACACATTTTATGTTGGTAGGGAATACTGAAGGGAAGGAAAGAAAGAAAGAAAGAAAAAAAAAGAACACCCTCCTGTACAGAATTGTATGCCAATAGATAAATGTATAACTAACAAGTAAAAAAACACTGAACCATGTTGCCTGTACGAATTCTATGGCAGTTTTAGATTGGGAAGTGAGGCATGATTGCTGAATCTAAATTTTGAAAGAGTAATTTATTCTCACTCTTAATCAATTTTGTTCTTCTGTGTTTAATAATTACTAGCAAGCTGAAGCTGTGGAAATGCACACTGACCTCATCGTAGGTAGGTACTGGGGAGAAATGGGAGTTGACTTCTGGGATGCTGCTACTTGGAAGGAACATTTAGAAAAACATGAGGTAGTGTTTTCTAGATTTATATTATACCAATTAACCTGGGGAGCAATGCTAGTATTTGACTTGGGAGTTGGGAACCTCAAACATTGATTCTGTCGTCTTGGATTGGATTTTTCTCTTTTCCTATGTAATGTTTTGCTTTGGATATGCCCTGTACTTTTCTATCTTTGATTTTGTCCTATTGGACAATTTCTTGGTTCTAAAGTCTCATTCCTTCCAAATCTCTTGTCAACCAGGCTACTGTTTGTGTTATCTGAAATCCAGTTCAGACATATGATGTGCTATAACTGTCAAAAACAGTTCTAAATAATGTTTTTAAAGTTATTGATCGGGTTGCTGATGATTGTTATGGATGATTAGTGCTGGGTGTGGGTTATACATAAATCACATGGTTATAATCTTCATAGTATCTCTTTTACTGCTTCTATGTGGATAATTTGTGACTATGCTCCAGTTATTTCATATGTGTACTTTGGTCTTTTAGAACATGGAATCATTCATAATTCATTCAGCAAAGCGAGCCATATAGTCTATACTAAGACTTCTTAAAAACCTTTAGTCCTCTTTTTATAATATCTAGTTACACCTCTACTTCAAGAAATTGTGATGGTTGTTGATTCTAATTTAATTTGAATTTTAATATAAATATTATTGTCATATTGTGAGTTCTATTTAGGAAGTGGTTAATGACTACATGCTTGCGATATGGTCCTCGTTTTGACGGCAACTGGTATAATTTGTAACATTGCCTTTGAGTGCTATATATACTAGAACCGGCATTTTTTAATTTAATACATTTTCAGGTGCTTGTGATGACACCTCGGATTTTGCTCAATGGCTTGAAGCATTGCTTTTTCAAGTTAGACTTGATAAAGGTTTTGATATTTGATGAATGCCATCACGCAAGGGGTAATCACCCTTATGCTTGTATTTTGACAGTGAGCTCTCTCTTTCTCTCTTTGTGCATATGCATGTGTGTCTATGTGTCTTTTATTTTTTTATCGAACATAATGATTCACTGTGATTAACTAATAATTTCCTTGTGATGGTGTATTTTCTTTTCCACCCTATCCTCCCAGGGAGAGATTCATTACTGTTATTACGAAGTCACCTGCTCCAATAAAAAATTGTTCTCCAGTTGCCTCTCCATTGTGTTATATAAAATATGATTGGTTTTTAGCATGATTCTTCTTCATTTTCAACTCAATTTGGAATAAAGTGAAACATTTGTTCAATAAGGAAAATTTTTGTAGCAGATGATCTTGTTAGCTGTTTTGCATGAGTGTTTATCTTATGTGCATTGATATGCAAGAAAGCATGTAGAGTATTCAGCTTGGAAACTTTACCTAATTGTGAGAAGTTATGTTGGATATATGGTGGAAGCTTGCTGATTGATCTGTTTTTTATGCTCTGGAGTTCTGAATTGGCTATTTTGTCCTCCCTGGCTGATCTAGGAGCTGCATATTTTTGTCCCTTTTCCTTTTTTCCTATAGTGACAAGGTAGTGACTTTGGTCTGGATTAATGAAATATTGTTAAGATCTTATCAAAAGGTTGTAAATAGGAAGAGAAATGAAAAAGATATCAATATTTGCTTGTTAGGAATTTATCCATTGTCGTGGGTATCCAAATGCATGCTCTTTTGCAGATTCGTATAAGCAGATGAAAGCCATTTTCTAGCTAAAAGAAAAGAAATTTAGAAGAAAATATGAATATGCATGCATAAATATCACACTCACACTAATCTAGGCTGTAATAATAATAATTGATATATTTCCATTTCATGGTTTTCTCAAAGTTCTTATGTATTGAACATAATTGCATTCTTGCTGCCTAAAAATTGGAACTTATAACTCATTCAAAGTTACTGATACTTTTTACTTTGTGCCATCTGAAGATTGATGCTTCCTTCTCAATTAGAAGCAACTTATTGTTGCTTGTGTCTGGAACTAATATCCAGTTATATTTAATTGACTACATCTGTAGGAATTCTATCACCGCCAGTTAAGCTGTGGTAATTTTAATCTTCCAAGGATATTTGGAATGACAGCTTCTCCAATTAAATCAAAGGGTATGCTTTTGCTACATATAATTATTTGACACTGTTTACATTTTATATCACTTGTCAAGTATGGCACTTTTAAATTTTGACCTTTGTTTCATCGTCTAGGTGCAAACTCAGAACAGGCCTATTGGCAAGAGATTTGTGAGCTTGAGAATATGATGCACTCAAAGGTTATTTTTCCTCCCTCCCCTTGTTAGGTTTCCTGCACAGAGTCATTTAGGTTAATGATACCTTAATTAAATTCATTCGTTTAGTTCATGATTTATATATGGACTGATACACAGATTGATTGTCAATAAGATATTTTATTCAAGCTGAGTCATGTTTCTCCCTCTGTTCTCAAATGATAATTCCCTTCCCTATTTTTTTTTCTACCCATAGTAAAATCAATCTTTTATTTTTTGAGCATTTAATAACCTTTATGGTGATGAAAATTATAGATTGGTGCTTTGACTGATTATCTTGTTCCTGATATTGTTATGGAAGAAGCTGTTGCTCAAGAAATTGGTAATTGCTATATTTAGTTTGTCTCTTATGCTTTCGAGAAATATTTCATTTTTTTTTTTTGTATTCTCTCAGTTTTCTTTTGATTGATTGTTATCATACTTAGAATTGTTTTATGTTAATACTTTTACTATTGTCAATTGCACAGGGAAAGTTCCTTATGATGATGATGAACACCCTTTGTACTTCCCACCTGAGCTGGTCAGCCAAGGTTCAAAGGAGTCAAAAGGAACATACTACTGCTACTTAATTGAATTAAATGAGAATTTTGATTCTGACATTCCTGTATGTAATATTATACTTGTCATGGGAAGTGAACTGGAATCAGATATCTCAAGTCTGGATTTTGACTTAGAAGTTGATAGAGGACTAGTGACTATGAAATTAAAGTATATTGGAGAGCTTGATCTTACTCCAGAATTGGTAAGCAAGCTTTCTTCTTTTTGGTTAGGTGGATACTATCGAATTGTAAAGTATTCCAATCTTATTTCTATCTTCTTGGTTTTCCTTTTCTGGTTTACATTGCCAGGTCCTTATATGTAGGAAGTTTTTGATTGCTCTTGCCAAAGTTCTTATGGATCATAATGTAAATGAATTGGAAGAGATTTTAAATGGTTTGCAGCTGAGGAAAGACCATGAAATTGATTATTTCCTGCTTCCATCCATGGGGTCATGCCAGAAACCTGCAATTGACTGGAACTCTGTTGTGTCTGTACTCTTCTCTTATGAAAATGCATGGGAGGATCATGTGAAGTGTCCTTTGAAGGAATCTGCACGTATTATGCGGACAAAAAATGGTCAGCTGTGCAAATGCATGCTTGAGAACTCTTTAGTCTCCACACCACATAATGGAAAAGTCTATTGCATTAGAGCCGTATTTGATCATTTGGATGGACGGTCACTTTTGAAGTTGAAGAATGGAGATTATATAACTTACAAGGAGTATTACAAAAATCGGTCAGTACTTTTATTTCCTTATGATATTTCCCTCCTTTTCTGTATTTTTGTTTTGATTTTTAGTTAAATTTTTATTTTTGTTGCCAATCTAACATGATATTTCAGGCATAACATCGATCTGATTTTTGATCAAGAATTACTTCTTAGCGGACGACATATGTTTTCATTCCAGAATCACCTTCATAGATGCAGACAGCACAAGGGGAAAGGTTTTATAATTTCATTTTGTCACTTATCTTATTAATATGAGGAAAATGTGCATGATGATTATGTAATGATCTTATATTCTCACTTCATCTTTTTGGCTATGAACCTAGCACCTGTGTGCAGATCTGGATTTTCAGTGTCATACTCAATAGTGTCCCAGGGGGAGAAGCAAACTATTTATTCAAAGATTTCAACTATGTTTTCAGTTGTTTGCTCTTCTTCTCTGCCCTTTATCTGAAAATAAAAATTATCTGCAATTGAGCACTTCTCAACTGCTTCCTTGGGCCTAATATTTTTTCATTCATCTGCAATTGACGATCTAGCATTTATATTTTCTCATTCAGTTATCATTTATTTTAAGTTTTAGAGTATCATCCAGTGTTGTGATCTTTAAGTGTTTTCTTCCTAGAAAACTCAGGAGAAAGTTGAGTCCTGTTTTTCTTGTTATCTATAATATATATCAGGCTCAATTGTGTTTTCCTCTTGTTATTGGTTTTCCTTGATATTTTGAGCAAAAGATTTAATAAACTGCCTTAGATCTGTTAGTTGTTGGTCTTTCTATTGATGTCAGAGTGGTAAAAATACCTGTTGTTGCTGGTTACATTCAATTTGGTGTTTCACTTGTAGAGCTGCAAGCAGGCCCTTAAGGTTGCTTTTGGATAGGCAATATGAATATAAGGATTTGAACTTTTAACTTTCAATATATTCAATAAGAAAAAGTTTAGTTCAAACTATATAAATAAATTTTGTAACTGATAAAAAATGAGAACAGAACCTTTTGTTGTCCAAATTCAGTGTTCAAAATAAACCTCTTTTGTTAGTATTTCAATTTCATTCTTAAATAGCATTCACAATTTCATTCTTAAATAATATTCCTTTCCCAAAAGCAACAGCAATTTGAGTGCTATTTTCTTAGTTATGCCCAACTACTATTTTGTTTTTATCATTATACTGTAATTGTCTTTATTATTTTGTTTTTTTCTTGCTGCAGATTCACAAAATGCATTTGTTGAGTTGCCCCCTGAACTCTGTTGCATTAAAATGTCACCTATATCCATAAGTACTTTCTACTCATTTACATTTGTTTCATCAATCATGCATCGACTGGAGTCTTTGCTCATTGCTGTCAACTTGAAGAAGATGCTTTCGGATCATTGCATGCAAAATGTCTATATTCCAACAATGAAGGTATTTGTTCTGCTTCACCAGATTTGAAATAAGCCTTAATCCCTGCCAAATAAATTCTTCACAGCTGCTATACTCTACTGGAACAGTATTTATATTATCTATGCAAAGAGATGTATTATGAAAATATCATATTTGTGCTACAGCTCCACATTCCACAATCTTTTAATTGCAAATGCATCAATAATATGAGATGTAAAGTTGTTACGCTATTACTGTACTTTAGCCAATGCAGCCAAGACAGATTATTGTGTTTCCTTAGTTGGGTATCTGTGTGGCACATGCATAAAAGATATTTATGGATGATTTCCATTCTAGCATTGCTATAGGCAATCCATGTGCGATAGAGACTGATAAAACAGCGCATAAGACCACTAAGTAGAAGTTTAAAGTGCCATTTGTGGCAGACACCTTTGGATTATTGGTTTCAATTTTTTTATTTTACTCAAGTGTGTATAATAGTTGCAAGCAACTATATGGAGGTGTAGTTATGGCCAGAGTCATAGTTCTTAAGCATTTACTTAAATAAATCGAGTTTTCTATGTAGGAATTTGTTCTTGAAATTTATTGATTGCTTTTTTGTCCAGCAATGTTCAGTAGAAAATATGCTGCTTGGTTTTGATTTTGACTTGATCAGATGATAGCCATTCAGTTTTGGTAGAGTGCAGCGCTTATTTTCCCCTCTTTTTTTCCCCCATCTCTAGTACATGTCTCGTTTGAAATATTTGTTTGGACTTGTGCTAACCCATTTTTATACGGTAGGTTTTGGAAGCAATTACCACAAGAAAGTGTCAAGAGATATTTCATTTGGAATCACTGGAGACTCTCGGAGATTCTTTTCTTAAATTTGCTGCTAGTCAGCAGCTATTCAAAACATATCAAAGTGATCATGAGGGCCTTCTCAGTATTAAGAAGGACAAACTCATCAGTAATGCTACACTTAGTAAATTAGGATGCGACTGCAAACTTCCGGTAATCTTTTCTTCTAAATAATTGTCTTGTTTTCCAGTTCAATAACTTTCTTCCTATGCCTTCTAATGCATTATTCTACTTTCTGTAGCATGACATCAAAAAAAGAATTTATGGAAATATCTTTATTAGATATAATCTGGCATTATGTTTCAATATCCAAGTAATTCAAAACTCTGCATCACTTGTCCTTCTCAATTGTAGGGATTCATCCGCAATGAGTCTTTTGATCCTAAAAACTGGATGATTCCTGGTGATACTTCTGGAAGTTATTCATTAAGTCTGGAGTTTCTCTCCAATACAAGGAGTATATACATCACAGGAAGAAGAAAGTTAAAAAGGAAGATTATTGCTGATGTTGTTGAGGCACTTATTGGTGCCTACCTCAGTGCAGGTGGTGAAATTGCTGCCTTACTATTTCTGAATTGGCTAGGCATAAAGGTAGATTTTTTTAATACACCATATGAGCCACAATTCAAAGTGAACCCAGAGAAGTACATTAACATCCACGGCTTAGAGTCGATGTTGAACTACTCTTTTAAAAATCATTATCTCTTATTGGAAGCACTTACTCATGGTTCTTACATGCTTCCTGAAATTCCAAGATGTTATCAGGTATTTTTAGTCCCAGTTGTGATCACATTTCTGCCATTTATGTTATTGTGTTGCGATAGAATATAATAGCTTTTTATTTCAGTATAAATTGGTTATCTATATTGTTTCTTTATCACATATTCTTGTAGGCAATTTCTCTTTCCAGTGATTGCTTGAATTTCTGTAGATGTTTTTAGTAAATTCTACATATCATTGATCTAAAATTCAGCTGTAATGCCTTTAATGGTTACCCAGCGGTTGGAATTTCTTGGAGACTCAGTGTTAGACTACCTTATCACAGTGCATTTGTATGAGAAGTATCCTGGGTTGTCGCCAGGACTTTTAACTGACATGAGATCTGCTTCTGTCAACAATGACTGCTATGCTATTTCAGCTGTTAGGGAAGGATTGCATAAACATATCCTCCATCTATCTCAAAAACTTGACAAGGATATAGTTGTCACAGTAAAAAATCTTGAGAATTATTCTTCAGAATCAACTTTTGGATGGGAGTCCGAAGTTTCTTTTCCCAAGGTCAGCTGATAGCATTGCTGTATTTAGTTTGTTATATTTTAATGGCCTTGACATGTATCCAATTGTTTCCCAACAGGTTCTTGGAGATGTGATTGAATCTCTAGCAGGAGCTATTTTTGTTGATTCTGGATACAACAAAGAGGTGGTTTTTCAGAGGATAAGGCCGCTTTTGGAGCCTTTGGTCACTCCAGATACACTTAAATTGCATCCTGTGAGAGAACTTAATGAATTATGTCAAGTGCAACATTTTGAAAAGAGAAAAGCTGTCCCTTCCCGCATCAATGGCACGTCATCTGTCACTGTTGAGGTTGGAGCTCATGGGTTAACTTTTAAACACACATCTTCAGCTGCTGACAAGAAAACAGCTAAAAAATTAGCTTCCAAAGAGGTTTTGAAGGCCTTGAAAGATAGATTCAACATCTAGAGCGAGTTAGATTGGTATCCCACTTGGTATTCTTAAAAAAAAAAACAATAGGGAAATCGGAATAGTCAATTATTGTGTACTAATTTCCTTACTATTTTTGTTTCTATAATCACAATTCACAAGTATATTTAATTTATTAAATTATAATCTTAACACATATGAGAGTAAAATATTTAATTTCACTTAATAATAATATATATAAAAAAATTAATACAATCATTTTCAATTTATTTAATATTCATTCAGAATCAAACTCAAAATTTTATTATTTTAAAAATTAATTTAAATACAATGCAAATTTTTTAAAAAATTATTGTTATATATAATAAACAAATTGAATAATTTAAATGTAAATATATTAGATACGAATAATTATATTAATGATAAATTATAGTTTACTCTTTGATTTAATAAAATTTTTATTTTTAATTTTTATATTCTTAAAATTTAATAATTTAATAATTAATAATTAAAAATATTAAAATTAAAGTTAATTTATCGCTAAATTTAAAAAAAAAAATTAAAATAAAGTTAAAAAATCAATCAAACATGATTGTTAAAAATTGGATTACAAAAATCAATTAAATTATAATTGTTAAAAATCAAATCGAATCGATCGGTCGAATTGATTTAATTAATAATTAGAGCATAGTTCAATTTAATTTAAGATATTAATTTTTTGTTTGGTATAATTGAATCAACTCTATGCAAATTGACCAAGTTTTGTTCAAATTGATAAACTGGATAGTTTGAATTCAATTTTTAAAATCAAGCCATTCTCAATTAAATAAAGAAATACTAGCTTTTAGAATTAAACCCACACTCAATATGTTTTCTTAAATAATTGAATCAATTATTTTACTATAATATAGTTTCACTTAAAATATGTATGATACAGATTAATTTAATTTTCAATATTCTGATGTATTTACAAATATTTATAATATTTAAAGATTAATTTATAAAAATATACGGAATTTTTTATAAATAACTATAATATTAAAAATTAAATCATCATAAAATGTGAAATTTATTTATAAATTTTATAATTATTTAGAGATTAATTTATAAAACTAAAACAACTTATTTTAAAAGATTATTTACGAATTCAATTATAAAATTCAGTGATTTAGAGTCAATTTTAAAATTTTATCTCTAAATAATTATAAAATATAAGGATCATTATAATGATTTTATTATAAATTTAATAAAATCTTAAGAATTATATTGTTTTATAATAAAAATATATATTAAAAAGTACTTTAGTTATCTATAATCTATAATATACATAAAAGTATGAATGAGGGGCGAACTTTTGAATGGACTAAAATACCCTTAAATTATTTATAAT
Organism: Manihot esculenta; assembly: GCF_001659605.2. Classification (NCBI taxonomy): domain Eukaryota; kingdom Viridiplantae; phylum Streptophyta; class Magnoliopsida; order Malpighiales; family Euphorbiaceae; genus Manihot; species Manihot esculenta. The sequence goes on from NC_035172.2 coordinate 472,710, forward strand.
TAGTTAATTAATATCTATTTAATATTATAAATAATTCAATTTATAATCTATGTAATATTATAAATAATTTATTATTTTGAATTAAGGAAATCCTACTCTATATAGAATTTGAATTCATAATTTGATGGAATATATGGAATTTGAAATCATTATTTAATGGAAATCTATAATGTTGAATTGAAGACATCCTATGTAATATCCGGCTAGATTCTGGCATCGGAATCCCTATCTTCTGGCGGAAGCTCCCTTGGAATTTCTGAAGATGACAGAGTCTTCTAGAGGGGTAAAATGTGTTTCTAAAATGTTTTCATATGATGTTATAGTTTTAATGCAAAAGAAATTGAGTTTTGAAAAGAAAAGACCAATGAGGTATTTGCCAGGTTCAGCAGCTGAAAGTCAAGTTCGGCAGCCAAACATGGGGCTGTTTCGGAAGTGCTTTAGGCCTCCGAAGGCTTTGAGTGAAGTAAACCAAGTTCGGCCACCGAAAGTCAAGTTCGGCAGCCGAACATGGGATAATTTAGGAGGCACGTTAGGTTTCCGAAAGTGGCTTCCTTTTGGCCGCCGAACCCCAAGTTCGGCCGCCGAACGTGGTGAAGTTTTGGCAGCAGCTTTGGCCGCAGAAGGAGGTTTAGCCGGCCACCTATAAAAGGCCCTCAGACCGAAAATGGGCGAGTTTTCTCCCCATTCTCGAGTTTAGGTGTGTTCATGTCCTCCTTTGGTTTATTTCATGTTCTTTCTTCAAATCCTTCATGTTTTTATGAGTTTCCTTTTGGGTTTTGAAGTTTTTAAGCTTTGATCAAGGTTTTGAGAGCTTGGGGACCCAATGTGGTTGTTTCCTCCTATCTCCAAGTTAGGGATTGTACCAACCCTCAATCTTCAAGAGGTAAGTGTAGATCCTTGCTTTCCTTTAAGTTTAATAAAGTTTTAAGTAAGTTTAAAGAAGTTTTAATGCTTGACTATGGGTATATATGCATGTTAGGGTTTATGTGGGTTTTATGCCCTATATGTGTTTATGTGATGTTTGTGTTGGGGTTTAAGTTAGTTTATGCCCCTATATGCATGTGGGAGTGTGTTTGCATGTTTGGGTGAGAGCATGTGAGGTTTTGGGTGGTTTGGAGGTTGGTTTTACTTGTGACAGATTCAGACCTGCTGTTCAGAGGGGACCAGGTTCGGCCGCTGAAGGTATGTTCGACCGCCGAAACCTGCATGGAAGGCAGCTTTGGCCGCCTAACGTGCCCCCGAAGGCCAGGACTTTCAGATATGTGAGAGGCTTCGGCCGCTGAACCTGCCACCGAAGGTGCCAGACTTTCGGCTCTGGAAGGACTTTCGGCCATCGAAAGTGCCCCCGAACCTGCATGGCTTTTGGCTCTGGAAGGGACCTTCGGCCGCCGAAAGTGCCGCCGAAAGTGCCCTGTCCAGCCCTTTCATGGTTGTTTTCTATGCTTGTTTTGAGGATATTTTTGGGGGTTTTTGGGGAGTTGTTTATGAGTTGTTTAGAGTGTGTTTGACACCTCATTCGAGTCCACCTGTGTAGGATCGGACCCGAGGGGCCGAGGAGGCCATCAGTGTTAGCTGTTGCAGAGTCAGTCCAGCGTCTGCCAGAGGTGAGTAGAACTAATTCAAATGTTTTTAGCATGTTCACGCATCATGAATATCATGTATATGTAGTAGGTTGCTTGCATTAGAAATCACGAATATGCTGCATTGCATAAATTGCTGTTGATGTGGATGGACCAAGGCGACCCCAATAGCCCTAGATATGATATGCATAATGAAGTCCTGAGGAGCCCCACCGAGGGCCGGGCATAATGAAGTCCTGAGGAGCCCGAAGGGCCAGGCACCGTGATATGTTACAGAAAGAGGGAGTTTTTGTAATACCCGGCTAGACTCCGGTATCGAAATTCCTACCGTCCGGTAGAATCTTGGATGTCGGAGACCTCTAGAAGGGTAAAATCATGTTTTCACAAAATGTTTTCATATTTTAATGATTTTTAAGTAAGAATGAATTTGAGTTTTTAAAGGAAAAAGATCATGGAACCTTTACCAGGTTCGGCCGTCGAAAGTCAAGTTCGGTCGCCGAACGTGGATAGGTTTTGGGAGCGCTTTTGGCCTCCGAAAGTCTGGTTTGAAAGAGCCAAAGGTTCGGCCGCCGAACCTCATGTTCGGCCGCCGAACCTCATGTTCGGCCGCCGAACATGCATGAGAGGTGGGGGCACGTTCGGCCCCCGAACGTGAACTGGCCAGCCCGAATATAAGAGCTCCATGGCCGAAACGGGCGAGTTTTCTCCCCATTTTCGGCCACGGTGAGTTCTTGCTCCTCCATTGTTCATTTTTGATGATTTTCCTTCGATCCTTCATGTTTTAACAAGGTTTATGTCATTTTGAAGAGATTTGAACAAGTTTTGAGCTTGGAGACCAAGGAAGTTAAATCTCTCCCAACTCCGAGTTTAAGTCGTCTCTCCCTCGATTTTCAAGAGGTAAGGGCCGATCTTGAATCCTTTTCGTGTTTTAAACAAGTTTTAGTAAGATCTTTGGGGTAGAAATGCATGTGTAGGTTTTTAGTGAACTTTGATGATTTTTGAGTTTATGTACAATGTGGCTTGGATTGTGTTGTTGTTGTGTGTTATAGTTGGGGTTTAAGATAGTTTGAGGCCCCTAGGAGCTTATATGCATGTTTTGGTTGAGCTAGATGCATGATGGTTTGAGTTGGAGGCGTTTATGCATGTTTGAACCAAGTTTCTGCCCTTTGGGAGAAACCAGGTTCGGCAGCCGAAAGGACTTTCGGCCGCCGAACCCTCTTGTGGAGGCAGCATTCGGCTGCCGAAGCTTGCCCCCGAAAGAGGACTTTCGCCTCTGTCTGGGAGTTTCGGCCGCCGAAAGTGCCGCCGAACATCCATGAGTTTCGTCTCTGTCTGGGAGTTTCGGTCGCCGAAGGTGCCGCCGAACCTGCCTGACTTTCGGCTCTGGAGGGAATTTCGGCCGCCGAACCTGCCGCCAAAAGTGCCCTGTTCAGCCTTCCTTTGCATGTATTTGCATGATTGTTTTGAGGTGTTTTAGGGGGGTTTTTGGGGGATGTTTTTAGAGTTATGTTCTAGTTGTTTGGTCCCTCATTTGAGTCCACCTGTGTAGGTTCGGACCCGAGGAACCGAGGACCCCAGCAGTGAGTCAGCTGCTTCAGTCATTGTCAGAGCTAGCCAGAGGTGAGTAGAATAAACCTTTATGATCTAAAGCAAATAAATTACAAGTTTTGAGCATGTTCATGCATTATGAATGCCATATGATGAATTAGGTTGTTTGCATTAGAATTCACAAATATGTTGCATTGCATTTATGATGTTGATGTGGATTGGTCATTGGATGATCCTTTAGTCCTCATATGATATGATGATGTTACGGCATGATACGGTATGGAAGTCCAGGTTGTACCCATTCTACGTCCCTGGCACGATGTAAGAGAAAGTCCAGGTTGTACCCATTCTACGTCCCTGGCACATTGGAATGTTATGTTATGTTATGTTAAGAGAAAGACCGGTTGACCCATTCTACGTCCCGGCACTTTGGAATGTAGAGGACTATTGGTGACAATACCATCCGAGATGTGATTTGTTTGTGGCGTGTTGTATTCCATTATGGCATATGATTTAAATGTTTTTATTATTCTGCTCACTGGGCTCTAGTAGCTCACCCCTTTCCCTAATCCCCTAGGATTGCAGGTACGGGCTAGACAGGGAAGTCAAGAAGAGTAAAGTCATGTATTTGTAATAGATAGAAAGTGGACATGACAATTTGTAAGATGATGTAATGTTATGATTAGTTATGTTATGTAATGATATTGAGGATTAGAGGTTGTGCTTGACCCTATGTGTATGGTATCCCTTTAATACATGATCTATAATGTTTATGTAAACCAGCTCAACACAGGTTATATTACCCATTGGGGTAATGATGAGATCCCACAGAGGGATTAATGCTTATGATTATGCTATGTATAGTGCATGCACAGGTTGAGTTTGGTGTATGATGAAAAGAAAAGTTTTAATTTTTATGTATGTTTGTTGATCATGTATGGGATCAAACAGGTTTACAGGTTACATGTCAGGCTTGCTACGGGTCCCGGCGGCCTTAAGCCGACCTGGATCCTAGCGCCTGTAGCGGTCCGATTTTCGGGTCGTTACAGTTTTGGTGGTCATGTCCATTCGTGATGTGAAATGTTTGTGCTGTGATGCATTCCATGATAGCATATGATTTACTAGTATTTTCCATGTTCTGCTCACTGTGCTTTTTAGCTCACCCTTTTCCCCTAACCCCCAGGTTTGCAGGTCAGAGGTAGTCCAGGAAGACGTCAAGGGTAAATGTCATGCTTATGTAATAGATTAGTATGTTATTGTGGACATGTAATGTAAATTGACTTAATGTATTGTAAGATAATGTAATGTAACGTAAAGTAGAGTTATGTTTATGGATTAGTATTGTGCTTGGCTCTAAGACTTGGTTAGTCCCTTTTAGTATATGATGTATGTAATGTTTTAGTGTTGAGTTGTGTGTGAACCGAACTTGTGGCATGTGTTGTTTACCACGCTAGAGTATTTGATGAGGACTCTAGTGGAGGTTTTATGTTTATATTTTGGATGCATGCACAGGTTAGGTTTTGGTTCATCGGATGTGATCCATGCTAGATGTATGTTATGTTTACCCAGTTAGAACGTTTGATGAGGGCTCTAGTAGGGTTTTTTTATGTTTTCAGTTATGTTGCATACAGGTCAAGCTTGGTGTATACATCGAATGTTTAAGTTTTTATGTTAATGTTTTGATCATGTATGGAATTTTAGCAGGTATCAGGATGTATGTTAGGCTTGCTACGGGTCCCGGCGGCCTTAAGCCGATCTAGATCCTAACGCCGGTAGCGGTCCTATTTCCGGCTCGTTACATCCTATGCCAGAATAGTATAAATAATTTATTCTATATTGAATTAAGAAATCCTATTTCATATAAAATTTAGATTCATAATCTATACTGAAATACTATTTCATTACTTTTACTATTATTTTAATATAAATTAAATTAAAATTCAAGCATTATTATTCACGATTTGAAGAAAGTAACTTTATTTTTTTTATCGGCTAATTAATTTGAGTTTTAAATAAAATTATAATTTTTATTTGTAAATACTCTTATACTTAGATTTTTATTTTATTATTAAATTGAGTTAACTTAATTTTAATTTTATTTTCAATTAATGCTAATTATTACTTAGGAAGTAGTATCATAAATAAACTATGATCTTATTATTTAGGAAGTAATATCATAAATAAACTGTAATTAGTTTAAAACTATTTAAATTGAATTTTAATAATCAATCCTAATTCAAATTGAATTCAACTAATGTATTTATATTAAGAGGTTATTTTCATTACAATTTCACCATTATTCTAAGATAAATATAATATTAAAATTAAGATTCAAAATTCATCATCAATTCAGGTTAATCTACAATTTGAAGATAATTTTACAATCTAAAGAAAGTAATTCTCTACAATTTATATTTTTTGTAGTTATAATTTCTATTTGAAAATTTTCCTATCTAAATTTTTATTATATTATTAAATTGAGTTAATGTTATTTTTATTTTAATGTTACTTATTACTTTATATAAGAGAAAACATCATGAATAAGCTCCTAACTTATTTTTCTTAACTATAATTTATATCTCTATTAAATCTTAAATCAATAAAATATATATTAATCTGATATCCAATAAAAACAATAATACCCATTAATCTTGAAGATCCACGATTTACAAAATAAAATGGTAAAAGTATTTACCTGAAAACTTATAGAGAATGGAAATTTTATTATCTAAATCAATCATACAAAAATTGTCTTATATTTAGAAAGGAAGAAATTAACTATTTTTGTTTTTTATTTTTCACTTTCTCGATGTTTTTATTGAATAATTTTTTACTTATTTTAAATTTATTCTAACTATTTATTTTTATGATAAATATATGTTAGTTCTTATTAATCTCTATTACATTATATTTAAATCTTATTATTATCTATCTACATAGGACATATTTATATTTTCACTTTCTCTTTCTCTTTCTCTTTCTGTTCCAAGGTGAGAAATTATAACAATCTAATAAAAAAAAATAAGAGAGAATATAATTTGATTGAATAATTATTTATATCATTTTTAAATTTATATAATTGCATGCCTTTTTATTCAAATGTAACTTAAAACTCATTAAAAAAATAACAATCACAAATTCATATTTTTTATTTAAAGACAAAATTCATACGTCAAATTATTTTATTTATTATGAAATTAAATTTTAAAAATTAATCTGATATAATTAAAAATGAAAAATTAAATATTGATAAATATGGAGAGATTTAAATAATTATTTATATCATTTTTTAAAACATTTTTAGAGAAATTACATACAAGTCAATATCAATCAAATAATTGGATTTTACTGCTTTTCAATCTTTTAACCATTATGTACACTGTGAATTTATCTTAATTTTTTAATTTGTATATATAATTAAACTACCGTAATAACACAATTAATAAAGTGCAGATACCATTTCAAAAAAAATAAAAAATAAACTGCAGATAAAAAAAAAATCAAATTTAAAGAAAAAAAGAGTAAAATTTATTAGAAGGAAATTAACAACTAGATTAATTAGTAGTCATAGAAACTCTAGTGGCCACGATGATGAGATAGGCAAAACTGCTATGAGATGATCATGTAATGCATTGGTTGGATTTTGCTGCTAAAACCCTAATCATCGCCATCTGCATTATTCTTTCCTCCAAATTCTCTGCCTTCCGCTCCAGAAACTTCAAAATATCATGTAAACATTCCTCAGGTAAGTAATCAAGCCTTGTATTCCATGTTTCAAACACTCTCTTCTTCTTCTTCTTCTTCTTCTCCTCTTCGTGTTTGCAGCTTTCCTCCTTGGCCACCAAATCTTGATTCTTGTTATTTGCGTCCATAAACCCTAGCTGTAGATCGATGTTATCTTTATTAAGTATATATATATATTTGACGAGAATATCACCAACCTCCTTCTTATCTTCAGGCCACGTATCGATCTTCGTCCCATCTGGCTCAAAACAGATGAGGCATACTGGAACACCGCACAGCTTAGATAGTTCTTCTGCTTTCTTCTTTAAAGTTGTCTTCCTCTTGCAGAACATCACCTTGCTGCGAGACGTCGACATGTCGTTTGCGTTCATTCTCTGAATTTGGGCCCCTTTTTAGCTTAGAGAGTAAAATATGAGAAGAGAATTTATTTATATAACGATGCAGGATTAGAATTTAGAAGGTCTTTCATCTCTCATTTAATAAGGAAATAAAAACTAATTATATGGAAAATAAATAGAAAATGGGCTTTCGTTTAGCCCAAGGATTTTTTTCGTCCAATTCAATTTACCTAATTCTCAATTAATTTCAGGAAATTAAATTAAATATTAAATTATATGAGAAAAAAGATTTTATTTTTATTTTGGAAATGATAGAGAGATAAAATTTCAATAGAATTAGGAAAGCGAAATCCGTTTATGAAAAGAGATGCATAGCTTGCGTAATATATATATTATACTATTTATTTATTAATTATAAATATACATATATTATTTTTTATTATTCAAAAATTTAAATTTAAATATAATTTTTAATATTAAATATCCATACATATATATGCACTATTTTTATCATATAAAAATACTCATTATGACCAATTCACTTATTTTATAAAATATAAATAATTTATCGATTTATAAAATTAATTTAGGGTATAAAATATTTTAAATAATGAAAATTAAAGAGATGATATGGTTTAAATAAAAAGAAAGAATTTTATGATTATCAAAAAACGAAAAAAAGTTGAAGTATAACTAATAGAAAATGTAGCCAATATTTACTCCTTCACATAATTTTTTTTTATTTTATTTTTTTATATATATTTAAAAATATAATATTTTTTATTAAATTTTTAATTATATCTATTTTAAAATATAATAAATTTTATTAAGTATTAAAAAATATTTTTAAAAACTTTTTGAAAATAAAATAATATAAAATTTTAATTTTTCAATAGTATTTCGGTTGAAATTTAAAATTTTGAAATCGAAGAGTTTAAAAAGATAAAATAAATTTTTTGTAAAATGAATTTTAAACATTTTAAAATATATATTTTGAAAATAAATTTTAAAATTATCAAAGTTTCCAGATTCAGTAATAAAAAGCCCTCAACTTGATTATCAGATAAATTTTTTCTCTTCTTTTGAATATAAGTGAGTTTAAGACACTATTGATAAATTTCACTTTGCTCTTCTATAATTTCCTTAGAAATTTATGAGTTTTGCTTTTATTTTGAAGAATTAAGTTTGTTTTTTCAAGGATTTTGGCCATGAGACTCTTCGGCACTAATCCTTTTCTCCGCCTCAAATTCTTTCCTATTGTGTTGTGCTTTCTCCAAAAAGGTGAGTTGGACTCTTATTTTCTTTTTGATTTTGAGAAGTTTATAAATTGTTTTAAGCGTTTTCATTACATGTAAATGGTTGAATTTTAAGTTTAAAGAAAAATTCAAGGGTAGGATGAGTTTATTTGATTTGATGGTTCTGTTGAATGCAGGTTGAAGTTTAAGTTAGTTCTAAGTATTTCCTTGTGTTTTTGAGTTGTAAATATATGATTGTGAGTTGTTGCACGTGAGTTTAAGTTTTAAGTTAGTTTTAAGTGTTTCCTTGTGTTTTTTAATTGTAAATATATGATTGTTTAAATGTATGGTTGTGAGTTATTGCACGTGAATTTGAGTATATTTTGAAGATTATCGACTAAAATAAAATAAAATTTTATATTGTATAAGAACCTAGGATTCTTCGCTGAACCTGTATGTGAAGGCTGTCTTTTGATCATAAATTAATCACATCTGTTCAATCCTCAACGACGAAGGAAACTAGCGGAATCCACACCCACGTGGCAAAGGTTTTGTGTATCCACTATTTTTCCTTTTAATTATTTTTTACTTTTAATTTCAATATATATATATATATATATATTACTCTTGAAAATTTATAACTTGGGGTTTTAACTTTTATCCATATATTTTTTGCTAGATTAATCCATATATTTTTTTAATTTTTTATTTACTCTAAGCTTCTTAATTTAGTTCAATTATTTTAAATTAAATTAATTATTTTTCAATATATTTAACTTTTAAATAATTAAACTCAAATTAAAATTTCTAAAATAATTTAAATAAAAAATAATTAAATAAAATTTGCATTGTGCCATTAGTATTTCAAATCATATCTCCACATTGAATGAGAGGGAGAGATTGGAAAAAAATACTTCTTTTCTTTTTTTTTTCCTCTCTTTTTCTTTTTCCTACTATGATAGTCTACTTAGTTTCCGTCCTTTCTGTATTATTCTCGTCACTCTGTCTCCCCTGACGGTCCACTTCAAGTTCAAGCTCCTTCTTTGCTAAGTTGAACTGAATACCCCACTACCCTCTTTCATTGTTGCTTCCCATCACTTGCTTCCTGTGTACTCCTCTTTCTCACTATATGAACTCACCATAACCATAAACAATCAAAGACATTGCTCCCTCACTGATCAGTGATCACTGCAATTTTGAGTTTCAAGCTTTCTGATCTTCCCATTAATCGAATCTCTTGGTGGGTTTATGTTGTGCACTTCTTGATCATCTTTTCTGACATTGATTTTCAATTTTAATTTGATTATCAGTTTTCTTTCTTTCCTTCTCCGGTTGGGGAGAGAGAAATTGGTTTGGTTTTACGTTGGTTCGGTTGTTTGAATTTTCATTAATGCCGTGTTCGTTGATCATTCAGCTGCCATGGAACCTGTTTACATGGACATCGATGATACCCAGCAACTTGCTGCAGATCCACTACCATTTGCTAGAAGGTAAAATTCATTGTTTGTCTTTCTAATTATCCATTATTGAATGCCATCGATATAAGCAACATAGAAAAGAAAGATTATTTCGCCTCTGATTGCTGTATCCTTGCAATTCTGGCCTTTTTTATTTGATCAGGTTCATATATATTGGTTTGAGGCGTTAATTATGTTGAGTCTTTGCAGCTATCAACTAGAGGCACTGGAGAAGGCATTAGAGCAGAACACGGTGCTGTTCTTGGAGACTGGTTCCGGCAAGACTCTCGTTGCCATTATGCTTCTGCGTAGTTATGCATATCTTATTCGCAAGCCTTCACCTTCCATTGCTGTTTTCTTGGTTCCCCGTGTTGTTCTGGTCCAACAAGTATGCTAAATTTGCTTGCCTCTCTCTCTCTCTCTTTTCGGTTTTTCCACATAAATGTCTTAGGTTGTCAAACATACATCCTTTATGCTTAACTGTATAATTGTCTCTCAGAAGGTAGACGTGGGTGTTGAAGAAGAACCTTTTAGTGATTTCACTTCTTATTCAAATTTGATAATTTGTGCTGCTAGAACGATGGTTTGAAGTTGCTAGATTTGTTAGGTCAGGTACTGAAGATGGAAATTTCCAATTTCAAAGAGTTCTAATACGTGGTTTTGAAAATGCTAGATATTGTGCTTAAGTAAATTTTGAAAATAGAAGCTTGTTTTTAACAATTTATTGAAATTGGTTGAATTTTCAGGTATAAAAGCACTTACATTTTCTATTGTATTTTGGTTACTGGGGGCGAAGTTGGACACATTTTATGTTGGTAGGGAATACTGAAGGGACGAAAAGAAAGAAAGAAAGAAAAAAAAAAAGAACACCCTCCTGTACAGAATTGTATGCCAATAGATAAATGTATAACTAACAAGTAAAAAAACACTGAACCATGTTGCCTGTACAAATTCTATGGCAGTTTTAGATTGGGAAGTGAGGCACGATTGCTGAATCTAAATTTTGAAAGAGTAATTTATTCTCACTCTTAATCAATTTTGTTCTTCTGTGTTTAATAATTACTAGCAAGCCGAAGCTGTGGAAATGCACACTGACCTCGTCGTAGGTAAGTACTGGGGAGAAATGGGAGTTGACTTCTGGGATGCTGCTACTTGGGAGGAACATTTGGAAAAACATGAGGTAGTGTTTTCTAGATTTATATTATACCAATTAACCTGGGGAGCAATGCTAGTATTTGACTTGGGAGTTGGGAACCTCAAACATTGATTCTGTCGTCTTGGATTGGATTTTTCTCTTTTCCTATGTAATGATTTGCTTTGGATATGCCCTGTACTTTTCTATCTTTGATTTTGTCCTATTGGACAATTTCTTGGTTCTAAAGTCTCATTCCTTCCAAATCTCTTGTCAACCAGGCTACTGTTTGTGTTATCTGAAATCCAGTTCAGACATATGATGTGCTATAACTGTCAAAAACAGTTCTAAATAATGTTTTTAAAGTTATTGATTGGGTTGCTGATGATTGTTATGGATGATTAGTGCTGGGTGTGGGTTATACATAAATCACATGGTTATAATCTTCATAGTATCTCTTTTACTGCTTCTATGTGGATAATTTGTGACTATGCTCCAGTTATTTCATATATGTACTTTGGGCTTTTAGAACATGGAATCATTCATAATTCATTCAGCAAAGCGAGCCATATAGTCTATACTAAGACTTCTTAAAAACCTTTAGTCCTCTTTTTATAATATCTAGTTACACCTCTACTTCAAGAAATTGTGATGGTTGTTGATTCTAATTTTATTTAAATTTTAATATAAATATTATTGTCATATTGTGAGTTCTATTTGGGAAGTGGTTAATGACTACATGCTTGCGATATGGTCCTCGTTTTGACGGCAACTTGTATAATTTGTAACATTGCCTTTGAGTGGTATATATACTAGAACCGACATTTTTTAATTTAATACATTTTCAGGTGCTTGTGATGACACCTCAGATTTTGCTCAATGGCTTGAAGCATTGCTTTTTGAAGTTAGACTTGATAAAGGTTTTGATATTTGATGAATGCCATCACGCAAGGGATAATCACCCTTATGCTTGTATTTTGACAGTGAGTTCTCTCTTTCTCTCTTTCTCTCTTTGTGCATATGCATGTGTGTCTTTTATTTTTTTATCAGACATAATGATTCACTGTGATTAACTAATAATTTCCTTGTGATGGTATATTTTCTTTTTCACCCTATCCTCCCAGGGAGAGATTCATTACTGTTATTACGAAGTCACCTGCTCCAATAAAAAATTGTTCTCCAGTTGCCTCTCCATTATGTTATATAAAATATGATTGGTTTTTAGCATGATTCTTCTTCATTTTCAACTTAATTTGGAATAAAGTGAAACATTTGTTCAATAAGGATAATTTTTGTAGCAGATGATTTTGTTAGCTGTTTTGCATGAGTGTTTATCTTATGCGCATTGATATGCAAGAAAGCATGTAGAGTATTCAGTTTGGAAACTTTACCTAATTGTGAGAAGTTATGTTGGATATATGGTGGAAGCATGCTGATTGATCTGTTTTTTATGCTCTGGAGTTCTGAATTTGCTATTTTGTCCTCCCTGGCTGATCTAGGAGCTGCATATTTTTGTCCCTTTTCCTTTTTTCCTATAGTGACAAGGTAGTGACTTTGGTCTGGATTAATGAAATATTGTTAAGATCTTATCAAAAGGTTGTAAGTAGGAAGAGAAATGAAAAAGAAATCAATATTTGCTTGTTAGGAATTTATCCATTGTCGTGAGTATCCAAATGCATGCTCTTTTGCAGATTCTTATAAGCAAATGAAAGCCATTTTCTAGCTAAAAGAAATTTAGAAGAAAATATGAATATGCATGCATAAATGTCACACACTCACACTAATCTAGGCTGTAATAATAACAATTGATATATTTAAAATGTAATTTTCCCAACATGGGATTTTTCAGAAACAAGATGGGTAGAAATTAGTATAAAAGAGTAGTATCAAAAGTGTTATGTCAATCCCTTGTAATTCATTTTCATGTATTTATTAAGGGGGGTGTCACCTCTGACATATTGATGTCTCCTCCTGCCACAGTTCAACTTGTCCTAAAGGCTCTTTAGGGGGGAGTGACTAGTTGGCCACCAGTGAGGACTGGGTCCAGCTGGCCACCGTAGGCCTATCGAGTCCCTGTGTTGTGCCTCCACCCTTGTAGGCGTTCCCCCCTGTCTGCAAGTGGTGTGAGGAAGGTAGTGACAAGGTAGTGACTTTGGTCTGGATTAATGAAATATTGTTAAGATCTTATCAAAAGGTTGTAAGTAGGAAGAGAAATGAAAAAGAAATCAATATTTGCTTGTTAGGAATTTATCCATTGTCGTGAGTATCCAAATGCATGCTTTTTTGCAGATTCCTATAAGCAAATGAAAGCCATTTTCTAGCTAAAAGAAATTTAGAAGAAAATATGAACATGCATGCATAAATATCACACACTCACACTAATCTAGGCTGTAATAATAATAATTGATATATTTCCATTTCATGGTTTTCTCAAAGTTCTTATGTATTGAACGTAATGGTATTCTTGCTGCCTAAAAATTGGAACTTATAACTCATTCAAAGTTACTGATACTTTTTACTTTGTGCCATCTGAAGATTGATGCTTCCTTCTCAATTAGAAGCAACTTATTGTTGCTTGTGTCTGGAACTAATATCCAGTTATTTAATTGACTACATCTGTAGGAATTCTATCACCGCCAGTTAAGCTGTGGTAATTTTAATCTTCCAAGGATATTTGGAATGACAGCTTCTCTAATTAAATCAAAGGGTATGCTTTTGCTACATATAATTATTTGACACTGTTTACATTTTATATCACTTGTCAAGTATGGCACTTTTAAATTTTGACCTTTTTTTCATCGTCTAGGTGCAAACTCAGAACAGGCTTATTGGCAAGAGATTTGTGAGCTTGAGAATATGATGCACTCAAAGGTTATTTTTCCTCCCTCCCCTTGTTAGGTTTCCTGCACAGAGTCATTTAGGTTAATGATACCTTAATTAAATTGATTTGTTTAGTTCATGATTTATATATGGACTGATACACAGACTGATTGTCAATAAGATATTTTATTCAAGATGCGTTGTGATTCTCCCTCTGTTCTCAAATGATAATTCCCTTCCCTATTTTTTTTTTCTACCCATAGTAAATTCTATCTTTTATTTTTTGAGCATTTAATAACTTTTATGGTGATGAAAATTTTGGAGTCTAAATTAATAGCAGTGATTTGTGTTTTTGGAAAAATATATCCTGAGCATAGCCATTAAAACGATCTCTTCCATGTGAGGTTAATTTATTGGGCCTACCTTTGTGGCTATATATTGGACCCAACAAATAGAAATAGGCTTCCCCCTTTTTTTTTGTGGCATTCGTGAGCTGCAAGAATAATTCTGTCCCCCTCAACTTCATGAGGGAAAAAAATCTGATAAACCAGTTCTACGTGTATTGACCATTATGTTGTTTTTTCATATAATTTGTTTTGGATTAATCTATAAATAATTTGTTCTATTATTGTTTTTATTTTGAAGGTGTATACATGTGTTAGTGAATCTGTACTCATGGAGTTTTTACCATTTTCAACCCCAAAGTTTAAATGTTACAATCACATGGACATCCCATGTGATTTATATGTGAGTTTGGCAGAAAAGTTGAAGATTTTGAAAGCAAAGGTGTGGCTTTGTTGTTTGGATTCAGTGACATATTGTAAAATTGGTTTATTCATCAAACTTATTGAAAAGGAGTGTATGACTTTCTAGTGTGAATACAAATTGAAGCAAATGGATCTCACTGATTCTATGGTGGAATCTACAATCAAGAACTTAACAAAGGTGCATTCTACATTGATATATTGTTTGGCTGAACTTGGTGTTTGGCTGGCTTTTAAGGTATTCTTTGGTCTCTAGAGTACAATAATCAGTTGGCATGACTACAATGTTATCAGTATGACCGGCATAATTTAGTTTACATTCTCTAACAGGCTGCACAGATCTTATCTTGTCGTGGAAGTAACTTTCCTTCATGGGATAAATTGGATGTGTTTGGGGAGAATATTGTTAAAGAGTTCAGTCTTGTAGCCTCACAGGAATTTGATAATTGTATTAAAACTGGTATTTATTTTTACTTTGATATAACTAGTGGGGATCTAGATAATTAAATTAGTGACTATTCTCTTACAGATTTTCTTTTCTTCCTTCAGCTATTGAACATCTAGGTCCAAAATGGTCTATTGGTGATAATGCTAAAATTGATGCAGATGCTGGGCTTTTGACTTCAAAAATATTTTGCCTCATTGATTCACTTCTTGAATACAGGTTAATTTGTATGCGCATTCAATTATCCATGTCAAATATGCTTAATTCTTTTTCGATCTCCCTTAGTACTATTTATATGTTTATTGTAAGATTCATAAAGTTTTCCATTGTCAAATCATTGTAATCCACCAAAATTGTACCTAAATACTATTGTAGTTTATGGTTCACATATTATTTCAAATTGAATGCACTTTTTCTGGTAAATCACTTGAAAGAAGTAAAGATGAAAGACAAGTGGAAAATCATAAGCGATTCATGCGGAACAAAGTAATGGGATATACTCACAATTTGTTGCATTGTCTCAAGTTGGGATGGAGTCTAGTAGGCTGTTAGTTTTTATACGTCCCCTTTCTATAGTAATTTCAAAGTTCTGTTTTATTAAATTAAGTTGATGAAATTTGTTTATATACATCATTAAATTCATCCAGTTAAATTTTTCACGGTGACATGTCAACCATTCACCTTAAGTATCAGCATGTTAAAGAAAGAAAGGTCATTTATATTTGATTATCAGTTATGGATGATGTGAGTTTAATTCATATCCTTTGGTCATGAGCTTACATGAAGGTTTTCCATTTTCTGTTTATTTAATTGGTCTTAAATGTTTCAAACTTTATGCTTATGAGATAATTTGACCTGAGACAATGAGTATTGTATATTTATATTGTTCATTGCAGTTAGTTGCCACTGGGGTCCAAAATGTTGCAAATAAATCCAATTTAGATGTTTTATTTGTTGGTTCAATTATTAATTATTTTGAGCTGATGGGTTACATATTTATTTAAATGCAGAGATTTAAAGGACATAAGATGCATAGTTTTTGTGGAAAGGGTCATCACAGCCATTGTCCTTAACTCTCTTCTCAATGAGCTGCTTCCAAGATATAATGGCTGGAAGAGTGAATATATAGCAGGAAATAACTTAGGGTTGCAAACACAGACAAGGAAAACACAGAATGAAATTGTGGAAGAATTTCGTAAAGGCAAGGTATATCAGTGTCTTATCACGTCCACAATAAACTGTTTAATACGTTTCTTTTTTCTTTTCGGGTGCGAAAGACAATACTACTTGGGTGATGAAACAGGTAAATATAGTCGTTGCGACCTCAATTCTTGAGGAAGGCTTAGACGTACCAAATTGCAACTTGGTGGTTAGATTTGATCCTTCAGCTACAGTTAGCAGTTTCATACAGTCCCGAGGTCGTGCTAGGATGCGCAATTCGGACTATTTGTTAATGGTGAAGAGGTAACTTGCCGCTGGCATTCTTTATGAATGTCAAGTTTCTAATTCTAGACCTGCAAATTATAAATCTCTAGATTCTTCCTTTTCTTGTTGACTACATTTAAAATTTATCTATTTATAAAGTCCTTTGATCTTTGTAGTGGGGATCGTTCTACATGTTCTCGACTGCAGAACTATCTTTCTAGTGGTCATATAATGAGAAAGGAGGCCATACGCCACGCCTCTGTTCCCTGTTCACCTCTTAAGTTCGAATTACATGATGATGAGTTTTATTGCATTGAAAGCACTGGAGCAGTTGTGACTCTGACCTCTAGTGTCAGTTTGATATATTTCTATTGCTCTCGACTTCCGTCTGATGGGTTAGTCACTAGTGCTCTTCACTGCTAATGTCACTAGGCTCTTCATTAATAATTAAACTTAATTATTATTCTTAATTTTGTTTGATAAATTATTTAACTTATTGAGTTACAAATGCGTGTATGTTCTTTAGGTATTTTAAACCTGCCCCAAGGTGTGTTATCATCAAGGAGAGGGAGATTTGCACATTGCATCTACCTAAGAGTTGTCCTATAGAGAATATTAGTTTACAAGGAAATGTTAAAACTTTAAAACAGAAAGCTTGCCTTGAAGCATGCAAGCAACTGCACAAGATTGGTGCTTTGACTGATTATCTTGTTCCTGATATTGTTATGGAAGAAGCTGTTGCTCAAGAAATTGGTAATTGCTATATTTAGTTTGTCTCTTATGCTTTCGAGAAATATTTCATTTTTTTTTCTGTATTCTCTCAGTTTTCTTTTGATTGATTGTTATCATACTGAGAATTGTTTTATGTTAATACTTTTACCATTGTCAATTGCACAGGGAAAGTTCCTTATGATGATGAACACCCTTTGTACTTCCCACCTGAGCTGGTCAGCCAAGGTTCAAAGGAGTCAAAAGGAACATACTACTGCTACTTAATTGAATTAAATGAGAATTTTGATTCTGACATTCCTGTATGTAATATTATACTTGTCATGGGAAGTGAACTGGAATCAGATATCTCAAGTCTGGATTTTGACTTAGAAGTTGATAGAGGACTAGTGACTATGAAATTAAAGTATATTGGAGAGCTTGATCTTACTCCAGAATTGGTAAGCAAGCTTTCTTCTTTTTGGTTAGGGGGATACTATCGAATTGTAAAGTATTCCAATCTTATTTCTATCTTCTTGGTTTTCCTTTTCTGGTTTACATTGCCAGGTCCTTATATGTAGGAAGTTTTTGATTGCTCTTGCCAAAGTTCTTATGTATGATAATGTAAATGAATTGGAAGAGATTATAAATGGTTTGCAGCTGAGGAAAGACCATGAAATTGATTATTTCCTGCTTCCATCCATGGGGTCATGCCAGAAACCTGCAATTGACTGGAACTCTGTTGTGTCTGTACTCTTCTCTTATGAAAATGCATGGGAGGATCATGTGAAGTGTCCTTTGAAGGAATCTGCACGTATTATGTGGACAAAAAATGGTCAGCTGTGCAAATGCATGCTTGAGAACTCTTTAGTCTCCACACCACATAATGGAAAAGTCTATTGCATTAGAGCCGTATTTGACCATTTGGATGGACGGTCACTTTTGAAGTTGAAGAATGGAGATTATATAACTTACAAGGAGTATTACAAAAATAAGTCAGTACTTTTATTCCCTTATGATATTTCCCTCCTTTTCTGTATTTTTGTTTTCATTTTTAGTTAAATTTTGGTTTTTGTTGCCAATCTAACATGATATTTCAGGCATAACATCGATCTGATTTTTGATCAAGAATTACTTCTTAGCGGACGACATATTTTTTCATTGCAGAATCACCTTCATGGATGCAGACAGCACAAGGGGAAAGGTTTTATAATTTCATTTTGTCACTTATCTTATTAATATGAGGAAAATGTGCATGATGATTATGTAATGATCTTATATTCTCACTTCATCTTTTTGGCTATGAACCTAGCACCTGTGTGCAGATGTGGATTTTCAGTGTCATACTCAATATTGTCCCAGGGGGAGAAGCAAACTATTTATTCAAAGATTTCAACTATGTTTTCAGTTGTTTGCTCTTCTTCTCTGCCCTTATCTGAAAATAAAAATTATCTGCAATTGAGCACTTCTCAACTGCTTCCTTGGGCCTAATATTTTTTCATTCATCTGCAATTGACGATCTAGCATTTATATTTTCTCATTCAGTTATCATTTATTTTAAGTTTTAGAGTATCATCCAGTGTTGTGATCTTTAAGTGTTTTCTTCCTAGAAAACTCAGGAGAAAGTTGAGTCCTGTTTTTCTTGTTATCTATAATATATATCAGGCTCAATTGTGTTTTCCTCTTGTTTTTGGTTTTCCTTGATATTTTGAGCAAAAGATTTAACAAACTGCCTTAGGTCTGTTAGTTGTTGGTCTTTCTATTGATGTCAGAGTGGTAAAAATACCTGTTATTGCTGGTTACATTCAATTTGGTGTTTCACTTGTGGAGCTGCAAGCAGGCCCTTAAGGTTGCTTTTGGGTAGGCAATATTAATATAAGGATTTGAACTTTTAACTTTGAATATATTCAATAAGAAAAAGTTTTAGTTCAAACTACATAAATAAATTTTGTAACTGATAAAAAATGAGAACATAACCTTTTGTTGTCCAAATTCAGTGTTCAAAATAAACCTCTTTTGTTAGTATTTCAATTTCATTCTTAAATAGCATTCACAATTTCTTTCTTAAATAATATTCCTTCCCCAAAAGCAACGGCAATTCGAGTTCTATTTTCTTAGATATGCCCACCTACTATTTTGTTTTTATCATTATACTGTAATTGTTTTTATTATTTTGTTTTTTCTTGCTGCAGATTCACAAAATGCATTTGTTGAGTTGCCCCCTGAACTCTGTTGCATTAAAATGTCACCTATATCCCTAAGTACTTTCTACTCGTTTACATTTGTTCCATCAATCATGCATCGACTGGAGTCTTTGCTCATTGCTGTCAACTTGAAAAAGATGCTTTCGGATCATTGCATGCAAAATGTCTATATTCCAACAATGAAGGTATTTGTTCTGCTTCACCAGATTTGAAATAAGCCTTAATCCCTGCCAAACAAATTCTTCACAGCTGCTATACTCTACTGGAACAGTATTTATATTATCTACGAAAAGAGATGCACTATGAAAATATCATATTTGTGCTACAGCTCCACATTCCACAATCTTTTAATTGCAAATGCATCTATAATATAAGATGTAAAGTTGTTACACTATTACTGTACTTTAGCCAATGCAGCCAAGACAGATTATTGTGTTTCCTTAGTTGGGTATCTGTGTGGCACATGCATAAAAGATATTTATGTATGATTTCCATTCTAGCAATGCTATAGGAGATGCTTAATACTTAGGGATATTTATGTATGATTTAATATAAGATATTTTTATGTTTTATTGATTGCTTTTTTGTCCAGCAATTTTCAGTAGAAAATATGCTGCTTGGTTTTGATTTTGACTTGATCAGATGATAGCCAATCAGTTTTGGTAGAGTGCAGTGCTTATTTTCCGCTCTTTTTTTCTCCCATCTCTAATTCATGTCTCGTTTTAAATATTTGTTTGGATTTGTGCTAACCCAACTTTATATGGTAGGTTTTGGAAGCAATTACCACAAAAAAGTGTCAAGAGAAATTTCATTTGGAATCACTGGAGACTCTCGGAGATTCTTTTCTTAAATATGCTGCTAGTCAGCAGCTATTCAAAACATATCAAAGTCATCATGAGGGCCTTCTCAGTATTAAGAAGGACAAACTCATCAGTAATGCTACACTTTGTAAATTAGGATGTGACTGCAAACTTCCGGTAATCTTTTCTTCTAAATACTGGTCTTGTTTTCCACTTCAATAACTTTCTTCCTATGCCTTCTAATGCATTATTCTACTTTCTGTAGCATGACATCAAAAAATGAATTTATGGAAATACCTTTGTTAGATATAATCTGGCATTATGTTTCAATATCCAAGTAATTCAAAACTCTGCATCAATTATCCTTCTCAATTGCAGGGATTCATCCGCAATGAGTCTTTTGATCCTAAAAACTGGATGATTCCTGGTGATACTTCTGGAAGTTATTCATTAAGTCTGGAGTTTCTCTCCAATACAAGGAGTATATACAGCACAGGAAGAAGAAAGTTAAAAAGGAAGATTATTGCTGATGTTGTTGAGGCACTTATTGGTGCCTACCTCAGTGCAGGTGGTGAAATTGCTGCCTTACTATTTCTGAATTGGCTAGGCATAAAGGTAGATTTTTTTAATACACCATATGAGCCACAATTCAAAGTGAACCCAGAGAAGTACATTAACATCCACGGCTTAGAGTCGCTGTTGAACTACTCTTTTAAAAATCATTATCTCTTATTGGAAGCACTTACTCATGGTTCTTACATGCTTCCTGAAATTCCAAGATGTTATCAGGTATTTATAGTCCCAGTTGTGATCACATTTCTGCCATTTATGTTATTGTGTTGCGATAGAATATAATAGCTTTTTATTTCAGTATAAATTGGTTATCTATATTGTTTCTTTATCATATATTCTTGTAGGCAATTTCTCTTTCCAGTGATTGCTTGAATTTCTGTAGATGTTTTTAGTAAATTCTACATATCATCGATCTAAAATTCAGCTGTAATGCCTTTAATGGTTACCCAGCGGTTGGAATTTCTTGGAGACTCAGTGTTAGACTACCTTATCACAGTGCATTTGTATGGGAAGTATCCTGGGTTGTCGCCGGGACTTTTAACTGACATGAGATCTGCTTCTGTCAACAATGACTGCTATGCCATTTCAGCTGTTAGGAAAGGATTGCATAAACATATCCTCCATCTATCTCAAAAACTTCACCAGGATATAGTTGTCACAGTAAAAAATCTCGAGAATTATTCTTCGGAATCAACTTTTGGATGGGAGTCCGAAGTTTCTTTTCCCAAGGTCAGCTGATAGCATTGCTGTATTTAGTTTGTTATATATTAATGGCCTTGACATGTATCCAATTTTTTCCCAACAGGTTCTTGGAGATGTGATTGAATCTCTAGCAGGAGCTATTTTTGTTGATTCTGGATACAACAAAGAGGTGGTTTTTCAGAGCATAAGGCCGCTTTTGGAGCCTTTGGTCACTCCAGATACACTTAAATTGCATCCTGTGAGAGAACTTAATGAATTATGTCAAGTGCAACATTTTGAAAAGAGAAAAGCTGTCCCTTCCAGCATCAATGGCACGTCATCTGTCACTGTTGAGGTTGGAGCTCATGGGTTAACTTTTAAACACACATCTTCAGCTGCTGACAAGAAAACAGCTAAAAAATTAGCTTCCAAAGAGGTTTTGAAGGCCTTGAAAGATAGATTCAACATCTAGAGCGAGTTAGATTGGTATCCCACTTGGTATTCTTAAAAAAAAAAAACAATAGGGAAATCGGAATAGTCAATTATTGTGTACTAATTTCCTTACTATTTTTGTTTCTATAATCACAATTCACAAGTATATTTAATTTATTAAATTATAATCTTAACACATATGAGAGTAAAATATTTAATTTCACTTAATAGTAATATATATAAAAAAATTAATACAATCATTTTCTATTTATTTAATATTCATTCAGAATCAAACTCAATTTTATTATTTTAAAAATTAATTTAAATACAATGCAAATTTTTTAAAAAATTATTGTTATATATAATAAACAAATTGAATAATTTAAATGTAAATATATTAGATACGAATAATTATATTAATGATAAATTATAGTTTACTCTTTGATTTAATAAAATTTTTATTTTTAATTTTTATATTTTTAAAAATTTATAATTTAATAATTAATAATTAAAAATATTAAAATTAAAGTTAATTTATCGCTAAATTTTATAAAAAAAAATTAAAATAAAGTTAAAAAATCAATCAAACATGATTGTTAAAAATTGGATTACAAAAATCAATTAAATCATAATTGTTAAAAATCAAATCGAATCCATCGGTCGAATTGATTTAATTAATAATTAGAGCATAGTTTAATTTAATTTAAGATATTAATTTTTTGTTTGGTATAATTGAATCAACTCTATGCAAATTGACCAAGTTTTAATTTGTTCAAATTGATAAACTGGATAGTTTGAATTCAATTTTTAAAATCAAGCCATTCTCAATTAAATAAAGAAATACTAGCTTTTAATAAGAATTAAACCCACACTCAATATGTTTTCTTAAATAATTGAATCAATTATTTTACTATAATATAGTTTCACTTAAAATATATATATGATACAGATTAATTTAATTTTCAATATTCTGATGTATTTACAAATATTTATAATATTTAAAGATTAATTTATAAAAATATAAGAAGTTTTTTTATAAATAATAATAATATTAAAAATTGAATCATCATAAAATGTGAAATTTATTTATAAATTTTATAATTATTTAGAGATTAATTTATAAAACTAAAACAACTTATTCTAAAACATTACTTACAAATTCAATTGTAAAATATAAAGATTTAGAGCCAATTTTAAAATTTTATCTTTAAATAATTATAAAATAAAACGATCATTATAATAATTTTATTGTAAATTTAATAAAATCTTAGGATTATATTATTTTATAATAAAAATATATATTAAAAAGTATTTTAATCATTTTTATTAAAAGTAACGGTATGTTAACTGATTTTGATAATGGAATTTAATTTATAATTTTTTTTCAAATATCAATAATTTATAAATTTTAAAGAATATAGAGATTAAAATAAATATTTTATTAAATTAAATAGATTAAGTTGTAGTGTACCTTTATATAATTTTTTTTTCAACTAAAAGAGTATGTATTGCACTCCAAATATATATATTTTTTTAACCTTTTTAGAAAAATTACATACAAGTCAATATCAATCAAATAATTAGATTTTACTGCTTTTCAATCTTTTAACCATCTCAAGAAGATGTACACTGTGAATTTATCATAATTTTTTAATTTGTATATATAATTAAACTACCATAATAACACAATTAATAAAAATCAAATTTAAAGAAAAAAAAGGGTAAAATTTAATAGAAAGAAATTAACAACTAGATTAATTAGTAGTCATAGAAACTCTAGTGGCCGCGATGATGAGATAGGCAAAAGAGATGATCATGTAATGCATTGGTTGGATTTTGCTGCTAAAACCCTAATCATCGCCATCTGCATTATTCTTTCCTCCAAAATCTCTGCCTTCTGCTCCAGAAACTTCAAAATATCATGTAAAGATTCCTCAGGTAAGTAATCAAGCCTTGTATTCCATGTTTCAAACATTTTCTTCTTCTCCTCTTCGTGTTCGCAGCTTTCCTCCTTGGCCACCAAATCTTGATTCTTGTTATTTGCGTCCATAAACCCTAACTGTAGATCGATGTTATCTTTATTAAGTATATATATATATTTGACGAGAATATCATCAACCTCCTTCTTATCTTCAGGCCATGTATCGATCTTCGTCCCATCTGGCTCAAAACAGATGAGGCACACTGGAACACCGCATAGCTTAGATAGTTCTTCTGCTTTCTTCTTTAAAGTTGTCTTCCTCTTGCAGAACATCACCTTGCTGCGAGACGTCGACATGTCGTTTGCGTTCATTCTCTGAATTTGGGCCCCTTTTTAGCTTAGAGAGTAAAATATGAGAAGAGAATTTATTTATATAACGATGCAGGATTAGAATTTAGAAGGTCTTTCATCTCTCATTTAATAAGGAAATAAAAACTAATTATATGGAAAATAAATAGAAAATGGGCTTTCGATTAGCCCAAGGATTTTTTCGTCCAATTCAATATACCTAATTCTCAATTAATTTCAGGAAATTAAATTAAATATTAAATTATATGAGAAAAGGATTTTATTTTTATTTTGGAAATGATAGAGAGATAAAATTTCAATAGAATTAGGAAAGCGAAATCCGTTTATGAAAAGGGATGCATAGCTTGCGTAACATATATATTATACTATTTATTTATTAATTATAAATATGCATATATTATTTTTTTATTATTAAAAATAAAAAATTAAATATAATTTTTAATATTAAATATCTATATATATATATATATACACACTATTTTTATCATATAAAAATACTCATTATGACCAATTCACTTATTTTTGCATTTATTTTTTTTGTAAATATAAATAATTTATTGATTTATAAAATTAATTTAGGGTATAAACTATTTTAAATAATGAAAATTAAAGAGATGATATGGTTTAAATAAAAAACAGAATTTTATGATTATCAAAAAAACGAAAAAAGATGAGTATAACTAATTGAAAATGTAGCCAATATTTATTCCGTCACATATTTTTTTTATTTTATTTTTTATATATAATTAAAACTTTAATAATCATATTATTTTTTATATATATTTAAAAATATAATATTTTTTATTAAAATTTTAATTATATCTGTTTAAAAATAATAAATTTTATTAAATATTAAAAGATATTTTTAAAAATATTTTGAAAATAAGATAATGTGATATCCGGTTAAAATCCAACTCGGAAACTTTAATTTTTTAATAGAATTTCTATTAAAATTTAAAATTTTAAAAAAGTAAAATAAATTTTTTATAAAATAAATTTTAAATATTTTAAAATGTGTTTAAAAAAAATAAATTATCAAGGTTTGACCATAAAATACAAGTTGGCAGATTCGGTTATAAAAAGCCCTCAACTCGATTGTGAGAGGAGTTTTTTCTCTTCTTTTGAGCAGAAGTGAGTCTAAGACACTCTTGATAATTTTCAGTTTGCTCTTCCATAAATTCCTTAGAAATTCATGAGTTTTGCCTTTGTTTTGAAAAATGAAGTTTGTTTTTTCAAGGATTTTGGCCATCAGACTCTTCAGAGCTCATCTATTTCTACAACTCAAATTCTTTCTTACTATGTTGTGCCTTCTTCAAAGAGGTGAATTAAACCCTTATTTTCTTTTCAATTTTGAAAAGTTTATAAAATGTTTTAAGTGTTTTTATTGCATGCAAGGGTTGAGTTTTAAGTTTAAAAAAAAGTTCGAGGGTCAAATAAATTTTTTTGATTTGATCGTTTTGTTGAATGCATGTTGAAGTTTTTCCTTGTGTTTTTGAATTGTAAATGTATGGTTGTGAGTTGTTGGATGTGAGTTTGAGTGCATTTTGAGAGCTGTTGGCTAAGATATAATCGAATTTTGTATTGCAGAATAACCTAGATTTCATCGCTGAACCTGTTTGTGAAGGCTGCCTTTTGGCCGTCTAACTTGCCTTCGGAGTTTTAACTTTCAGATCTGTAAGGGGTACTTTAGGCCATCAACCTGCCACCGAAAGTCTCCTATCCAACTGTTTTTCAGCTTCTTTTCTACATGTTTTCTCATATGTTTTTAGGGGTTTATCAGGGTAGTTTTAAAAGTTGTAAAAATTATATTTGATCCCCCATTTAAGTCCATTTGTGTAGGATCAAACTTGAAAAACCGTAAAAACTGGCAGTGAGATAATTATTTTAAAGTCAGGTTTGCGTCAGTCAGAGATAAGTAGAATTAAACTAAATTATTATTTTAAAAAAATCAAACGTTTTAAGCATGTTCATGTATTACGAACGCCATATGTATATGATTAGGTTATTTTGTATTGGAATTCACGACGAATATGATGCATTACACAATTAATTATTATTGTGGATAAATGTTGGATGATCCACTAACTTGCATGTTATGTTATATATGACAGATATGAAAGTCCAAGTCTAAGAAAAAGTTTAGGTCGAGACCTATTTTATGCCCCTGCCACTATAAATATATTATGTTATATTTAAGAGAAAGTTTTGAGGAGCACCCATTGTGGGCCAAACACTATTAAAATTATGGAGGGTTACTGTGTTGTGACGCATTTATATGATCATATGTTTTATTAAACAGATTTATGATTATGACTTTAGTAGTTTATCCCTTTTCCCTCACATTCCAAACCTAACTAATAGTTTATCTCTTTCCCCTAACCTCAGATTTGTAGGAACAGAAAAAGTTCGAGAGGTCAATCACCTTTTATAATATAATTATGATGTAATAGTTATAGTTGTTGACATGTAATAAATTGTCGTTTAGAATTATATTTTTTCTAAATTTTCTTTTATAATCTTTTTGTTCATTATCTTATTATATAACAATTTTAAAGTTTATGTTATATTTAAACCAAATTAAAACATATTTTGATAATTATACTGAAGTATTTGATGAAAGTTTAAGCATATGTTTATGTTTTCAATTATGTTTATATGCACATGTCGAGTTTTGGCTCAGAATTGTTTTTATATATTTTTAAGATCATGTTTAGAATTATAATAGGAGAGTGTATAATAATTTTAAAAAAATAAAAAAATAGATAAAAATTATGAAAGAAAGAGTAACTATCATCAATCAGTCATATTTTTAAAGAATTTATCAAATAAATAAATTAATTGTTTAAAGCTTATAAACTATTAGATAAACCAAATAGGCAGTCAAAAGTGTTAAGTATGACAAGAGACAAAACAATAGTTTTTAATTAAATAATAATATTTTATGGATTATGTAATTATTTTTTAATTGGCATGAAGTTTGTTAAATTGATTAAAATATTAACTTACTAAATAAATTGATGAAAATAAATAGTAAATATATTATAATTATATTGTATTATTTACATAATTGATGAAAATAGCATATATAGATATAGTATAACTATATTAAATTATGGGTTGAAAAAAACTATATTATATTATATGCATAATTAATGAAAAAATATACATATAAAAACTAAGACAAGTAGAATGTCTTGATAGTTTAATATTATTTTACAATTACATTAATTTATTATGTAAACTATATCTAGGTAAATTAAAAATGTTTAATCCTAATTAAATTTGACTTCCACTTATTTAATTGAAAAAATTGTATAAAAATAATTAAGCAAACTCAAAATTTCAACTTTTGAATAAAATTTTATGATGGAATTAAGATGGATTTCTAAATTTTATATTATATTTTATGAATAGTTTTTGTATTTTTATAAGTTATGCATTAGATATAAATTATTCAACTTTTATGAAATACTTTATACGAACTTTATACATAATACACTATGAAAAAATATATTATATGTAATAATTCATACTTGTAATTATGTTTTTATTGTAATTGTCAATATTTGGTTTATAGCTCATCATATTATAGTTAAAACTTTTATGTGTAATATGCATATTTTTGTCATATAACTAATTTAATTATTTTTATGTTTATTTATTTTATACATAAACTTTTATGTTAAAAATAAAATTTCTATTTTTTTTAATAAAAATGTATTTGAGAAATAGATATAAATTAATCACATCTGTTCAATCCTCAAGGACAAAGGAAACTAGTGGAATCCACACTGTTCTGTGTATCCATTCTTTTCCTTTTAATTTCACAATATATATATCTCTGCCTGAATGTAGGTATATAGTTCTATAATTAAATAGAATGTTATTTTCATTTTTTATTATATTAATTAGGTGGATAGTATAATTAAACACTATTTATTATATTAAGACATAATTTTTAGACGTGAATATACAAATTGGAAGTAATTCAAAATTTTATATTATTGAAGTGTTTTCATACATAAACTTGAAATATTAAATAATAATGAAATGCTAAATGTGATTTGAGTTGCACTCTTAATACAATCAAAATATTATTTAAAGAACAACTATTTTCATAAAAATCTTCATTTACGAAATTACTATATATGTTATTTTCATACATATCTTCCTATTATAAATTATACTATATAATTTAGGTATTCTATTTGAAAATTACCATATATAATTAATATTTTTGAATCTATTTTAAATTTTATTAAAATTTATAGTAACCCATTTCAATTTATCTCAAATTAAATAACTTTTATCAAAACAAAAATTAAAATTTTATAAAAAATATTTAGATTATATTTTTTATTAAATTAATTCTTTATATAAAAAAATTAAATATCTAACCTATAAAATTTAAACCCCACCTAAACATTTCATGCATATTAATTTTTAAATTTAAATTCATCAGTTCCCATGATGTGAAAGTGAAACTCATTGTTTACAATCATGAGTTTTATTTAATTGTAAAATAAAATAATTATATTGTTTAATGTGATATTGAATAAAAATAATTATTCATAAATATATATTACCTCTTTTGAAATTTATAGAAAAAAATAAATAATATTATGGAATTCATGCCCATAATTCCTTAAACCTTCAACCTTCCTATTCCCAATTTCCCATAAACATTTATTTATATTTTGCCCTTTAAAAGCATTCCATAACTAGATACTAATTAAATGTTCAATTTTACAAATATTCAACTTAATATATTTTTATGTTTTTTGCTAGATTAATCCATATATTTTTTTAATTTTTTATTTACTCTAAGCTTCTTAATTTAGTTCAATTATTTTAAATTAAATTAATTATTTTTCAATATATTTAACTTTTAAATAATTAAACTCAAATTAAAATTTCTAAAATAATTTAAATAAAAAATAATTAAATAAAATTTGCATTGTGCCATTAGTATTTCAAATCATATCTCCACATTGAATGAGAGGGAGAGATTGGAAAAAAATACTTCTTTTCTTTTTTTTTTCCTCTCTTTTTCTTTTTCCTACTATGATAGTCTACTTAGTTTCCGTCCTTTCTGTATTATTCTCGTCACTCTGTCTCCCCTGACGGTCCACTTCAAGTTCAAGCTCCTTCTTTGCTAAGTTGAACTGAATACCCCACTACCCTCTTTCATTGTTGCTTCCCATCACTTGCTTCCTGTGTACTCCTCTTTCTCACTATATGAACTCACCATAACCATAAACAATCAAAGACATTGCTCCCTCACTGATCAGTGATCACTGCAATTTTGAGTTTCAAGCTTTCTGATCTTCCCATTAATCGAATCTCTTGGTGGGTTTATGTTGTGCACTTCTTGATCATCTTTTCTGACATTGATTTTCAATTTTAATTTGATTATCAGTTTTCTTTCTTTCCTTCTCCGGTTGGGGAGAGAGAAATTGGTTTGGTTTTACGTTGGTTCGGTTGTTTGAATTTTCATTAATGCCGTGTTCGTTGATCATTCAGCTGCCATGGAACCTGTTTACATGGACATCGATGATACCCAGCAACTTGCTGCAGATCCACTACCATTTGCTAGAAGGTAAAATTCATTGTTTGTCTTTCTAATTATCCATTATTGAATGCCATCGATATAAGCAACATAGAAAAGAAAGATTATTTCGCCTCTGATTGCTGAATCCTTGCAATTCTGGCCTTTTTTATTTGATCAGGTTCTTATATATTGTTTTGAAGTGTTAATTATGTTGGGTCTTTGCAGCTATCAACTAGAGGCACTGGAGAAGGCATTAGAGCAGAACACAGTGCTGTTCTTGGAGACTGGTTCCGGCAAGACTCTCGTTGCCATTATGCTTCTGCGTAGTTATGCATATCTTATTCGCAAGCCTTCACCTTTCATTGCTGTTTTCTTGGTTCCCCATGTTGTTCTGGTCCAACAAGTATGCTAAATTTGCTTGCCTCTCTCTCTCTCTCTTTTCGGTTTTTCCACATAAATGTCTTAGGTTGTCAAACATACATCCTTTATGCTTAACTGTATAATTGTCTCTCAGAAGGTAGACGTGGGTGTTGAAGAAGAACCTTTTAGTGATTTCACTTCTTATTCAAATTTGATAATTTGTGCTGCTAGAACGATGGTTTGAAGTTGCTAGATTTGTTAGGTCAGGTACTGAAGATGGAAATTTCCAATTTCAAAGAGTTCTAATACGTGGTTTTGAAAATGCTAGATATTGTGCTTAAGTAAATTTTGAAAAATAGAAGCTTGTTTTTAACAATTTATTGAAATTGCTTGAATTTTCAGGTATAAAAGCACTTACATTTTCTATTGTATTTTGGTTACTGGAGGCGAAGTTGGACACATTTTATGTTGGTAGGGAATACTGAAGGGAAGAAAAGAAAGAAAGAAAAAAAAAAGAACACCCTCCTGTACTGAATTGTATGCCAATAGATAAATGTATAACTAACAAGTAAAAAAACACTGAACCATGTTGCCTGTACAAATTCTATGGCAGTTTTAGATTGGGAAGTGAGACATGATTGCTGAATCTAAATTTTGAAAGAGTAATTTATTCTCACTCTTAATCAATTTTGTTCTTCTGTGTTTAATAATTACTAGCAAGCCGAAGCTGTGGAAATGCACACTGACCTCGTCGTAGGTAAGTACTGGGGAGAAATGGGAGTTGACTTCTGGGATGCTGCTACTTGGAAGGAACATTTAGAAAAACATGAGGTAGTGTTTTCTAGATTTATATTATACCAATTAACCTGAGGAGCAATGCTAGTATTTGACTTGGGAGTTGGGAACCTGAAACATTGATTCTGTCGTCTTGGATTGGATTTTTCTCTTTTCCTATGTAATGATTTGCTTTGGATATGCCCTGTACTTTTCTATCTTTGATTTTGTCCTATTGGACAATTTCTTGGTTCTATAGTCTCATTCCTTCCAAATCTTTTGTCAACCAGGCTACTGTTTGTGTTATCTGAAATCCAGTTCAGACATATGATGTGCTATAACTGTCAAAAACAGTTCTAAATAATGTTTTTAAAGTTATTGATTGGGTTGCTGATGATTGTTATGGATGATTAGTGCTGGGTGTGGGTTATACATAAATCACATGGTTATAATCTTCATAGTATCCCTTTTACTGCTTCTATGTGGATAATTTGTGACTATGCTCCAGTTATTTCATATGTGTACTTTGGGCTTTTAGAACATGGTATTATTCATAATTCATTCAGCAAAGCGAGCCATATAGTCTATACTAAGACTTCTAAAAAACCTTTAGTCCTCTTTTTATAATATCTAGTTACACCTCTACTTCAAGAAATTGTGATGGTTGTTGATGCTAATTTAATTTGAATTTTAATATAAATATTATTGTCATATTGTCAGTTCTATTTGGGAAGTGGTTAATGACTACATGCTTGTGATATGGTCCTCATTTGGACAGCAACTGGTATAATTTGTAACATTGCCTTTGAGTGGTGTATATACTAGAACCAACATTCTTTAATTTAATACATTTTCAGGTGCTTGTGATGACACCTCAGATTTTACTCAATGGCTTGAAGCATTGCTTTTTCAAGTTAGACTTGATAAAGGTTTTGATATTTGATGAATGCCATCACGCAAGGGGTAATCACCCTTATGCTTGTATTTTGACAGTGAGCTCTCTCTTTCTCTCTTTGTGCATATGTATGCGTGTCTGTGTGTCTTTTATTTTTTTATCAAACATAATGATTCACTGTGATTAACTAATAATTTCCTTGTGATGGTATATTTTCTTTTCCTCCCTTTCCTCCCAGTGAGAGATTCATTACTGTTATTACGAAGTCACCTGCTCCAATAAAAATTTGTTCTCCAGTTGCCTCTTCATTATGTTTTATAAAATATGATTGGTTTTTAGCATGATTCTTCTTCATTTTTAACTCAATTTGGAATAAAGTGAAACATTTGTTCAATAAGGAAAACTTTTGTAGCAGATGATCTTGTTAGCTGTTTTGCATGAGAGTGTTTATCTTATGTGCATTGATATGCAAGAAAGCATGTAGAGTATTCAGCTTGGAAACTTTACCTAATTGTGAGAAGTTATGTTGGATATATGGTGGAAGCATGCTGGTTGATCTGTTTTTTATGCTCTGGAGTTCTGAATCGGCCATTTTGTCCTCCCTGGCTGATCTAGGAGCTGCATATTTTTGTCCCTTTTCCTTTTTTCCTATAGTGACAAGGTAGTGACTTTGGTCTGGATTAATGAAATATTGTTAAGATCTTATCAAAAGGTTGTAAATAGGAAGAGAAATGAAAAAGATATCAATATTTGCTAGTTGGGAATTTATCCATTGTCGTGAGTATCCAAATGCATGCTCTTTTGCAGATTCGTATAAGCAAATGAAAGCCATTTTCTAGCTAAAAGAAAAGAAATTTAGAAGAAAATATGAATATGCATGCATAAATATCACACGCTCACACTAATCTAGGCTGTAATAATAATAATTGATATATTTTCATTTCATGGTTTTCTCAAAGTTCTTATGTATTGAACGTAATTGCATTCTTGCTGCCTAAAAATTGGAACTTGTAACTCATTCAAAGTCACTGATACTTTTTACTTTGTGCCATCTGAAGATTGATGCTTCCTTCTCAAATAGAAGCAACTTATTGTTGCTTGTGTCTGGAACTAATATCCAGTTATATTTAATTGACTACATCTGCAGGAATTCTATCACCGCCAGTTAAGCTCTGGTAATTTTAATCTTCCAAGGATATTTGGAATGACAGCTTCTCCAATTAAATCAAAAGGTATGCTTTCTACATATAATTATTTGACGCTGTTTACATTTTATATCACTTGTCAAGTATGGCACTTTTAAATTTTGACCTTTGTTTCATCGTCTAGGTGCAAACTCAGAACAGGCCTATTGGCAAAAGATTTGTGAGCTTGAGAATATGATGCACTCAAAGGTTATTTTTCCTCCCTCCCCTTGTTAGGTTTCCTGCACAGAGTCATTTGGGTTAATGATACCTTAATTAAATTGATTTGTTTGGTTCATGATTTATATATGGACTGATACACAGATTGATTGTCAATAAGATATTTTATTCAAGATGAGTCACGATTCTCCCTCTCTTCTCAAATAATAATTCCCTTCCCTATTTTTTTTTTCTACCCATAGTAAATTCTATCTTTTATTTTTTGAGCATTTAATAACTTTTATGGTGATGAAAATTTTGGAGTCTAAATTAACAGTAGTGGTTTGTGTTTTTTGGGAAAGTATATCCTGAGCATAGCCATTAAAACGATTTCTTCTATGTGAGGTTAATTTATTGGGCCTACCTCCGTGGCTATATATTGGACCCAACAAATAGAAATAGACTTTCCCCTTTTTTTTTGTGGCATTCCTGAGCTGCAAGAATAATTCCATCCCCCTCAACTTCACGAGGGAAAAAATCTGATAAACCAGTTCCATGTGTATGGACCATTATGTTGTTTTTTCATATAATTTATTTTGGATTAATCTATAAATAATTTGTTCTATTATTGTTTTTATTTTGAAGGTGTATACATGTGTTAGTGAATCTGTACTCATGGAGTTTTTACCATTTTCAACCCCAAAGTTTAAATGTTACAATCACATGGACATCCCATATGATTTATATGTGAGTTTGGCAGAAAAGTTGAAGATTTTGAAAGCAAAGGTGTGGCTTTGTTGTTTGGATTCAGTGAAATATTGTAAAATTGGTTTATTCATCAAACTATTGAAAAGAAGTGTATGACTTTCCAGTGTGAATGCAAATTGAAGCAAATGGATCTCACTGATTCTATGGTGGAATCTACAATCAAGAACTTAACAAAGGTGCATTCTACGTTGATATATTGTTTGGATGAACTTGGTGTTTGGCTGGCTTTTAAGGTATTCTTTGGTCTCTAGAGTACAAAACTCAGTTGGCATGACTACAATGTTATCAGTATGACCGGCATAATTTAATTTACATTCTCTAACAGGCTGCACAGAGCATATCATGCCGTGGAAGTAACTTTCCTTCATGGGATAAATTGGATGTGTTTGGGGAGAATATTGTTAAAGAGTTCAGTCTTGTAGCCTCACAGGAATTTGATAATTGTACTAAAACTGGTATTTATTTTTTAACTTTGATATAACTAGTGGGGATCTAGATAGTTAAATTAGTGACTATTCTCTTACAGATTTTCTTTTCTTCCTTGAGCTATTGAACATCTAGGTCCAAAATGGTCTATCGGTGATAATGCTAAAGTTGATGCAGATGCTGGGCTTTTGACTCCAAAAATCTTTTGCCTCATTGATTCACTTCTTGAATACAGGTTTATTTGTATGCACATTCAATTATCAATGTCAAATATGCTTAATTCTTTTTCGATCTCCCTCAGTACTATTTATATGTTTATTGTAAGATTCATAAAGTTTTCCATTGTCAATTCATTATAATCCACCAAAATTGTACCTAAATACTATTGTAGTTTATGGTTTACATATTATTTCAAATTGAATGCACTTTTTCTGGTAAATCACTTGAAAGAAGTAAAGATGAAAGACAAGTGGAAAATCATAAGTGATTCATGCAGAACAAAGTAATGGGATATACTCAACAATGTGTTACCTTGTCTCAAGCTGGGATGGAGTCTAGTAGGCTGTTAGTTTTTATACGTCCCCCTTCTATAGTAATTTCAAAGTTCTGTTTTATTAAATTAAGTTGATGAAATTTGTTTATATACATCATTACATTTATCCAGTTAAATTTTTCACGGTGACATGTCAACCATTCACCTTAAGTATCAGCATGTTAAAGAATGAAAGGTCATCTATATTTGATTATCAGTTATGAATGATGTGAGTTTAATTCATATTCTTTGGTCATGAGCTTACATGAAGGTTTTCCATTTTCTGTTTATGTAGTCTTAAATGTTTCAAAATTTATGCTTATGAGATAATTTGACCTGAGACAATGAGTATTTTATATTTATATTGTTCATTGCAATTAGTTGCCACTGGGGTCCAAAATGTTGCAAATAAATCCAATTAAAATTTTTTATTTGTTGTTTCAATTATTAATTGTTTTGAGCTGATGGGTTACATATTTATTTAAATGCAGAGATTTAAAGGACATAAGATGCATAGTTTTTGTGGAAAGGGTCATCACAGCCATTGTCCTTAACTCTCTTCTCAATGAGCTGCTTCCAAGATATAATGGCTGGAAGAGTGAATATATAGCAGGACATAATTTAGGGTTGCAAACACAGACAAGGAAAACACAGAACGAAATTGTGGAAGAATTTCGTAAAGGCATGGTATATCATTGTCCTATAACATCCACAATAAACTGTTTAATACATTTCTTTTGTTTTTCGGGTGGAAAAGACAATACTACTTGGGTGATGAAACAGGTGAATATAGTCGTTGCGACCTCAATTCTTGAGGAAGGCTTAGACGTACCAAATTGCAACTTGGTGGTTAGATTTGATCCTTCAGCTACAGTTAGCAGTTTCATACAGTCTCGAGGTCGTGCTAGGATGCGCAATTCGGACTATTTGTTAATGGTGAACAGGTAACTTGCCGCTGGCATTCTTTTTGAATGTCAACTTTCTAATTCTAGAGCTGCAAATTATAAATCTCTAGATTCCTCCTTTTCTTGTTGAGTGCATTTAAATTTTATCTATTTATAAAGTCCTTTGATCTTTGTAGTGGGGATCATTCTACATGTTCTCGACTGCAGAACTATCTTTCTAGTGGACATATAATGAGAAAGGAGGCCATACGCCACGCCTCTGTTCCCTGTTCACCTCTTAAGTTTGAATTACATGATGATGAGTTTTATTGCATTGAAAGCACTGGAGCAGTTGTGACTCTGACCTCTAGTGTCAGTTTGATATATTTCTATTGCTCTCGACTTCCTTCTGATGGGTTAGTCACTAGTGCTCTTCACTGCCAATGTCACTAGGCTCTTCATTAATAATTAAACTTAATTATTAGTCTTAATTTTGTTTGCTAAATTATTTAACTTATTGAGTTACAAATGCGTGTATGTTCTTTAGGTATTTTAAACCTGCCCCAAGGTGTGTTATCGTCAAGGAGAGAGAGATTTGCACATTGCATCTACCTAAGAGCTGTCATATACAGAATATTAGTGTACAAGGAAATGTTAAAACTTTAAAACAGAAAGCTTGCCTTGAAGCATGCAAGCAACTGCACAAGATTGGTGCTTTGACTGATTATCTTGTTCCTGATATTGTTATGGAAGAAGCTGTTGTTCAAGAAATTGGTAATTGCTATATTTAGTT
Source organism: Manihot esculenta (assembly GCF_001659605.2). Classification (NCBI taxonomy): domain Eukaryota; kingdom Viridiplantae; phylum Streptophyta; class Magnoliopsida; order Malpighiales; family Euphorbiaceae; genus Manihot; species Manihot esculenta. The sequence continues at coordinate 509,212 of NC_035172.2, forward strand.
TGTCTCTTATGCTTTTTAGAAATATTTCATTTTTTTTTTCTGCATTCTCTCAGTTTTCTTTTCATTGATTATTATCATACTGAGAGTTGTTTTATGTTAATACTTTTACTATTGTCAATTGCACAGGGAAAGTTCCTTATGATGATGAACACCCTTTGTACTTCCCACCTGAGCTGGTCAGCCAAGGTTCAAAGGAGTCCAAAGGAACATACTACTGCTACTTAATTGAATTAAATGAGAATTTTGATTCTGACATTCCTGTATGTAATATTATACTTGTCATGGGAAGTGAACTGGAATCAGATATCTCAACTCTGGATTTTGACTTAGAAGTTGATAGAGGACTATTGACTATGAAATTAAAGTATATTGGAGAGCTTGATCTTACTCCAGAATTGGTAAGCAAGCTTTCTTCTTTTTGGTTAGGGGGATACTATCGAATTGTAAAGTATTCCAATCTTATTTCTATCTTCTTGGTTTTCCTTTTCTGGTTTACATTGCCAGGTCCTTATATGTAGGAAGTTTTTGATTGCTCTTGCCAAAGTTCTTATGGATCATAATGTAGATGAATTGGAAGATATTTTAAATGGTTTGCAGCTGAGGAAAGACCATGAAATTGATTATTTCCTGCTTCCATCCATGGGCTCATGCCAGAAACCTGCAATTGACTGGAACTCTGTTGTGTCTGTACTCTTCTCTTATGAAAATGCATGGGAGGATCATGTGAAGTGTCCTTTGAAGGAATCTGCACGTATTATGTGGACAAAAAATGGTCAGCTGTGCAAATGCATGCTTGAGAACTCTTTAGTCTCCACACCACATAATGGAGAAGTCTATTGCATTAGAGCCGTATTTGATCATTTGGATGGACGGTCACTTTTGAAGTTGAAGAATGGAGATTATATAACTTACAAGGAGTATTACAAAAATCGGTCAGTACTTTTATTTCCTTATGATATTTCCCTCCTTTTCTGTATTTTTGTTTTGATTTTTAGTTAAATTTTTATTTTTGTTGCCAATCTAACATGATATTTCAGGCATAACATCGATCTGATTTTTGATCAAGAATTACTTCTTAGCGGACGACATATGTTTTCATTGCAGAATCACCTTCATAGATGCAGACAGCACAAGGGGAAAGGTTTTATAATTTCATTTTGTCACTTATCTTATTAATATGAGGAAAATGTGCATGATGATTATGTAATGATCTTATATTCTCACTTCATCTTTTTTGCTATGAACATAGCACCTGTGTGCAGATCTGGATTTTCAGTGTCATACTCAATATTGTCCCAGGGGGAGAAGCAAACTATTTATTCAAAGATTTCAACTATGTTTTCAGTTGTTTGCTCTTCTTCTCTGCCCTTTATCTGAAAATAAAAATTATCTGCAATTGAGCACTTCTCATCTGCTTCCTTGCGCCTAATATTTTTTCATTCATCTGCAATTGACGATCTAGCATTTATATTTTCTCATTCAGTTATCATTTATTTTAAGTTTTAGAGTATCATCCAGTGTTGTGACCTTTAAGTGTTTTCTTCCTAGAAAACTCAGGAGAAAGTTGAGTCCTGTTTTTCTTGCTACCTATAATATATATCAGGCTCAATTGTGTTTTCCTCTTGTTATTGGTTTTCCTTGATATTTTGAGCAAAAGATTTAATAAACTGCCTTAGATCTGTTAGTTGTTGGTCTTTCTATTGATGTCAGAGCGGTAAAAATACCTGTTGTTGCTGGTTACATTCAATTTGGTGTTTCACTTGTAGAGCTGCAAGCAGGCCCTTAAGGTTGCTTTTGGATAGGCAATATGAATATAAGGATTTGAACCTTTAACTTCCAATATATTCAATAAGAAAAAGTTTTAGTTCAAACTATATAAATAAATTTTATAACTGATAAAAAATGAGAACAGAACCTTTTGTTGTCCAAATTCAGTGTTCAAAATAAACCTCTTTTGTTAGTATTTCAATTTCATTCTTAAATAGCATTCACAATTTCATTCTTAAATAATATTCCTTGCCCAAAAGCAACAGCAATTCGAGTCCTATTTTGTTAGATATGCCCAACTACTATTTTGTTTTTATCATTATACTGTAATTGTTTTTATTATTTTGTTTTTTCTTGCTGCAGATTCACAAAATGCATTTGTTGAGTTGCCCCCTGAACTCTGTTGCATTAAAATGTCACCTATATCCATAAGTACTTTCTACTCGTTTACATTTGTTCCATCAATCATGCATCGACTGGAGTCTTTGCTCATTGCTGTCAACTTGAAGAAGATGCTATCGGATCATTGCATGCAAAATGTCTATATTCCAACAATGAAGGTATTTTTTCTGCTTCACCAGATTTGAAATAAGCCTTAATCCCTGCCAAATAAATTCTTCACAGCTGCTATACTCTACTGGAACAGCATTTATATTATCTATGCAAAGAGATGCATTATGAAAATATCATATTTGTGCTACAGCTCCACATTCCACAATCTTTTAATTGCAAATGCATCAATAATATGAGATGTAAAGTTGTTACACTATTACTGTACTTTAGCCAATGCAGCCAAGACAGATTATTGTATTTCCTTAGTTGAGTATCTGTGTGGCACATGCATAAAAGATATTTATGGATTATTTCCATTCTAGCAATGCTATAGGCAATCCATGTGCGATAGAGACTGGTAAAACAGCGCATAAGACCACTAAGTAGAAGTTTAAAGTGCCATTTGTGGCAGACACCTTTGGATTATTGGTTTCAATTTTTTTATTTTACTCAAGTGTGTATAATAGTTGCAAGCAACTATATGGAGGTGTAGTTATGGCCAGAGTCATAGTTCTTAAGCATTTACTTAAATAAATCGAGTTTTCTATGTAGGAATTTGTTCTTGTAATTTATTGATTGCTTTTTTGTCCAGCAATGTTCAGTAGAAAATATGCTGCTTGGTTTTGATTTTGACTTGATCAGATGATAGCCATTCAGTTTTGGTAGAGTGCAGCGCTTATTTTCCCCTCTTTTTTTCCCCCCATCTCTAGTTCATGTCTCGTTTGAAATATTTGTTTGGACTTGTGCTAACCCAACTTTATATGGTAGGTTTTGGAAGCAATTACCACAAGAAAGTGTCAAGAGAAATTTCATTTGGAATCACTGGAGACTCTTGGAGATTCTTTTCTTAAATTTGCTGCTAGTCAGCAGCTATTCAAAACATATCAAAGTGATCATGAGGGCCTTCTCAGTATTAAGAAGGACAAACTCATCAGTAATGCTACACTTTGTAAATTAGGATGTGACTGCAAACTTCCGGTAATCTTCTCTTCTAAATAATAGTCTTGTTTTCCAGTTCAATAACTTTCTTCCTATGCCTTCTAATGCATTATTCTACTTTCTGTAGCATGACATCAAAAAATGAATTTATGGAAATGTCTTTATTAGATATAATCTGGCATTATGTTTCAATATCCAAGTAATTCAAAACTCTGCATCACTTGTCCTTCTCAATTGCAGGGATTCATCCGCAATGAGTCTTTTGATCCTAAAAACTGGATGATTCCTGGTGATGCTTCTGGATGTTATTCATTAAGTCAGGAGTTACTCTCCAATATAAGGAGTATATACATCACAGGAAGAAGAAAGTTAAAAAGGAAGATTATTGCTGATGTTGTTGAGGCACTTATTGGTGCCTACCTCAGTGCAGGTGGTGAAATTGCTGCCTTACTATTTCTGAATTGGCTAGGCATAAAGGTAGATTTTTTTAATACACCATATGAGCCACAATTCAAAGTGAACCCAGAGAAGTACATTAACATCCAGGGCTTAGAGTCGCTGTTGAACTACTCTTTTAAAAATCATTATCTCTTATTGGAAGCACTTACTCATGGTTCTTACATGCTTCCTGAAATTCCAAGATGTTATCAGGTATTTTTAGTCCGAGTTGTGTTCACATTTCTGCCATTTATGTTATTGTGTTGTGATAGAATATAATAGCTTTTTATTTCAGTATAAATTGGTTATCTATATTGTTTCTTTATCATATATTCTTGTAGGCAATTTCTCTTTCCAGTGATTGCTTGAATTTCTGTAGATGTTTTTAGTAAATTCTACATATCATTGATCTAAAATTCAGCTGTAATGCCTTTAATGGTTGCCCAGCGGTTGGAATTTCTTGGAGACTCAGTGTTAGACTACCTTATCACAGTGCATTTGTATGAGAAGTATCCTGGGTTGTCGCCAGGACTTTTAACTGACATGAGATCTGCTTCTGTCAACAATGACTGCTATGCTATTTCAGCTGTTAGAGAAGGATTGCATAAACATATCCTCCATCTATCTCAAAAACTTCACAAGGATATAGTTGTCACAGTAAAAAATCTCGAGAATTATTCTTCTGAATCAACTTTTGGATGGGAGTCCGATGTTTCTTTTCCCAAGGTCAGCTGATAGCATTGCTGTATTTAGTTTGTTATATTTTAATGGCCTTGACATGTATCCAATTTTTTCCCAACAGGTTCTTGGAGATGTGATTGAATCTCTAGCAGGAGCTATTTTTGTTGATTCTGGATACAACAAAGAGGTGGTTTTTCAGAGCATAAGGCCGCTTTTGGAGCCTTTGGTCACTCCAGATACACTTAAATTGCATCCTGTGAGAGAACTTAATGAATTATGTCAAGTGCAACATTTTGAAAAGAGAAAAGCTGTCTCTTCCCGCATCAATGGCACGTCATCTGTCACTGTTGAGGTTGAAGCTCATGGGTTAACTTTTGAACACACATCTTCAGCTGCTGACGAGAAAACAGCTAAAAAATTAGCTTCCAAAGAGGTTTTGAAGGCCTTGAAAGATAGATTCAACATCTAGAGCGAGTTAGATTGGTATCCCACTTGGTATTCTTAAAAAAAAAAATAGAGAAATCAGAATAGTCAAGAAAATACAGATCAACCCTTTGTTTTTTGTGCCAAAGGTCTTACCAGAAGAAACTGGAGTTACATCTCTTTTCCATTCAAATATTTTGAACATTCCGAATCCCTCTAGCTGGATTTCGAGGCTGTTTCATTGTGTTAGCAGAATGACTTGCTGCAAATTTGTGTTGTCTAGTTTGGATGCTTGGCCTCTATTATATGATGAAGCAGCAGCAGGAGCTAAATACCCATTGGTGTTTCTGTCAAATTGTGGTTATGAGAGCTTCTATTCTGCAATATTTTGCTGTATTAAATGCTTCATCTTTGCTTATTTCAAAAATTTATTCAAATTAGTATATGTTACCTTTTCAATAACAAACGTTCAACTTTCAACTATTAATATAAATAAGTACAAATAATTAGTTATGATATGGTAAAATTGTATTCTTCTTCTAATTTGAAATAAGCGGGTATGTAAACGGATAGAGTATCCGCGAAAATTAAACTATCCGAACCCGAATTTGATTTATATTACTAATATATGAATTCGTTTCGAATTTGATTATAAATTATTTTAAATTATCTGAATCTGTTCCAAACCCGATTATTATTATCCGAATAAAATTCGAACCCATTTAATCTTATATATTTTAATTAATAATTTATATAAAAAATATTTTTCATTAAAAATTTTCATTTAAAAAATTTAATATTTTTAAAGAATATTTAAATTTAAATTTTTAAATAAAAATATATAAAAAAATTTATAAATATTATTGTAAAATATATTTTTTATATTAAATTAATTATTTATATAAATGGATTTGGGTAGGGGTTATCTGTACATAAAATTCGAATCCAATCTGACCTCGCAACGGATATTATTTTTAAAATTCAAATCCATTCTAAACTCGATTATAACTATCTAAATCTGTTATATTACAATTCGGTCGGATACCCGAAAATATCTGCCATCCTACAGATAAGGTTTAAAATATTAATCTGATTTAGTTTCAGATTGCTGAGACATCTCGAAATACGTCTCGAAATACGTCCAGAATGTAAATGTAAATGGAAAGGACTGAGATATCTCTAAATAGGTTCAGAGTGTAGATGTCTTAGACATCTCTAAATACGTCCAGTCCAGGCCCTGTTCTCGTGATGTCTAGAGTCTCGGGCCATTCCCGTGGCCCCTCTAATGGGCTTGAGCATTGTCAAAAAAAAAACGCTTAAGGCCATGGAGGGCCTAAGCTTAAAACGACATGGCGCTTCGAATTGCAGATTTGTCTCCTCTATCCTTCTATTGCTTTGCTTCATTTAAAGGCTGCAAAAAGAAAGAGAGAAAGCAAGCTCCCTTAAAGCCATGGAGGGCCTAGTTTGCCCTTTGTTCAGCTCAACCACGGTATTGGCACCGCTGAAGCTACCGTTTAACAATACTAAACCATCATTTTTGTTCCTGCAGAAGCCTTTTTTGGCTCATCCAAAATCCACTATAATCCCCTTCTCTTCATTTCTCTCTACCTCTTCACGCTTACCCTCTTCTGGTACGTGAATTTCATGCCAGTTTCCTCTTACTCTCTCTTTACTGCCTGTCTGAGAATTACTAGGACCTTGTTTAGTATCATGTTAGTGCTGCGTGTAGATGTGTTGGTTGATGGGGGGGTGGGGGGGAGAGAGAGAGAGAGAAAGAGAGAGGATGGGTTTCTTATGCCTGCTTCAAATTGTTGATTAATTTTCCTTGTGGTTTTACTCACTCGCAATTCATATCCCAAATTTTGAGAAAATGTGGAAACTTTAGCGTTGATTGTTGTATGAAGATTCATTTCTGTTCTGTTAGGGACTGTGCGCTTCTCGAGTAATTGTTGTTTGATTGATTCGCAAGACTTTTTAAACGTATATGGTTGCCTAGATGCTACTACTATTTTAGTTTGATATTCAAACCTTTATTGATTTATTGGCATTTTATTTTGGCTTTGACACAGTTATTTATGCGGCACCAGAGAGCCAGTTGAATGTGGGGATTGACGCGGAGGCAGGGGAATGGGCAATGCAAGGTATGTAATGAGCCCTGACCTTTTTAATCCAAGCTCTTTTTAGCTTAAGAATGTCATAATGGGGATAACTGAGCTCCTTTCGAAAACAAAAAGGCTTTAATAAAAAAAAAAAGCAAAAAATAATTAAGAAATGGTATGTGTTATAAATAACAGCAATTATTTTCTTTAATTGTCTTGTACTTTCTCATATGAAACGCAACCCTTATTTTTACCAAGTATACTTTATAATCTAATATTATGTTTTTAAAGGAAAAATTAGAAGCAAAAATTTGTAATATATTCTGTTGCTGTCTTGGTTTAGGTTAGTGGTCGCTTAATTACTTGAGGTTTTTGTGCGCCTCGAAATTGTGGATGTTTCTCCTGATTGTTATTCACTGTTGTCTTGATTAACTGGTACCAATTGATGCTTAGGTGGCAATGATTTTATGTTACGTACACTTGACACTTGCTGATACAGTTTGAGCATCCACCCTGGAATGCCATCTAGACTTTTATCTAACGGAACTGGAGAAGTTCCTGAATGATTTCTTTGTGTCGTTGGTATTACTGGCAGATTTCTATAGCTTAAGGAGGGATGTTGAAGCAGCCTCAGAGCGTGTTGAAGAGATTAGAGCCTCGGCTGGTATCCAACAATTAGAACAACAACTTGCAGATTTAGAGTCGAGAGCAGCTGATAGCTCCTTTTGGGATGACCGTGCTAGAGCTCAAGAAACCCTTTTGGCTCTTACAGATGTCAAAGATAAGATAAAATTGCTCAATGACTTTAAAATCAAGGTCTGGATTTCTCTTCATCGTCTTATTTAGAGATTGCTTGAAGCATGACAGCTATCATTTATTGTTCAAGACTCCTTGAATGATATCGTTTGTTAATTAGACCGGACCACCTCAATCCAACTTCTCTTCTTTTTTTCTTTTTTATCTTTCTTTTTTATAAATTCTAGAACTTCTAAAAAACCATATTGAATGGAAGTTACATTCCATGGGGATTCTTTTAGCCTTTAGTGGTGAAATTATTGTGGGAATGTGGGGACACAATTATGCTAGTTTATTCAAAAGAAGGGATGTATATGGTAATATTGTCATATTAAGGTTGGTAATTGGAATTTTTTAGAATGGAAATGCTGGGGAATTAAGCTATATTATTTGTATATGGTAAAATATGGCTGATTTCTCTTTGTCAAACTATATTGTAAATTGACTTGTATCTATGCACAGGTTTATAGATCTTTAGAGGATTTGAGTGTGGTATGTGCATAATTTTGATCGAACTTGTTTAGCTAGCTTTCCAGGTTTTTCTTTTTTGTCATGCAATAAGAAGCGATAAAGGTGAAGTTCAGAGAGTTAGTTTCACGTTCAGATGTCTATAACTTTTAGATATTTTGCACTGGATGCAGGTTGAAGATGCAGAAACTATAGTCATGCTGACAGAAGAGGTGGACTCTATAGATACTGGACTTCTTGAAGAGGCTTCCAGTATAGTTAAAGAATTAAACAAGTTATTGGACCGATTTGAGTTGACTCAACTTCTCTCAGGCCCCTATGATAAAGAAGGTGCTGTTATATCTATCACAGCTGGTGCTGGAGGAACTGATGCACAGGTAAACACTCAAGGCACATAGAGGACAGTGGTTGAAAGTCTGTTTTTCCTACTTCATTTTGAAAGAAATATTGATTCACTAATTATGGATTGTAATGGGACAAATCTTAGAATTAGCCACAAGACATTGCCATGACATGTCACCACTTAATAATTTTCGTGGCAAGCAAAGTGAACTAAGACTGTGCCTTTCCGTGATACTATGGCGGATTAATTTATGATCGTTGATGATATAGACTTGTTCTTGTTCAGTAAGGGTTGAATATATGTGCTAAGCCCAAGGATTCTGATGGTTTAACTAAGGTCTTTAGACAGCCAGAAAATAAAGGGTAAATGTGGGGAAATAGAGAAGAAGAAGAAGAGAGGAAGAGTGAGGATTTTAGAAAGACAGAATGAATTTTGTATTAGTCAATGATGATTTCCGATACCAATTCTAGTAGATATTTACAATCTTCCTCTGCTACTTCCAGTTCCTCCTAGAATCAGTTATAATTTCAGTTAAAACTGTCAAGCTATTTAACGAAATCTTACTAATTCTTACCAACTTAGCTGGACTAACAACTAGCCTGAGCTCTTATCCTCTGCTACTCACTATTATCAGCAACAATATGGATTCAATTTAGTGACTTACAAGGTTAAGTTAGATGGCTCGATGAACATTATTCTTTACTGAAGTAAAATCATTTATATTGTGATTCATGGTAAAGAGGGATATGAAAAGCAGATAATTTAACATTGATGCAGTTGACCTTGTTTTGAAACCCATGCTTTGCAAATTAGTAACTTAAAATGCTAAATGGGCAGTCTGTTGGGATTTTACACATTGCATATAGTTCTTTCTACCAAGACCATAATTTTCCTTAAAATGATTCTTTTAACTTTTCTCTTTCACTATCTCTGGAATGTATTTCTCTTTCTTGAGACTTTTCTTCTTTCCACCAAAACCATTATTCTGGTGGTTAATTTTTTGAGTCATATTTCTATTATCTTTACTCAGTTTACCTCCATGCTAGAGGTAGAGGGAGGAAGTTAAGCATCATATTTTTCAGTTTAATATTATGAAACTTAACTGTCAACTGTGAACTAGAACTTAGATTTGCCCCCTTTATGTTGTAAAAGTCTTTCATAATTTCCAGTGCAGGACTGGGCTGACATGCTTCTGAGGATGTATGTGAGATGGGGAGAGAAACAGCAATACAAGACGAGGGTAGTTGAAAAATCTCCGGGAGAGGAAGCTGGAATTAAGTCGGCTATAGTTGAGGTTGAAGGCCGTTATGCTTATGGGTATTTGTCTGGGGAGAAAGGGACTCATAGAATTGTGCGACAATCTCCTTTTAATGCTAAAGGTCTTCGTCAGGTAACTCTATTGTGATCTTCCTGTTTGTTTTCCTCCTTTTATGAGGATGGCAATCTTGAACTAGGTTCCCTCTCTAGAAACTATTATGCTGAAATGTTTAGGGAAAATTGAGCTAGGGCACTCCTCCACCCCCTTTCTTTTTCCCGGTCGTCCGTTTTTTTTGGGGATAACTAATGGCAAGTTCTTAAAGTCATGCATATGACAATTTTTGCTTGCTAATTGATTTTACGTCGATTATCCAAACACTTGCTGAATAGGAGAAAATTTTACAGGATGAGATATTTCTTATCTACTGTCACAGTTTCCCGTCCACTGGTTAAGAAATGTGCCCCTCCATGCTTGTCCTGGTAGGGTTTTCTGTCATATTCTTGAGTTAACAACGTTAGTATTTGTCATAAAGCATTATTGATGATTATGTAATTGCAATGAAAAGCATACAAACTGAACTTTGCTTTTGAATGTATTGGCATTGGAAGGGTATTAGGAAAATATTAAGTCTGCTCTCAAGTCAGTTGCATATGTAAGTATGTATTCTAATTCATATTTCCATGATTTAAAGTAAAGCTTGAACCCGACTCTTTTAACAAACTCCAAACATGAGAAAATGATGGTCTCCTTGGAAGAGAAATGATTTATGATTGACAATGTTGGAACTCAGAATGAAAAAGGCCAAAGTTCATGTATTATAACATGTACTGAGGTTGCCTTAACAATTAATTCATCCACCATATAACCCGAAAGACAATGTTTCACCTGAATGATGTAACATTCAATTATATGTGCAGACGAGCTTTTCTGGTGTCGAAGTAATGCCACTTCTTCCTGAAGAGTCTATGGACGTTGAAATACCTGAGGAAGACCTAGAAATCAGTTTTTCAAGGGCAGGTGGAAAAGGAGGCCAGAATGTAAACAAGGTTGAAACTGCTGTCAGGATTACTCACATTCCCACCGGTGTCACTGTTCGCTGCACAGGTATGCATTGCTTTGCTCCCCTACATTAATTCTCCATTATGGGAATTCTTTTGGGTGATAGGGGCAGAGTCTCTCTTTCATAAAAGTGAAGCCTACTGCCTAGGGCAGTAGAGATTGGAATAATACCGTCATGGTAGCTATGCATTCCAAGTTAGGAGCTTTTTCTTCAATGTTTCAGCTTCCCATTGCATATTTACCCTGAACTGTGTCAATCTTAGAGCAGCTTTGTAAGGCTTTCCCTTTTCTTTTCTTTACTGCATTGCAGAAGAGAGATCCCAGCTTGCAAACAAGATCAAGGCTCTTAGCCGGCTAAAAGCAAAGTTGTTGGTCATAGCCGAGGAACAAAGGGCATCAGAAATCAAGCAAATAAGGGGAGATGCAGTGAAAGCTGAGTGGGGCCAACAGATAAGAAACTATGTTTTCCATCCATACAAACTTGTCAAAGACGTGAGGACGGGACTTGAGACATCAGATATTACCTCTGTAATGGATGGGGAATTGGAGCCCTTCATCAAAGCTTACCTCAAGTACAAATACAACATGACATTGTCTGCTTCTGGGATTAATTGACATATTTATTCATTTTATTTACTACATGCTTATAGCATATGTACTTATGTAAAATACAGCAGATTATCATCAGGTAATATTTTTCATGAAAATTTAAAAAAATTAATTGATTAAACAACACGCCTATCAAATTGAAAAGCTATTGAAGATGACATGTGAACAGTTGAGTCGAGGAGTTTTTCGTGACCACAAAACATGCGCTATGGAATGGCTTGCATTTGTTGACAACCGCTACTGCATGAACCCAACTTCATCCAAAGAAATTTAGGCCTTCTTCTTTCCAAACAATAAGCCCCATGAGTATGTATTGCCTTTCTGTGCAGCCACTTCAACTCGCTTTCCCCCAATCTAAGTCGTTTAATCATGAATTCTATTCAATTACAGCTCATAATACATGCAAGTAAAAGATTAACAATCACAAGCACTTTATGACTAAATACTTGATCAAAATAGGATGTTGCAACTGAAAATTTGACAAAATAGGCCACAAACATATAGCATGTTTAGTGGAACACGTGAAAATTCAAAAATACCTTATCCATGAGCCAGTAGCCAATGGTGGGCATGTATTGTACTAGATACAGAACAGCTAGTACAGGCTGAAAGAAATATCAAATTATTAATATCAGCAAATATCTAGTATATCCTACAGATGTAAACTAGAAAATATAAAATTCGCTGCATTTATTATAAACTAAAGAAAGAATATAGAACTCATATAAGATTTATCACCTAGATGAATTTATACAATAACATACTGTATCATGACTAATGATAATAGCAGGTTGTGTGTAATTGAAATACCTGAATTAAATACAAGTAGAAGCCGAAGGAACATAGCAAAATAACTTTCTAACAGGAAAGCAAATACCTGGTGTGATATCCAAGCTTCTTTTAATCCATGAGTTGCTGCAATTATTGTCAACTCTGCACACCTTTCTGATGACACACGTTTCTGTAAACATGATAGCTCTCAATAAATTAAGCAGGCAGAATACAAGTAATTAAACATTGCTAAGATGAGAAACTAGCAGAAATATATTCTGAAAGGATGAAAAATATTGTCTTCAAAATTCTGATCCGCAAGAAAATAAGTTGCAAGTGAAGCGCAAGCCAGTTTTTCTCATATCATTACAACATTAAGTTCACCTCAGAACCCTTCTTCGTGGAGGTTGTCACTCCATAGCCATTTGATGTTTCTATTGGCCCAGGACAAACAATGGTCACCCTAATCCCTCTCTGATAGAGCTGCAATAACAAGGGATAGAAAAGGCTGTAGAACTAGACAATTAACAGAATCGAAACAAGATTTATTACAGGGTGAAGTATTATATTCTTGAGTACTGTCTTCATGCTTAAATATTAATCTTGTATATGAAGTAACATAACCCAGCAACATAATTGACGCTGAACAGCAGTAGCCCACAACAAAGTCAATCGCGTGTGAGTCATCATGTAGTTTATATTTTGCTTTTCACTTGATGTTTGCAAGAAAGGATGACTACTCTCAAAGAGTTTTGGTTTTATTTTTGAGATATACTCTCAAATAGTTTGTTGCTACCGTTATAGAAAGGCTGTCTACTTCATTGATGATATGATAACTAAGAGATACAATTGATACTACCTAAAACAATCATCATAAAATGCATTAAAGCATATAAAGGTCAGATTCAATCAATTATAAGTTAATGATTTTATTTGTGCAATTGAGAAACCTTACATCATTATTGGTCGGACATTTCAGGAAAAGAAAACAATAAATGAAAAAACCTTTTATCTTTGTGATCTATTAGTTGCAGAAATTCAACCTTCGTCATTCTCATTGGCACATGTTTCACTCAGTTTATCAAGAATCTTACCCAAAACCTAACCATCCCTAGGTAGCGACAAATTTGCTATTTAAGTTGTAAGTTAAAGTAAGAAAAGAATAATGGAAAACTTCCCCATCCTTTTGCTCAAGATAGTAATTATGAACATACCTCAGAACGCAAGGACTGAAAATAGCCATTTAGAGCGAATTTAGAAGCAGAGTATACGGCCTGTCCTGGGGTGGGCACCTTGCCTGCAGCACTGCTCATCTGCTCATAAGAACTAACTGATCTCATGTGAATGTCGATAATAATAATGTAACAATAGATTGTGTAACAGCCTGGCTAAACTATTAAAGGCAAACATTATCCATGTAATACATCTATCTCAAGGTCCATCAATGAGGAGGCACAATTTACATGTCAAACGCCATCAAAATAGGTGCATGCTCAAAGTGATACTAATAAAGATATTGTTGATTACATACCACAACAAAATGGCCCCTCCCTCGATTCACCATGGAAGTCGCCAGCAGCCGCGTAAGAGATATTGTCCCCAGAACGTTAATGTTGAATGTAGCCTATTTCAAAAGGAAAAGTAAGTTTACAACAAAAGCATAGGACTAGGTAGTACATTAGCTATCCTTGCTAAAATACATCCTGTTGACTAGACTTAACTTGTGAATATTGCAGGCAGTGTAATGCTTACTGATTAATGGGTAAAAACTGCTGTTTCAGAAATAATAATTACAATAGCCTAAGAATTCATTCACATGGTACCTGGAGACTTTCTTCAGTGACATCCAGAGCTGCTGATTTCTGCTCAAGAAAAAAGGGAGGGTCAATAGGAAGTCATTATCTGCTCAAAATATAAACCAATTCACAAGAACATTAGCAAGGTACATTTATAGCAAAAAAGACAAAACATGAGTTATGTTACTCTAAACGGGTAATTGCTGAATGTTCAATTTATAATTTTATGCTGAATGTTCAAGTTATAATTTTATAGCCAAGAGTGCATGTAGCACCTTGTTGGCCACTTGCTTTTTGGAAAAATATTTGATCTTTCATGTACTAAAAATAGATTTGCATTTTCAGACCAATGGGCTAGAATGAAAATTGCATCCAAGTATGACATATTTCTAACACTATTATGACTTCATTAAGAGCTTTCAAGATCTCACAAGAAACTATTGGTTTGTCTTACACATCTTCAAATAACATTTCTAACAAGTTATATGCATGACCTGAACAGTGAGATCTCAGCATTACAATATAGAAATATATACTTACAGGGCGCTCATAGGCTGCATTATGGATCATATAATCAACACCGGCCCCAGAGAAAAAGGACTCTGCTTTTTCCACAGCCTTTCCAAGAGAATCTTCACCAGACGCCAGATCCAAAGGTAAAATCTTCACTTCATCGGGTGCATGTTTGCCTGTGGATGCGCCAACCACATGTCAAGAATAGTAAAGAATCAATAAGAAGGAAGGGCTTCCTGCAGCTTTGAAATGTACACACCTGTAAGTTGCTTCTTAACTCGCTCCAATTCAGCTTCATTCCGAGCAGAAAGAATGAGCTTGGCGCCCAAACTTGCCAATTGTTTAGCAAGAATTTCACCTGAAATCCATCCTCAAAAGGCAATTTTTTTTTAAAAAAAGAAAAAGAAAAAGAAAAAGAAAAGGAGGGATGATAACTTAAAGGAGTGACTAGATTGGACCAGATATCCTATGGCCAATTATCTTCCACATATAAAGACACAAGGCAAAATAAGCCATTATAAAGTTTAATTGCAATTTTAAGGTCTAAACAATTAGATGCCAATACAATTACATATTGACAATAAAATAAAGTTATCTCAATTTACCACCCCAAAACAAAAGAATGATGCCTAAATTGCAATAGAAAATAAATCACTTCCTCCATTTTGAAGACAATTTTTGGCTTTTGCTATCCCAATAAACAAATCCTAAGTGCTGTCATTCCAGTGATAACGATATTCCTCTTAACTACGATAGCAAAAGCAAGATTCCAAGTCGGTTCATTTTTTACTACCATTGAAATTTAGAAAGGACAAACTGCGCAATGCGGTAAATTCTAACGAAAAGGATCATTTTTAGAATCAGTCGTCCTCGTCCAGCAAAAGAATGACTTTGGTGATAACAACAATGACGTAAAATAACAAAGGCAGCTAAATGGTTGCAAGACACCCTTGAATTACACGCATAAAAGCACTCCTAAATACATATGTACACAGTAAAGCCCCAGAATTTTGATGTATTAGTGTACTAATAGCACTTAGATAGGAAACTGATATCAGGATTATCAACCATTCAAGTCAACGCGATAAACTCGATACAACTCAATAAAAATTACACGAATTGGAAACCAGAACAAATCTAAATTAGTACCTATTCCACGGCTAGCTCCAGTGATCCAAACCACCTGAAATTTAATGGAAAAAAATAAATAAAAAGGAAAGAAATGAAGTGAGGAGAGCAACACTACGGTTCATATAGAAAGTTCAGAATACCTTATCTTCGATCTCTTCGCGCTTTACATGCCTCCTGGACATCAGCGTGAAGTCCCCTTGAATTTATATAAAAAATTCATCAAAAAGAAGGGACATAAAGGTAGAGAATAGAAAAGCAGATAGCTAATAGGCATAAAACTAGGGTTGCAGAAGTACCATCAGCAGTGAGGAACTTGAAGAGCAAAGCAATAAGAAGAAAGAGAGAGAGAGAAATGAAGAGCAGAGGCAGCATCGATGCTCGCGGTTCGGTTCAGTTATCGTTAGCTGCACCGAGCTTGCTCTTTTCGCAATTTATAGCTTGGAGCTGGGATCTTGTGCGATTTGCTTCAGCCTGTATCCTTCCTTGTGCCATGTCAGCGCCACTATTTTTTTTAGCTTAATTTTCCTTTTTTTTTTTTTTTCACGCAAGTACTTCCGACCACAATTCGGTTCGAGTATAAGACCAAACCGATCAGGTATGATTTCTGAAATGACCCGACTTGAATTGGCCTTAAATCATGGAAAAGGAAAATTGGCCTTAAATCAAATCAATTTTTTTTTTAAAAAAAAAATAGAAGATTTAATTCTGAAATAATTATAGATAAATGTTAGTAATAGTCACTTTTTAAATAATTATTTAATAATAATACTTTTTTAATTGAAAATTATGATAATTAATAATTAATTAATAAAAAAATAATTAGTATTCTTTTAATAATAAATACCATAAAAACTATTAAGCTTCTTTAATCAAAATTTGTGGATTAAGATTAAAAAGAATCCTCTTTAATATTAACAATCTATTAATTTTTGCATTAATGAATATTAGAGGAAAAAGACATTTTAATGCATGCTTTTATTCTTTAAAAAAGTAAATAAATAATAAATCAATATAGTGAGAATAATTTATCAAAATCAACTAATGGAAAAGGTTCCTTGCATTTTTTTAAAAGCAAAAATCCTCTTTCTTTTTGTGTTGATTTTCCTCAATGGTGTTGATGACCAACTCTTGATAAAGGGACTCCTATGCTTCACGATTTTACTAAAATATAATTTTGTATTAAAATAATATTTGCAATTTTTTTTTCTTTTCACTCATTTAAAAATAATAATGTTATATTGACTCTAGCAAAAAAAACTAAAATTAAAAAAAAAAATGCAAATTTGATATTTAACTTTTTGCAAATGAAGAGTGTAGCCATTTTCTTTTAGTTTTCTCATAATTACAGTTAAACAAATAAAGAGTCTACTATTTTTATTGTTTTTTTTTTAATGGCAATATAATATGACTCCTTTTTAGTCTTTTATTATTTTCAATGACTTACATTTTTAAATATTAAGATAAAATTAATTTTAGATAGAGTAAAATGATACAAATTTCTAACTAGTTTGAAACTAAATTTTAATAACAAAATTGAGTTGTTTTATTATAATTAAATAATTTATATTTATTTTTACAATTAATTTTACATACATTTCCTATTTATTTAATTATTTCTCAATCAATCAAAATGAAACTAAAATAATAGTCCAACCTAGTACCAACTTTCAAACCAAAACCCCTAGATTCTAAGGAAAGTCAAAGTAAATAATTAATGGGCATTTTTTTTTTTTTTTATATAAAAAGAGAGATAGAAAGAGGAAATGGAAGTGCTAAAAGGAACCCCTTTTCACAAATTCTGTTCAATCTCACATATCTTTTACATCTAGATATATATTCTGATAAATAGTTCTCTGTACCCATCTCTCTATCTGTACCCCCTCGCTGTTTTCTCCTGGCAAGAGAGGAAAAAGAGCTGTCCAGGTAGAAAATCAATCAGCTTTGAGGGCATTGGGCAAGAAAAAAAATCTTCTGAGAGATGTGCACAACTCTTGCTACTATGAGGCTTTTGTTAACCACTGCATCCACTACCTCTCTCTTTTCTTCTTACTCTTTAGATTTCCCCTCTAATTTCCTTAAAACAGGAAACCCTATTCTCAACCATACATGTCCCGCCAGAAGGAAGCTCCCATCGCTCTCCAAACTGACGGTATGCCCTTTCTTTCACATTTATTTGCTTTGTAATGGAGTTTGGCTGTTGGGTTTCTCTGTTGACTAGTGATTTTAGACAGCAAATATGTAATAGTTTTTGGTTTGAATCGGATTTTTCTCTATTTCTCTGCATCCGAAATAATAGTGCTCGCTTTGTGGCTGTTTGGTTTAAAAATGAGATTTTTAGAGGTGGCTACCATTCTCCGGTTGGTTAAAATTTTTTAGATGCTATGCTTTAAGGGTTCTAAGTATTCCCAACTCATATGTGTTCTGATACACAATTCGAAGATGTTTATTATAGGTAAATATTATTGATGCTTAGAATCCTCAAGCCCATTTGGGACTGTAATTATCTTCTTAAAGAAATCAACTGAAATTATTGGATTAGTTAAGTCAACTTTAAGTTATAAACTCTCATGTCACATTTGTTTTGATCTCCTTGGTGCCGCTATAATGGTCAGTTCTTCTTCTAAAAGTTATATTAGGCTGATCTGTTCCTTTAATTCTATTTTTTTCTGAATCCTTTCTTTTTTTCTTATAATGTAAAGCTTTTAGCTTTGTGCTTAAGCAGAAGAAGTAGCAGGCCAAGGTGTGTGCAGGAAGAAGGCATAGGATGGTTTTAGATGTAGCGTACCGGCTATTATCTATAGATTTTTTACCCTCCCATTACCGTTACACCATTATATAAATAGGAAGAAAGTTTTGTTATTTGAACAGTCATTACAGCTGCTATATAACGATAATGGTAACGGTCCATTACCTGATTTTTTTTTTCAAGCCATACGAGTTAATAGCTCATTTTCTTTTCCTAGAGTATGAACTATTATTCTTTACTATCTATATTATCTACATTTTTATTTTAGCTATAAATTAATTTTGTTATAGATGTCTAACAATGATGGATTGGATGTCTTTATTTGATGTACTAATGCTTATTATTTGATTGGGTGTCTTGGTTATACTCATATCTTTAAATATCTTTCCATTTCAAGAGTTCTGCAAATCTTTTTTAAAAATGCATAGTGATCGGTCATTACGGATACATTATGGTCGTTACAAGCCTATTTTTGTTACCTGTGACCGTGATTGCAAACATGGCCGCGACCGCGATTTAAATCCCTGAGGCATAGACTAGGAGAATTATTGTGCTATAGGAAAGGAAAAGAACTTTAGCTTGTACAAGATTCATAAATAAAAATTTGGACAAATCTAGAACTACAGTGTGCAAGATGATTGTACGTGTAGTTGCCTGTTTTTTAAAGTTCAATTGAAGGATTTATGTGATGTAGGTATGCAGGTACGACTTATATTGAATAACAAAGTTACTCATATTTCAATATCTAACGACAAGGTAACCTTCTCGTTAGATTTACGATTGATATTTTGAATGTATTGGCTAAATAGCTGGTTCAAAAAGGGTTTTGTCTATTTGGACAACAGAATTTAGAGTAGAAGAGGAGAAAGCTGCTTCCTCAATCCTCCCTATTAACAGCCTTTATTAAAAATCTAAATCTCAAAGTGAAAAATGGCTTTTAAAGTGAATTGGATTCAAACGTATAATATTTAATTTACAAATGTATGTCGTGGACACTAGGATTGATGAATGGAATAATAGAAGAAAGGTTGATTCATTTGCTTCAAATTTTGTTCTCTTTAAGGTTGTCAAATCCACATCATATTTTTTTCAATTAAAATGGCAAGTTGTGTTGAAATATCATATTTCTTGTTTATTGCTTATTGAATTGGCGAGCACGTGAAAAATAAGTGATTTGCATTGTGGAGCAGGTCAATAAGAGATTCAGATCATGTGTTCAGTTTATTGTGTTGTTAGAAGTCTACTTTGCCAGATATCATAAATTTCCATCTTGTAGGTCATATTATCATATGAGCTTAGGTTCTTTGTGCACCTCTTCTGTAAGTGAACTTTTGCCTGCACCTCTTCTGTAAGTGAACTTTTGCCTTCATCCCTTTTTTTGGAAAATAAGTTAACCATCCAGCACTATTATATTGGTAGTTTTTGGTCTACTACATTTAGATAAATATATATAATTTTTGATACCTGTCCAATTATTTTTTAATGTTTCAATTTCCTATATTCATTACTCCAAACACCTTCTATTTTTCACGTTATTCATCTGTTGTTGCAGTGCTCCGATGTAATGCTTTGCTAAGATGAGTCGTATAATATATCTTTGTATTTATTTTTTTTAGTGGGATGATCAAGCGACACAAGCTTTATACACACTTGATAGGTGTTAAAGTATATATTTTAAAGGAATAGTAAGACTAGGACTACTGCAATGTCCCTCAAACCTCGTTTGAGCTTGGTGTTGCCTGATCACCACTATTTATGTTCAGTTGGTTTTCACTGATGATTTACTACCAGGTCCTCTGTTTTCATGTACTGGCAATAGTTGCTTTGTGGGCATATGAGAAGAGATGAAGAGGTGGATTGGTGGAAAACTGAAGATGAGAGTATGTCGTCCATGTTTGGTTCTGATGAAGATACTGGCAACCAAATTCCAACCCAAGCCCAATCTATTGTTGAAGGATCGAGTACAGTTGTGGTGTCAGAGTATAAGCCTGTTCCTGATGTAGATTATTTACAGGTGTGTAGTCTTCCCATTGCAAACTTGAGCTTCACCTGATAAATTATTTTCTATGGTTAATGGTAAAAAGTGGACATCTGAACTGGTCCAACTCTTTTTTATGTCAATAGAATCTCTCCGCTGCTTTGAGATTTTGGATTTGGCTGTAAGAATATTAACCACAATAATTGATGAGTGTTGCTGGATGTTACCCTTGGAGTGATGTTAGCGTATTGTTATAGATGACAGTTCTCTTTTCCCCCTTTTCCCCTATTCTCAATATAATTATTAAGTATTGCATGCTTTTTTTGCAGGAGTTACTAGCCATTCAACAACAGGGACCTAGATCTATTGGCTTTTTTGGGACACGAAATATGGGATTCATGCATCAAGAACTCATTGAGATTCTTAGTTATGCTCTGGTTATAACAGTAAGATGCATTAACTTTAGTCCTGTACATTTTAATTTCACATGTGGCATGTGGGTACTGATTGAGCATGTCAGTAGTCTACTCAAGCTGAGCCTCAACTTATAAATATGGACATTGTTAATTCCTTCATTCCTGAAGCTGTTGCATAAATTTTGAATGCAGAAAAATCACATTTTTACATCAGGTGCATCAGGGACTAATGCAGCTGTTATCAGAGGTGCTTTAAGAGCTGAGAAGCCAGAGCTGCTTACGGTCATCTTGCCTCAAAGCTTGAAAAAGCAACCACCTGAGAGTCAGGAATTATTGGCAAAAGTAAGAGTTTCTATCTTTTATTGTAAGAATTTCTATCTTTTATTGAAGGAAATTAAAGTTTACAACCTGTATAGAATGTTGTATCATGAAATTATGCTTAGCGGAGTTAAATCTTGTTAGAGAGGTTTCTGAACTGTAGCCTTGAACAATACTTTAATTTGGAGGATTTTGAACACATGCGTACTGAAGTTTTTGATGGTGTCATAAGCTTTCTGGGGAAATGAGATGTCTAAATATTTGCTTTATCTCAGATTTTTATTGACTCTGAACTTTTAATTAGGATTATCGTTTGTACTTTGGTTTGACATCACCTATGTGGAACTCACAATTTTATATGATATGCTGGTTGTGTGCTAGTCAAAAGAAAAACTTCTGTTCCGTGCAAGGGTGATATAACCCAAATTCATTCTCTTAAACTATAACACGAGCTTGTATAGTGAAATATTCTGGTAGCTAGACTGTTTGAACACAGCCTTGTAGGATTATTTTCTGTGAAGATGATACAAATATGGGAGCTTGGTTTGGCTGAAGCCTTTATGGTTCATCATTCATATATATTTGTTGTAATTGGGGATCCTATATTGCAAACAGATAGAAAGTTGTATTGAATTGAATGCATATCAGAAAAATATTCTCTGTTTACAAAACTAAAGCTTAACTTGCTAACTGCCTCAATAATAAACTAACTACTTTGACAACAGAATCTAACTAATTTTTGGTGCCTTTCCTTTATAGTCTAATAACTTTAAATGTGTTTAATCTAGTATTATGCACATATTTAAACTCATTGATTATAGGAATTAAATAGAGTTGTATTAGAGGATGATACTGAGCTTGACAAGCATGGTGCAAAGATATAGCAAAAATCCAGCTTTGAAGGAACATGTTGTGTTATAATAATTTTCTTTTTGTGGTTTTGGGTTTGCAGGTGCAGAATGTGATAGAGAAGCCTCACTATGATCATCTACCACTGATTGAAGCCAGCAGGTGTGTGTTAACATGTTATTCTTCTAATACGTAAATAGCTTGTGGTCTTCAGTTTTATGTGTACCGGTATTACTTTTTCTTCTTAATTGTCCATCAATTAGCAAACCTATCAAAGTAAGAAAATTATCTTTAGTTTTCTGAGGCAGATTGATGGTGGGAATTTCCTATTGATTTTGGTAAACTGCTGAAGTTGCTTTTGCAGCATTGAGCTAGCGAAAATAAAACCAAGTTTATAGTTTCTATATTAGACTATTAGTGGAAGAATGAACTATGAGAAAATATCCCCTTACTTCCCTCTTTTTCTTGAACGGCATCGAATCAAAACTGTGATGGCCACTATAATTTGATTTTATTATAAGCACCCTAAGAATGAAGAGGAAAAATGACATCTCCATCCATCTAAACTCCCTAACTGTTGAATTTCGCAGTAGTTTGAATTGAAGTTATTTCAGCATTAGTTGCAGTGAAGTTCTGTATCAAACTTGCTTGCTTTTAGAGTTCAGTAAAGTTGAATATGCCTAATGTTCTATTTTTTTTTTTTTTTTTTCTGGGACAAAATTGCAGGCTGTGTAATATGGACATAATTTCTCATGTACAACAAGTAATTTGCTTTGCCTTTCATGATAGCAAGTTGCTAATGGAAACTTGTCAAGAAGCCAAAAACCTCCGGAAAATTGTGACTCTCTTTTACCTGGACTGAAGCAATGGCTTAATTTGTCAATATGATGATTTAAAGGGGAGACAGAGAGAGAGAGGGAGGGAGATTTTGCTTATTATTTTGTCTGTAAATTAGGAGATGAATTGGGAAATTGCTTTGCAAATTGTAACACAGCTACAGCCACAGGCACAGGTGAAGGGAGCCAATTTGCTCCTCTTCATTGGAAAGATGAGAAATAGTTCCTCATTCGCTATTTTTAGATAAAGACATGGGAATAAGCAAATCTATTATTCAAATTCAATAATGCATTTCTCATTATTATCAGTATTATTTAAAGTTGGAATTTGCTTATTTCAAGTCTGTTTGATATTATTATTTGAGTTGTGGAGAGGAAGGAAATACTAGTTAGAGAGTGTTAAAAAAATTTAAATTTATTTCAGTAATAAAAATTTAAATACTAATTTAAATTAATATTTTTTTAATATAAAGCGAATGTTTTGATTTTTCAATTTTAACTCCAAATGGAAAACATGTCTTCTAATGTGGCAGTTTTTCTAGAATTATTTAATTTTTTTAATTTCTAGTGGTTATTTTTAATTTTAAATTTTTACCCTTTGCTTGAAAGTTTTTAAGTTGAAAAAATCAATTTTTTTTCATTTCAAACAAAAATTTTAATTATTATAAAAAAATCAATTCACTTTATTCGAAATTTTTATTTCAAAGACTCAACTTTATATTTTTGAAAATAGAAGTATGAAACTTTAATCTAAATTTCAGCGAGTAGTAATTAACTAATTGCTTTGCAAGTTCCGCCGACAGGCTCCTGCTTTTTGACTCTTGTAACTAACAGACGGTGTCGTTTTGTAATTACCTGGATATTTATCTTTATTTTCTCAGTTTTTCCGCTTCACCCCAATTTGCAAGTGAGAAAGCTTACTTTCCTTCTTTCTGCTAACATATACTGAGACGCACTGCAATGGCGGCGACAGGAGCTTTCCTGAAACACTTGAGGGTGACCGTTCGGGCTGTACCTCAAAACCCTAGACCGAATACCGGCCTCTTCGCCCTTTCGTTCAATGCAATACTGCGCCGTTTCTCTGAGGAGGTGAGAGGCTCCTTCCTTGACAAATCCGATGTCGCAGATCGTGTTGTCTCCGTCGTGAAGAATTTTCAGAAGGTCGATCCTTCCAAGGTAATTCCTTTGTATTTTCAAAACTAGTCCTTATGCTTTCACTATAAATACCCTTTTCTGGATTGTGCTTTGTTTAGTAATCGAAAACAATGGATTAGAAGTTCCCATAAAAAATTGTTAAATTGAGTTTCTTTAGTGACACAGCTGTTAAACCCACATATTCAAAGCTGTGTATTTTTCTAGGTGAATTTAGAAGTTTTTTTTTTCAATTATGATTTATTTTTCTAGGATTATTTTGTATGTTCCTTTTGGAGAATTTGGTTTATCTAATCATTGGAATATCAAACTGAAAATGGAATCATTAGTTTTCATTTACAAGTGAAACTAAAGGATTTTTCAGAGCGAGCTCCCATGCTTTGGGGGTAAAAGGGCCTCTTTGGCTTATTGGGTTCTTCTTGCTTCTTAAGTGGCCTGTAGTTACCCTCTGAGTCTTGATTGCTATTTTAAGTTGGAAGCTACTCAAATACGTTATGCTTGTTGTCGATGGTTTGTTTGTCAATTTGGTGCCGTTATCAATCAATGTGCCCCCGTTGGTTGAGAATTTCCGGGTTATTGTACTAGCCATCAGTTAGACCTGTTGTTATTTTCTTATTACTGTATTTCTGAATGTGGGAGCTCCTTTATTATAAGAAATTTATGGGTCATTGCAAGATTGTGGTGCGCAAAACAGTAATGTGCAAGAAAACTGTAATTTAGTGCAAATTGAGCAAATTCCTGAAAGTTATGAGAAATTCAGTTTTTGTTTAAAATTTAGGAGTTCTGAGTTAGTTAGACATTATAGAAAGGAAGTAAAGGTGGTGTAGTTGAAACCAGACACAGCTATGCTTTGTGTAGATTGGTTATTGGTTAAAGTGCCATTGTGATTCATTAAGTTGCAGCCGTTTTTATTTCAATTTTTCTTTCTTTAGTAGCTTTTTATGGTGCATTGAAATATTTAAACGTCTGAAGTGAGCAGGACTGTTGTGATGCTGATTTGAAACCATCTTCTTACTAATTGATGGGGGCATATTTCTTATTAGATACTGATATCAATGCTGTTTTCCTTTGGATTATAAATTTGCTAAGAAACTGTAGATCAGAAGTGGATTCTCTGGTAGATTTGGGAATAATTATCTATAACTTGAGAGGGAATTGGATACATTGGATAAATGAATAGTTTCACTATGATTTTGATGGTTTCTTACTTGTTAGCCTTCCCTTCATCTGAAGAATATTCCTTTCCATGAGCTGGACCTGATGTATCCTTGTATTCTGTTATAATTTCAAGGGAGGATAAGGAGAATAACCAGGGAAAAATATATTTATTTTCATCTTTTCTTTCCTCTTGTGTTTGGATAAGTAAAGGGTGGAACTGTGGAAAGGAAAATAAAATTGTCTTTCTTCATTTGGTATGAAGAGGAGTGAAAAGAAAGTAATTAAATATCATATTACCCTCACTTAATAAATTAGATTTACTTTTTACCTAATAAGGACAAATAAGAAATTAAAATAAAAGACATATTATTTCACACATTTCAAGGCAAAATGCCTCCACTTTTTTTTACTTTCTCTCCAAATTGGAGAGAAAATAAGTAGCGGAAAATAATTGTTATTTTGTTTCCCCTCTCTATTTTCCTCTCCCTTTCTAAACATATAAAGGTGAAAATCCCCCTTATCCAAACAAGGATTAGTATTCCAGAAGGTAGAGAATATCACCTTATAGGATGGGAGCCTAAATGGACAAATGAGATGAGTACTTGTGGAGTATTTATGCATGGAATCTAAACTGATTTGTTGGAATAATAGAAGCATTATGTCCTCATTCTTTATGGAGGTTTTTTTTTTTTTTTTGGTACTTTGAAGATAAATTTTGGGTCATCTGCTAGATGTCTCTTTAGATCATTAATTTTTCAATTATTTGATAGTAAGTTTGGATATGGATGTGGGTTTTTCAGTTAGCTGTTAATAAAAAATACTTGAGAAAAATGAAGGAAAAAGTATATATCCTCCTTTTCTGTACATCCACCACAAAGTAGAAAGGATAAAAAGTGAAATGAAATGAGTTGGATCAGTGTTTGTCTTGCTGTCTCAATTTCAATGGCGATTTAGAATGCAAGTAATGAATCCTTATAATGTTTACACTTACCAGTTTATACTGGAAATTCTTTACCAGGATGTCCGTGTCCTGGGATTTACCAGTTTATCCTTTTCTTCACATTCTTGTTGTCACCATTTCTGCTAGCAAAGGGTGTGCAATGATTGGCACGTGACAACTTGATTGATTAAGATTTGAGTTGATGACAATGTCAGGTGGTCACTCATTCACAATTTAAATGTTGCTTTTAGAAAGGAACTACCTCAAACCTTAACGAATCCAGATTTGAATAAAAAATTTGATTCAAACCAGCTAGTCTAGTCTTGTTACTTTGTACTCTTTTGATGTTTTCCTTGCACATCTTCTCTTTGTTTTGAGTTTTTGCTTTTAGTACTATCAGCTGAAAAAGCAATGCATTTCCTTTTCAGGTCACACCAAATGCCCATTTCCAAAATGATCTTGGTTTAGATAGTTTGGACACTGTGGAGGTTGTGATGGCCCTTGAAGAAGAGTTTGGATTTGAGATCCCTGATAATGAAGCAGATAAGATCAGTTCCATCAGCCTTGCTGTTGACTTTATAGCTTCTCACCCTCAGGCTAAATAGAAAAAAACTACTAAGTATTATTTTTGTTCTTTTTTGTGAGGAACGTCAACATTATTAAAAATTGTCGAAACTTGGTCTCTATTTTTTTTTCCAATAAAATGTTGGAGATATATTGGATTTGTCCATTCCTGAATCTGTTTGAAGGGGATTGTTTTTGATATTTGTCATTGTGACTGTAATGGTGCTCATCCAGTTGAAGGGAATTACAATGGTCCAACGAGCAGGAACTACTGGTTGACACTTGTTGCTCATTGCCTATATAAAGTTTTTTTTTTTTTTTTTTTCAATAAAAATTTCTGGTGTATCATTTCCTCGCAGATATGATTGGTGTGGAAATATATGTGCATCTGAAATGCAACTGCAATCAGGCACAATGACCAATGACAGGTGACAGCACATTGCTTCATGAGGTTTGCATTTGAGCTATTTAGATGTTCTTTTGTCAAGTGTCTATTAATTCTTTCTCTAACCAAATTGGGGAATCTTTTGGTCTTCTCTATATGGTAGTCCAAATTGTTTGAACGAACTCATGATTAAGCAGAGATGATACTTGTAATGCCTACAAAAGGCTGACTTGTGAAATAAAGAAACTGCAGTGGGAATTCATGCATGGCCAGCCGCCTCAAGACTTTATTATTATTCAAGATGTTACAGTCAACAGTTACAGCCATATGGTTATGGATGCCAATTGCCACCTCATGTTTCATGAAGGTTGCATGGTCTTCCTGGTTCTCCTAACTAGGCAAAAGTAGTTTGCTACGGACTTCATGCTCATGGAAACCTGAACTCTAGCTCAAAAGTTTTCTTTACTGCACATGGCAACTCAGTAAGGGTTTTGATGAAACAGACCAAAAACCTTTATAACATAGATTGCAACTTAAGGATCATTTCTCAATTCTCATCTTTGTTTTCTGATTGTGTTGCAATTAAGATTTTTTGATGTCTTTGTGGATTCTTGATCAAAGTACTAGCGTTTTGATATCTCATAAGTGCGCTCTGAAGCAGAATACAAAGGCAAGTATACTGGTTGGTGCAATGATAGAACTCAAACAGAAGGTTGAAGGTTTGAGACTTAAAATATGCCATTTTGCATTTATTTTCAAAGCCCAATATTTAAAGAGCAACCCTTGATGCAAAAATGCTACAATTCTCCCAAAAAAAAAAAAAAAAGATAAAATGCATTGAAAAGATGGATGATGAAGCAATCTGGAACTCAAAATGAGATGAAAGACTATGGCACTTGGACTCTTGTTTATTTCTTGACGTTTTATTTTATTCCAATTGGCTTCATTTCAATAATAGTAGCGGTTTGGTTGGTGGTTCCTCTAGTAATGGTGGGTTTCAATTACTTGTGATTTTTAGGTTTATACGGGTTGTCTGATATACTTTTAGTTGGGCATAGTACATGATTAAAAAAAATAACATATATTATTGCCAAATTTAACTCCCTTTAATAATAATAAGGTTGAACTTGAAACATTACATTCTAAATTATTAAGCATTTTCTCAAAATAAATCGTTAAATGTTGATTAATCTTTTTTTTTTTTTTTGAAAGAAATGTTCTATCTATTTAATTCTATTATTTTTTTTAATGAATACATTTTTATTTATGCAATGTAATTGAAAGTTAAAATGTACATTTTAAATTAATTATAAATTTTACAATTAAAATGAAAGGTTTATTAACAATATAAACACGTATGTACACATATATAATACATTACAAATACATAAAATAAATATTTTTATTTTTTCAATTAACTTGTAAAATGAAAATCATAGTTTAGTTATTTTCATTTTATTATTTTTCTTGTAATTTCAACCCTCTTAAATATAAATTTTACGCTCCTCTAAATTATTAGTTAAAATTCTTTTGTGATATGTATGATTAATGAATTATCATTTTTCATTATATTTGCTAATAATTTGCTTATTAGTGCATTCCTAAAATAAAACAAACTAAACTAAACAAGTTAAAATTATTATTTGTTGTAAATAAATTATATTAATTTTGTGTATAATTTGATTGAAATAGAAATATATATCAGTAAAATAAGCTAAATGCGAGGGTACCTAGATAAATAACATAAATTCTTACATGGAGTAACAGCTTAACACTTAACAGTGTCGTCTAGCAGAGCCCTAACGAAAGGTTTCTCGTTTTTACCCCAAAAGCTCTCTGGAACAAAACCCTAATCTCACTCGACCCCAGAGAGAGAGGGTGGGTGGGTGTCTGTCCACTGCTCAAGACATAGAGCTCGGGAAAGCTTGAGAGGCAGAGAGAGGGAGGAGAGATGGACGCCATGAGGAAGCAGCTGGATGTGCTCATGGGAGCCAATCGAAACGGCGACGTTAGGGAGGTGAATCGTAAGTACTACGATCGTGATGTGTGTCGCATGTACCTAGTTGGCCTTTGCCCCCATGAGCTCTTCCAATTAACGGTACTTTCAGTTTCATCAATTGCCCTTATAATGTTTTTTTTGTTTCTCTTTTTTTTTTTTTTTTTTTTTTTTTTGGAAACCCTAGTGCCTCTATATGAGCAGTGTACTTTGGAGAATTTGGGGGTGTTTGTTTGCAAAGAATGCTGTGGAAAAGAGTGGGTTATGCTCGAAATTTGCTTTAACCTTGTTTGGAATAGCTAATTTTGAAAGAATTGAAATGAATTCTTTTTCCTAAATGTTTGTGTTTGGTAAAATTAATAGTGTAACAATTTAATTCTCTTGAATTCTTGTTCAAGAATTGATTATGAATTAAAAAAAAAAAAAATTTGCCAAAATTGACAAGACTTTGCAAGAAATTTATATTAAAATTACTTAATTAGCCATTGAGATTTTTTTTTCCTTTTCATTTTATCCTTTGTTTTTTAGTTTGTTTTAATTTTTAAATTTATTTTTTATTTTTATAATTAATAATTGCTCTTTAAACAAATAATTTAATTTAATATTGCATTTATAATTGATATTAAGAAATTTATTATATTATTTTTTTAATTTTAAAAAATTAATTTGTATTTTTTAATGGTAAAAAATTATGTAAAATTGAGATTTAAATATTATAAAAATATTAATAATGATTCTTCAATCAATGTGATAAAAATTATTATTATTTATAAGAATAAATATTTATGTTTAGTTTAAAAATAATAAGAATGATTAAATCAATTTAAATTTATTATTAATTTGTTTAATATAGAAGAGTTAAATTGAATTCTATTATATTTAAATTGATTCCAGACAAATGAATTCTTTTCTGAATAGAAATTTCTTTTCCATGCAAACAAGGGCTTTATGTTCCCCATAGCTGTGCATTTTTCAGGGCGAAAAAATAGAGAGCTGGTGAATTTTACATTACAATTCAAGATTCCTGGATGGATCACACTAGGTAGAGGTGCATGTCTGCCCAACAGCATAAATATGTGATGAACCCAACTTACACGTCTATCACAAAGTAACTTGAGTATCTGTGTTTGAAAGCATTTACTGAACGCTATTACAAATTATGAAACTTTGTATCCGCTCTTTGTGTGAATTTTCTGTCCGAGAATGGAGATTCCCCCCTCCCCTCCAAAAAAAAAAAAATTCTGAACTTCCTTTTCTGTAAATAAGTTATTCCTCACAAATAAGTTGAAAATTTTAACTTAGGGAGAGTTTCTGAATTTCTAGTGAGAAAGGGCTGTCAGATTTAATTGAATGGATATTTGACTCCATGCTTGAAGTTTATCTGTCGTGCTGAATGCTGATTGTATGTCATTTTTATGATTATAATCATTCTGATTTTTTGCTTAGTTTTTTTATTTTTTTTAATTGTTGTTGTACCTTGCTTTCAGAAAATGGATATGGGGCCATGTCCTAAGGTCCATTCCCTGCAGCTGAGGAAAGAGTATCCTTTATTAGCTTTTAATAATTGTTGCTCTCTCTCTCTCTCTCTCTCTCTCTCTCTCTCTCTCTCTCTCCACACACACACACACATACTTGCATGTGTGTGAAAGTGCATGCATGCTTTCATTCTCTGTGTTCAGTTATGATCAGTTTAAAGAGCCCAATTGTTTATTCCTGTAGTTTTACTTCCTTTTCTATATGATTCCTTAACTTTACATAGATATGAAGAGGCAAGGGCAAAAGGTGTTGATAACTATGACAGAGAGTTGGAGGATGTTATAGATCGGCTCATTGTTGAGTGTGATAAAAAAATCAGCAGAGCTCTTAAGCGTCTTGAGGCTGAGGATGCAAAGGCTGCTATTGCAATATCAGTTTCTGAGGTCACACAGGTGATGTCAGAGCTTTCAATATATGTTTGATTAATTTTTCTACGTTTGATAATTTTATTTAGTTGGAAAGAATTCTTTCTTGAAATTGCAGTCGCCAGAGATAATTGAGTTATCAAAGCAGATCAAGGAGAAATTGAAAGAAGCTGATAAATATGGTAAGAAGTGTTTTTGCCGTGATTCTATGTCAAATCGTCCTTTTTTTTTCTCTCTCCTTTTTATTTTAAAACTCTTTATTGCCTTCTATAGAGTAAATTAATAATGGTTGTAATACTTCTGTAAAAATGTAGTCAAGTTTTACATGAAAAAGGTTAGTTAGTTGGGGTTTTGGACACATTGCTAATTTGAGGCACCTTTTCTAAAGAGTTGGTGAATCAATTTAGCATATTATCTGCTATCTGATAAGGAGGCCAATTAGACAGTGATAGTCAGTCTTGTAGCATGCTTCTAATGATGCTTGAAGCTTTCTTGAATGCGCCACTATGTTACTTTGATTAGTAAATCTATGTGG
This sequence comes from Manihot esculenta, assembly GCF_001659605.2. Lineage (NCBI taxonomy): Eukaryota > Viridiplantae > Streptophyta > Magnoliopsida > Malpighiales > Euphorbiaceae > Manihot > Manihot esculenta. The sequence continues at coordinate 540,628 of NC_035172.2, forward strand.
TCTGTAAAATGCATTTTTCCGTTTGTAATGAGTTAATGCTGGTATACATTTGCAGATCTTGAAGGAAAGACAGATTTTAAGATTCAAGCTATGGAAGAGGTGGAAAAACTCAGAAGTGAAAGAGCAGAGAAGCAGGTATGAAGTGGCTTCTTAGATTTATAAGCAAATTACTGATTTTTACCATTCTGGTGTACACACGCACATTTTTTGCCGTCGAAAGGGTTTTGTGGTATTAAATAATGTGCAATACTCTTTGGCAGTCTGCACTGCTTTTGGAAGCCTTCAACAAAGATAGGGCATCTTTGCCTCAACCCTTGCCAAACCCGCCTCCATTGGCACCCCTGCCTGTAGCTGCTCCTGATCCTCGTACCCAGGAAATGATTAACGAAAAGCTGAAGAAGGCAGAGGATCTTGGTAAGGGACCGTGCTCATATTTGTTATAGATTACAATGTATACCTTTCTTCCGCTCTATTCAATTAAATATACCCTTAATTTATTCTTCCTTGTATCTGTTGTATGTGTTTTCGGGTCACCTGTGTTGTTAGAGATACAGTCATGTATGTATGTATTATAAATGGTCATGCAATACCTCTGATAGACCGAGTTGTTTTTGGACTTTAGGACATTAAGCTTTTAATTATTTTATGTTCTGCATCTTGGAAAATGTGCATGACCAATGCTTTATGTTTAACCCAGTTATTCTTTAGTCTTTTGTTTCTAGTCTCAAGGCCCTATGCACTCTTCAGGTGAGCAAGGAATGGTAGATGAGGCTCAGAAGGCTTTGGAAGAGGCTGAGGCACTTAAGAAGGTTTTTGATTCTCAAAATCTTTCTGTGGATCTTTGTTTTTATGCATTTTGTTCCTTCTCTCCTTTCTATTTCACCTAGTTTGATTTAGCTACCCTCTTATTTAATAGTTCTACTTTTTCTCTTCAGCTTCCTGCAAGGCAAGAGCCTGCACTGGATTCCTCCAAGTATACTGCTGCTGATGTCCGCATTGTGAGTCTATTTTCCTATTATTTTACATTGTTCTTCTTGATATCATTAAAAACAAAGAATCAAAATGGAATTATTAAACAAGATCAAGGGCTTCCAAGGAATCATGTCATATTATACATATCAGACAAAAATTCATTCTTGTAATACCCAGCAAGCTAACTTCACTCAAAATAACTTGACTATTTTTCTTTCTAAGATAGTCAATATGATTTGAACACTTACAGTTATCAAAGTTTCATTCAAGAATCAAGATACACTTCTATAACTTGTGACTAGAGAGATGCTTGTCTCTGAATACCAGTATCATCCATTTAAGCAATGTTATGATCTTAGATTTAGACATTCTTCAAGCACTTATTCTCAATCATATGCATGTTGCTTCTAGAGCTGAGAGGATCACATTTATAGAACAACATTAGCTATCTGGGTCCGCATTTAAAGAAAGTAGAAATAAGGAATTATAATCATGGAGGCATGATTACACATGCGTTCCGATGTTCTATTGTGTGATAATATTAGAGGTAGCCAGTTGTTCATCTGTGTCCATGTCCAGATTTTTCTCATATATAATTAATTTATGTGGACAATAAAACCAGTCCTTATTGCTTTTCATGTTTTTCAGACTGATCAGAAGTTACGTGTTTGTGACATTTGTGGCGCTTTTTTGAGTGTATATGACAGGTATACTTAAATTTTATATCTCCAGATATTTATCTTTTAAGCTTTCCTGAGGGAAACAAAAGAATTTGTATTTGGGGTTTTAAGTGGTTCAGCTTTTGACCCAACTATTATACCTCCTTGTACCAGCAGGCTTTTGGGCCCAGTTTTACGAGGATAACTTTTGCAGCTAAAGAATGTGCGTCTTTTTCTGTTTTATATGCTTGCAGATCATGATATAGCTAGAAACTTATGGGGCAACTTACTATACACGTGCTTATCAGTCACATTTTTTGGATTCCAAAAGCATTTTGATCTTTGTTTCTGCTTTCAGTGATCGGCGTTTAGCAGACCATTTTGGAGGGAAGCTTCATCTAGGCTATATGCAAATCCGTGAGAAACTCACAGAGCTTCAGGTATGGAAATACAACAATTTACTTTTGTCATATACTTTTAGCTGATTTATTTTCTTGCTCGTGTTGGTGTTGTGGTAGAAAGTGGTTGAGTAGGGATTGCAGAAATGGAATGTAATAAACATCCTGAAAATTCATCATTATCTTTCTTTGATCCCATATTTCCATCTGTTAATATATGATTTTGTTCCTATTTAAAGGAAAATAACTTAAACTGATGGATGGTTAAGTGTGCTGAATATACTATTTTACTTATCTTTGGGATGTCAGTCTTGTGGATATGTTGGTTCAGGTGCTTGTGTAAGTTTCACATTAATCTATAGAGAACCTCAGTTAGCATGCATCTATGAGTTTTTTTTTGCCCCAGAGAATTTGATTTCTTAAATTCCCCCCATTTTAGATTTGATAGATGTTGGACCTTAAGACAGGAAAAAACTAGTTGATGTTGAAAAAAAAATATTCATATTGGCGACAGTAAGCATTTATCGTATCCAGTCTTATAGCTGTCAATGCATATAATGCAATAGTATAAAGTGCTTCCCCTTCCAATTTTGTGTGTGTTGGCAGAGGATCATTATTATATGCTAATTAAGGGGTTTTCCAAATAACACTGTTAAAAACATAAGCTGTCTTTAAGGTTGCCCTGTTTTCAAAAGAATGTCATTGATATATTTTGTCGTGCACTGGATCACCTTTTTTTTCCTAAAAAAAGGGAAAAATTCTAGAACTTGGTTGGCAATGTTGATTTCTTATTGGCTTTCGAAGTTTCTTCTAGATATCTGATTCTCAAAGTCTTGTGCAATTTAGCGTCTAAGTTGGAATTATAGCAAATTGAGAGGAAAAAACACTATGAAAAGCCCTTGTAAATTTGGTCCTCTTGATGCATTCTCAGATCAATTGCTCTTGAGTTTCTGCATATTTCTTTTTGTGTGCATGCTTGTGTGTTAACTCAGCACCTTTTAATTTAAAACAAGGTGCTCATTCCATTAAGTTAAATGGAATACGGGTTGCAAATGATGCCTTCTATTGTAAAATTTGTTCTGGTTGACTTTTATTCATTGATTTCTACTCATTAGCTCATCTGAAGTGGTACTTGATTTTTTAAGGAGTGGCCTTAAGTGTTTCTTTATTTGTAATAAATTTTTCAGGAAGAGAGAAACAAGCTACTCAAAGGTGATCGGCATGATGATCGAAGGTATTATTATCTGGGTTTCTTCTCTTTTAACTATTTAGTACATGAGGTCGTGGATTTGTATCTTTTTTTTAAGTTTTTCATATCTTCCTCCCAATATTTGCTATTATTGTAGATCAAAAGAGCGAAGCAGAGATCGTGAAAGGGAACCTAACAAGGATAGGGATCAAGGAGATAGTCATGACCGGGAGAGGGATTATGATCGTAGGAGCAGAGATCGTGACAGGCATTATGATCGAGATCGTGGATATGATAGGGACCGTGATAGAGATCGCTCCCGAAGTTATGATTCAAGAAGTCGCCATAGATCGCGCTCTCGATCTAGAGAACGTTCTAGGGATTATGATCGTCACAGGTATTATTTCGCCCTTGAACTTACTGGTCATTAGAGCATTCGAATATTTTTCTAGGAGTTAGCAGTGGCCTTATGGATTTAGTTTAAATTTTATCTTTTTGAAAGAATACTCCCAGGTATGTTTGTGATATAAGTTATCGGTTGTTCTTAGTTTTCATGTATAGTGTAGAGTAAATGTTAACATTTTTCTAATAAGTTATTAATGACGGTATATTATTTGATTCATGAACAGGCGACATGATCGGTACTAGGACTGTTGCGGTCGAGTGTTTTGGGTACGGAAGTTTGCTGCTTTTTTATTTTTTGTTTTATAAGAAAAAAAAAAAAGAAAAAGAAAAAAGAAACCTCTAGGTCAATGAACTTGTGGAGTAAAGAATGATGTTATGTAGTAGTTACTGATATTTTAGTGGAATTTGATGAGTACGTGGCTTTGGTATTTTGGGTGAAGGCATGCCAAACTGCATCATAGATTTTCTCGAGATTTGTATGTTTAAGAGGTAGGCTTTGCAATATCTTTATCTAGTTAATCCTGTCAATTTCATTTTACTCCAGGAATTGACGTCCTTGTTACATAATGGTGCATCCTCGTGGACTGCAATTTAGTAGTAGTATTTTTTTTTTTCATATTTCTTTCAGAAGCGTCAGAACGAAATTTTTTTTTGGAAAAAATAAATGAAAAGGCAAATTTCCCAACTTTTTTGCAATGAGAGCATCATTTTTGAATTTATTGTGTTAATTATTTGAAATGTGATTGCAAATGAAAAATAGTTTAAATTTGAAAATAATACTTTGAAAGTTGTTGAAATATATTAAATTTAACTCAAAATTAATTTAAAAAATGATTGATTATTATTATTTAATTGCGTATGAATTTGTGGGGGAAAAAGAGACATCGGCGTGACTGAATTGACCGAAAATTATAGAAATTCTAGGTACTAGATTTCGTTACATTCAACAGAAATGTGCGTTAGATTAAATTATTTTAATTTAATTAAGTTTTTAAGTAATTTCATATAATAAAATTACGGCAAGCAATTTTATCGAAGCATTTATGGTTTTTCCAATTACAATGGATGTCAGAATTGCACATTTTTTATTCAATTAAATCTAAGAAAAATAAATATTTTATATTTTAGTACAAATGCATATTATAAAGTGTCCGGAAAATGGGCTTTGGATTTTGAACATAAATGTTTAAAGCCCAATCACTAAAATCAAGCTCTACCCTCTGGTTCCGGCGTTCTCCTGCTGCTGCAGCTGCTTCACCATAAAACCAAACTATCCTTGGCTTCTGTACGGGACCCTTCACTCTCCCTCGATAATGGCTTCCATTTCTTTTCTTCGCCTTTCTCCTATCACCTCTCCCAAAACCCTACCCAAGCCCTACCCTTTTTCTTCCTTTTTACCTCCTTTACCTCTCTCACTCAAATCGCCTTCTCCAACCTTTCCCCCTCTAAAGCCCACCGTTACCCGCATGTCTTACAATCCCACTCCAGCTACTGAACGCTTAATCTCTGCTGTTGCTTACACTCTCCCCTTTTTCAACTCTCTCCAATATGGCCGCTTCCTTTTTGCTCAATACCCATCTCTCGGTCTTCTCTTTGACCCCATTGTTCCTCTCTTAAACCTCTATAGATCAATTCCATATGCTAGTTTTGTTGCCTTTTTCGCTCTTTATTTGGGTGTTGTTAGAAACCCAAGCTTTAGCCAGTATGTCAGGTTCAATGCTATGCAAGCTGTCACTTTAGATGTACTCTTGGTGGTGCCCTTGCTTTTGGCCCGAATCTTCAATCCAGGTCGGAGCGGATTAGGGTTTAAGCTCATGGTTTGGGGTCACAATGCTGTTTTTTTGTTCAGTTGTTTCTGCTTTGTGTATGGGTTGGTCAGTTCTGTTCTGGGTAAGACTCCTTATTTGCCCTTTGTTGCTGAAGCTGCTGGTAGGCAAGTCTAGGCTCCAGGCACCTCTAAGGTACAAGTAGATTGAGGCTGGGTTGGGGAGAGTTTCGTAGTAGGAGTGTTTCTTCTGGGGCTTTGACTTGTAAGTAACCTGAGCTTTTGTAGAACTTATGTCCTCATGGAGTTCCTTTACAAGGTGTTTTACCTCTTAATTCTGTTGCTTTCATTTACATATAATAATTTTAATGGAATTCTTTATGAGCAATGGGATGTGATTTCAAAAGAATTGATTTTTTTTTTCAGCTTGTCTTATTATTGTCTTGATTAAATACCATTTGGATTGCTAAATTGTTGAACTAGGTTATATGTCTTGATATGTGAGGAGCTTTAGCTTTGATAAGAATTCTGCACGTACTCTTATTTCTGTAGTCATAATTAGTGAAACTTATGGCTATGTTGAGAAATTGAGCCATTGCGTTTACATGCTATGAACTCAAGTAACTCGCATTGTCCTAAATCCCGAAATACTAGTTGTCAAGTTCTACTTATTTTTGAATGAGATGGATGGATATTTTTATTTTGTGATCCATCCATCCCTTAAAACCAAGAGGGAAAATCTTCGCCAAGAAAATTTCTAGTTCTGTGAGGAAATTGTGCGCCTTATATCAAAACCTGGAGATGTATCCAAATACTTGCAGCATAAAATGGGGGAAATATTACGGAGTTAGTATCACTGAGAGACAAGGGCTTAGTGCTGAGTCTTCCTAGGAGCCAATGCCATTGACTAGGAATGCTAGAGTGGTTGGGAGTGGAAATCTGGAGTGTAAAGTGCATGAATAGACAAAAAAAGGGAGGTGATTCTATTATGGTTGCTTTATTAAAACTAATCAGGAGGAGATTCCTCGTTAGACCCAGATTTTGGACGTCGGGGACATGAAACATTTGTCATTTACTGCACATACATTGAGCAATCTTGCTAGCTCTTGTAGTTTGAACTTCATATTTTTGGCAAAAGAGTGTTCCTACCTAAACATATTTTTTTGGCAGTTTATGCTCTTCTTAGAAAACCACATTGTAGAATCAATCTTGGATTCTATTACTAGAATTTATTTTAGTTGGTTCAAATTGAAGGCATAAGTTCAAAAGTAATGTTCCATGTACTATTTTTTGGAATTAATGGGTGGTGATGTTAATAGTTCACTTCGGCTTCATAGGCATGGCTATATTGGGGGAGAAATCTTAGCCTTTCTTTAGGTAGTTTGGTTGATTGAAAGAGAGGGAGGGAAGGAAGGATCTAAACCAGCAGCCACCGCGGACATCAATTGAGTTCTGAAAACGCTTGTGTTTCCCCAGGAATTCTTTGAGGAATGAAAGGAAACCAAGTTTTGGCTATGGACTGAACCATTCCTCTTGTTTTCTGACGTCCTTTTCATTAAAAATGCTAGCCTAGAGACATTTCAAAGATGAGAAAATGGATTTTTCTAGCTGTAAATCCTTTCTGCTCCAAGCTTCTTAATGCATTTGGTGACTGGGGGAGTCACAAGGCCTTTACTGCAAAGACTGTGCCTGAATGGTACTTCATGGAGAATAAGAGATTAATTAGCATCCATGAGTTTATTTGTTATGTGGAATTGATACATTTAATGTAATATTGGTCGGATGAATATTGTTGTTTCTGCCACAGAAAAATTTGCATTAAATGTGAATTTGTTGGTTTAAAAGTGTGCATCTTTAAGAAGTGCCCAACTACTAATGGGAAACAAGGGAAACCACCATCTAAAGGTCAAGTGGGCTGGGAAAGGGAAAGATTATAGATGAGGAATGGCACTGTTGTTAGCCTTGAAAATTGATCTGGTTCTCCAGGAGTTTCATGGGTGCAAATCATTAAAAACTTGGTTCCATCCGACATGTAAAAAAATATCTACGTTTGTAATCAATATATATTTCCAAGTTGCCAAATAATAATAGACTTTGTTAACCCATAATGGGATAGGTAGAAGAGACTAATCCTGTAATTGAGCTTAACAAATTGATTAAATTGAAATCTGAAGTCTTAAAAGCTGAATGAATTGGAGAATCATTAATCATGCATCATGAATGGTGTAAAATATATCGATGAATAAAATTCCTAAAAGCAGCAGATTGGCTAACTAACTAATAAAAATTCAGAATATAATGATATAAATAGGGATTACCATATTTTTTAATAGGATTCATCGTGGTGATATATATTCTATCACTTGTATATTCAATGGGTGTGCACACTTGTATGTAGGTAAGCAATAACTTGTAGAAGCAATAGATTATCAAAACTTTTTTTAAGAGCCACAAGCACTCAATTCCTTATACCAGAATTACGTATCCTATTAACCAATCAGTTGGTCACAAATCCTGCAAGCTCTTGAACATTTCATTGGCGTGAAAGAATAACTTTTCACAAATTCTGGTCATCTGTTGACTAATTCAGAGTTAGTATATCTACATATCAGTTCTCTGCTCCAGTTTGAATGCTCTCTCCAATGGCACGTTGTTATCTTCTCCTCCTGGTTTTCGTTTCTCTGTTGTCATCAGTTGCAGAAGCCAGGGTTATCACCCTGCAAAATAAGTGCAAAGCCACTATATGGCCTGCATTTCAAGTGGGATCTGAATTGGATAATGTACATGGAGAAGTTGATGGTGGTTTCGAGTTAAAACCTGGTGAATTAGTGAATGTGACAGCAGAATATTATGCCATTGTTTGGGGTCGAAATGGGTGTTTGTTTAATCAATCTGGCCATGGAACATGTGTCACCGGTGACTGTGGTGGTGTGCTTAGATGTGGTGAAGCAAGCCAGAGCATGATCCCTGTACTACCAGTCACCTATGCTATGATATATCTTCATGAATTCTTACCTGATTTTTATGCAGTTAGTGTTCATAATGGATTCAATTTACCAATTTCTATATTGCCTTATGGGAATCCTGCTGCAGAATGTGAGGCTTCAAGCTGCCTTACAAACTTAAACCAGATATGCCCTAGTGAGCTGCAGGTGAGATCAAATGGAAGTATTGTAGCATGTAAAAGTCCTTGTGTAGCATTCAATAAGCCTGAATTCTGCTGCATAGGTAGTCGTCCACATATACCTGAGTACCCTGAAATTGACGATTGCAAGCCTACAAATTATTCAGTCGTGTTCCAGGCTGCTTGTCCTACTGCTGTTACTTCTGCTAATTTGGAATTATCCAAAGCATCAGTGTGCTGGAAAGCTAATTACTTAATTAGCTTCTGCTGAAATTTATTTTCATATACAAATTACTTTGCACATAACCATGTGATGATGAATGAAGTAAAAGCAGGATAGTTCTACATGAGATGATTGTATACGGTCTGCAGCATTAGTTAACAAGATGTTGTGTTGATTTATATTTTTGATCCAAGAAATGCTCCATAAGATTAATAAGTATGCAGTCAAATACTAGGAAAATATTAGTGTACAAGAAAAGAAGCAACCTTTCCTTATAGAAAGGGTTGCTGCTGAAAAGCAGAATGTGCAGGAAAGACAAAGTGAGAGCATAAAGAGGAGAAATGAGAGAGAGCTACCATGAAAATGAAGAAGAAAAAGGTTTATGTTTAATGGTTTTTAATCCTCTATTTTTAGTAGTGAAGTTTATAATTTCTCTAATTTCCAGCAGCTCTTTTGTTTATTATTAGCTTAGAGCTTGTGAGAAAGTAAAATCTAAGCTCTCTCCTTCTCCTTAATCAGATAATATGCAGGAAAGCTTCACACAACCAAAAGCTTAATCAGTATGTTACTGCCTTGCTTTTTTTTTTTTTTCCTGCAAATTGCATAATTGGGAAGATACCTTACTGATTTAATTATACGATTTCGAATCCCTAGTTCGTATCTCGGTTGAGATATAGGCAATTAACTTAAGTTTCCAAGGAAAAAAAGAAGGGAAGAGAGAGAGAGGTAACAACCCCTCAATTTTCCTGTACCAGAATTAACCGATTGGCTATAAACACTGCATACTCTTGAACATTCTTTTGGCATGAAGCTATGTTTTTAATTGAAGATTTCCAAGCTATGCAATAAATGAAAAATGGTCATTCAACTTTTCAGGAGCAACAGACTAACAAATTTTGGTTTCAAATGCCATAAAAAGACATTTGAGTCCCCCAGTTTGTTATGCTTATGCCTGAATTGGAGTTTGAATTCAGTACTCATAACTGTTAAAGCTCGTTGATACTTCATTTAATTACTCTTACATTTGTGGACCTAAAAATTCAAAAATATAATGGAATGTAATTATCATTAAAATTCTTGACTTATTGCGTCTAGACAAGAAAAAATCCCTCTAATATGTTATCCAAGCTTTAAAAATTAGAAAGCCTTGTGAATTGCCTCAGCAGCTATCAATTGCATTGGAAAGAAGCAAACGTTTGTTAATTTGTCTATTCTATATAAAATAATGTATAAGCAACTTGCCTTAATCTACAATGATATTTATTTGCTAAATTCGACCCTTTTTTTTTTGCCTTTTTCTATTTATGTAATCACATTCCTTATTGAAGACTACAAATTTCACAACCCAGAAAGCTATTTCTATTAGCTGTCTCTGGTTTCAAGATGGCACCATGGAATTTTCTCATCTTGCTTTTGATCTCTGTCTCAGGTAATAGAATTTTCCATTCATATTTTTCTTCATTATATTAGTTTTCTATTAACTAAATCAACTCTGAATGTTTTTCCAGGTTCTGATGCTGCGGTTTTTACACTCTCAAATAGATGCAGGAGCACCATATGGCCTGGAATTCTGTCCGGCGCAGGAAAGCCTCAGCTAATGGAGGGTGGTTTCAAATTAAAACCAGGCCAATCAGTGAAAGTCAGTGCACCGCAAGGTTGGTCAGGCCGTTTCTGGGCTCGTACAGGGTGTTCATTCGACAGCTCTGGCCGCGGAAAATGCATCACTGGCGACTGTGGTGGCATTCTGAGATGTGCTGGAGCAGGTGGAGAGCCACCAGCTTCGCTTGTTGAATTTACCCTGAATAGTCCAATTGATTATTACGATGTCAGTCTAGTAGATGGCTTCAATCTGCCAGTTTCTGTGGTGCCTTCTGGTGGTGGAGCTGGTTGCAAGGCTGCTGAGTGTGTTTCAGTCCTGAACAAGAAATGCCCTGGGAGCCTACAACTGAAATGGAATGGTCAAGTTGTGGCTTGTAAGAGTGGTTGCCTAGCATTTGAGAAACCTGAATACTGTTGCACTGGTGCTTATAGTAGCCCTCAGACTTGCAAGCCAACAAATTATTCTAAGGTCTTCAAGACTGCTTGTCCTAAAGCTTATAGTTACGCCTATGATGATGCTTCAAGTACTTTCACCTGCAAAGGAGCTAATTACTGGATTAGATTCTGTTGATAATTCACATTTTATGTTCTTTAGGAATGCAAAACTAAATCTTAACCCAATTGGATTAACGTTATCAATAAGTATCTTCTAATAAAACACAAAATTAAAAGGAGCATCTTCTCTTCTGGTTGGTATCACTAATAATAAGCCATCTTTGGCCACACTTCCAAAATGCAAATAAAACAAATATATATGTATATATTAACCTGATGAGTTATATTAATACGCATTTAATCATCAATTATATTTAAGACAACTCAAATGGTCCTTTGTCTTACTAAGCACTTGGATTGGCTCTAATTCGATTGATAATTTTGTTATTGCAACAAAGTTTAGCTATTCTTCATTTAGACTTGGCCATAATGTTGTTTGCAATATGTTTATGTTCTTTTTTTCGATGGTTGTTTCACGGTTTGTTTGTAAATCTGCCACCAGACCCACCTCATATTCTTGCTAAGCTTCCAAATTTTTATCACCTCTTGAGTGTTGGACCGATTTGGTCCCTCCTTTTTATTGTAACTGCACCATCTTTGGAGATCTTTTCCTTTGCATTCAAAACAAAACAAAATCTCTCCAAATAATATCTCTAACATCTTCAATTCAAACCACTTTGATTGAGAGGCACACGGCTAAATCTATTGGAATTTTTTTGTCGAGAAGAAGAAGATGATGATGATGTTGCCAGTCCATACGAGAGAAGCATCATAATAGATGGGGCAGAAATGAACATTCCAGACAGTTTTAGCATTTTCCCACGTTGTAATAATTTCTATTATCTTCAATGTCCCATAGAATATTGGCCTGACCCACGCTCTACTTTTATCAATGGCTGATTCTCTTTGAAGCCACCCAGGTTGTCACCTGGTGCCACCTCCTGCTCAGCAGAAGATTGATTTCATTTCCCTGTTAACACTTTAATGCACACTACAATAACACCATCCACTAAAAGACGTATACAGACACAGGAACCCAAATCTTCAATTCCATGGATAAATGGTCAATCATGTCCCTGTCTACTAGAAAGGCAAAATATTCTCACAACAAACTTCAATTCTGTTCAGCAAACAAATTTCAATGAACAAATCACAAAATCTACAGCCGTTCATTCATTTCTGTTAAGATGAAAACGGCAAAGAATTAAAAACCAACTTTACAAAACTAAAACTCTATCCTTGCAATGGGGATAAACAACTGCATTTCTCATGAGCCACCTCACTTCATTCTCATCTGTCAGCTTCACATAATGCTGATCACACTGCTTCCGTTTTCTGGTCAAATCCAAGGCAAATCCAGTAACATAATGCACTCTCTCAGCATCACCACCCAACTCCAGTATCTAACTATAACATCCCTCATCCCAATCAGGCCAATGATAGAGGTAGGTAAATTGGCACATACATCAGCTTTCTATATCCAAACTCAACAACCACCCTCTAATTCTGTTGTAGTAACCGATGAAATCTTTGTTTCTGAGGTAACCATAGGAGATAATGCAATCAAAGGATCAAGTCCCTTAAGAGATAGTACATAGCAATGCCAGCAGGCAGCCAGTTAGGAATGGGATTGTAATGGCTATATGCATAAATACACAAACGAAATGATAATAAAAGTGACTAGGACATCAGAGTAAATGTGACTGCCAATATTAGAATAAAAAGTTTTAAGGAACAAACGCTGCCAACACATATAAAGACATAATTTACTGGTCACTTAGTTTACCATATGTGACTGACACTTGTGATAACAATTTACAGACACAAACAATTCTCTCCATGTACAACGACACAATCGCAACACACTTGTACATCTTTATGTATAGTAGTATTATGAAAACAGCAACCAATATAATTCTCCAGCAAACTTACCAGCCGAAATTAAGGCCCCTTGTCTCACTATCGTCTCGGTGAAAAATAAGATTCTTATTATCTTTTCTTTTCCCTCTTCTCTCGGCCAAAACTGTTTATACTTCTCAATGCAGAGACAAAACTCAGAAGTATCAGGCCGAAAAATCTGTACAGGACAGCAAACAAGCACACATACACAATACGTAGGATCTTTCAAGCAAAACTCCCTAACAGTGTCTTTTGGCATGAAGCATAACCAAAGGCAACATCTAACCTTTAAAATCATATCTGTCCCCACAATCTATGAAGTAGCAGTCAAGTCCCCTTGCGCCATTTCAAATTGAAGCTTTCTTGATTGATTCTGAAATCAGATAACAATGAAAATTAAGATATCTCAAATGAACCCAATGAAAGCAACTGGATGGAATAACGCGGGATCATCAAACAATATAAAGCTATATCAAAAATACTTAAAATTAACTTTCTTCAAGTGAATTCAAATTTTGAACACACAACATACAACACAAAGACTCCACGTATTAACTAACAAAATTTCATATTCACCCAATTCATATGGTTGAAAAGCTCATATTTATTACTTTTTACGTGTATAGGAAACAAGTCAAATGGATGAATGGCCTAATATCAAAATCCCAATCAAATTTGCCCATTTTCCATCCAAAAACAAAACGCAATGCTCCTTATGAGCAATGATAAATCATAAAAGTTAAATTGCAAACCCCCAATTAAATTCACAATTTCATTTTTATAACAAAAACGCTAAATCATGCAGTGTAAATATAATAAGAATGAAAGACCATAGAGACGAACCTTGGAGTCCTCCGATCCCCGAAAAGCAAGGGGCCCATCATTAGGATCAACAGCAGTGCATTCAATGGGGTTCTCAAACAAGGACAAAGAGAACTGCTTGTCCACAACTCCAACATCAAAGTATATCAAACCAGAGCTGGGGACATCAACGCGTATACCTTTAACTGGAAACCAAAGGAAAAGCTCCTGCTGAGACACACCGGATAATTCACCGATCTTTGCAAAGGAAAGGAGTCCAGAAATGTTGAAATCGTAGTGAAGCTGGTTCTCGAATTGGGCATTGCAAGGTTGGGTTAGGTTTATCTGGAAGTGACCGGTGGTGGGCTCGACTAAGAAGTCGGTAATTCCCTTAGGGAGGAGACCTATGGGAAGGCCGTTTTGGCTGAGGTGGTCGTAGATGGACGGCTGGAATGACGCAGTAAATGGGAAGAGGGTAGTGAGAAAGAGAAGGAAACGGATGGAAAGTGCAGGAACTTGAAGGAAAGCTAAGGATTTGGGGAAGGGACCCATCAGAGGATCTCTTTTTCCTTTTCTCGGACAGAGGGAGAGAGAGTCTTCTTCCTTTCGATTCTTTAAGGTTGAAGAAGAGAAGCATAGCGAATCCAGAGTGTTTTTTTTTTTTTTTTTTCTTCCATTTTCTTTTTGGTTAACGGTTTGAGGTCACGCGTACTGGAGGAGCGTGGATTCACCGTCAGAAGCGTAAAGCACAAGGCCAGGGACAAGCCCAAGCCCAAGCCCAAAAGTTTAGTAGGTTTTTGTAGTTCACGCCTTATATGATTAGATAAACTTTTAGCTCAATCATGGAAAATAGTCGTTTTCAACACATATCTTATCATATTTAAGAATAAAATTTACAATAAATGTATATTGATCATGATTAAATTTAAACTAAATTTATTATAATTTTAAATAATATGTAACTACAATATAAATAAATTGTACATCCTTATTTTCCTTACCGCCGGAAACATTAAAAAAATTAACTTGCTCAAACGACAAGTTAAAAGATTTCAATTATATAGGTAAAGCACAATCCACTTATTTTACATATTAAATAGCATAACAAAATATTAAAAAATAGCTCTAGCAACAATATGTTACGAACGTATATTTTATTTTATTTTATTTTCTTGAAATAAAAATTATATAATAGAATCTTAAATTTATTTAAATGCACTTACCATACACTTACTATTATCATTAGATTAAATCTGTGAGTGGATTATAAATTTTATTATTATGTAAAAATAGTCTAATAATACATAAATTAAATATATACATCATAATATATACATTCAGTATTTTAATTATAAACCCGCTTACTGACAAAAGAATATCTGTATTATTGAATTTTATTTTATTTTTTAAAAGTTAATCACCTTTTTAATTATACAAAACTATTTCCACAGCTAACTTAGCTAAGGCTAGAACTTGTAAATGTTATAATGACAACTAAACCAAACTGCCCTTGAATCCCTTTCTCATTTGCTCATAGCTCACAGCTCACAGCGCTGTTTCTGCATTCATGGTCGTCTATTTCTCTACAGTGTTCAAACACGAAAACACAAAACTGCAATTTAACAAGCACAGAGTTAAATTACTCAATCTAGTTCACAGAGAATTTGTAGACACTCTGTACGAGCTCTTGAAAGTAAACTATAATAGACTAACCCCTTTTGGTCAATTACCTTTCACTAATAAACTAACTGATTTATTAGACATAACTTGTACTAATAATTTCAAAGGGGAAAAAAAATCTCGCATTAGAACCAGTCACTTCCTAACAACTCATCCCACACAAAACGTGCTAATACAATAATAATGCCGCATCTCCCAACATTACCAAGAACTGAGCTCGTCGCCTTGTCATCTTTACTCGGTACATGTCCACTCAATCATCGGGCTTTCAGGGTTCAATCACAAATAGAGGCTGTTAAGAGAAGTCGGGCAGGAAGAAAAATGATTAAACATCATAAACATGTTGCAATTCAAACTGCTGTCAAGAGGTTTTGCTGAGAAAACTTACAGTGTCAACACTGACTGGCTTGCCATCTTCTGCAATAATTTCAACTATGGTCCCTGACTGATCAGCCTAAAGAGAACATTACATTTCATGTACCATCAGCAAACTATCTTTGATTTTATTTTCCTTTTCCATTAAATAAGAAAAACAAATCAACTGGAAATTCTTTTTAAAAAAAAGGGGTCAAATGCACAGCAAGAGCTTATTACATTTCAGCTTTGAAAATCACTCGTCAATTGACATAAGTTCTCATTTTAGTAAATTAGCCTCAACTTGTACATAGAGCTGATAAGTATGCAGGTCGCTTGAATGTAAAGCAGTTTCTTCCTATAACAAACGGTTGTGATGCATCTTCTGAATGATACACTTTGTTGAAACAAATGGGAAAGATTATTTCCTTGCTAGGGTGTAACTAAGTCCTGTCTTCTAGCGTGATATTCTCTATTTACTCCTTTTATCTAGCCAAATACTGAGAACACATTATAATCTTTGTTCATTGTTAAAATTAAATTCTTTCACCTCCAGTCAATCTCACTCGTAAGCAGAAATAGTTGCATCCTAGACAGTTGATTCCACCACAACTCCCGAGAAAACAACAATATTATTTCAGAATTTCATAGGCTTTCCTGCAGTATACACTAGAAGAATAGTAAGTTCCTACATAACGATTCTTCATATGAAAAGCATGCTACCCTCTTCACAAACTAAAGGATAGTAGATTCCAACGCAAATAACTTGTTGCGCAACACTTGACATCGCGTATCAAATTCTTAAATGAAGATGGTCTATCAAAAGTCCTAAAGGAAGCTTAGCAGCAATTATGAGTAAATCTTCTTAAAACTTTTCACCCCCCTGAACTAATTAGTCCTAAACAATTTTTTCTGTCCACTGCATTACATGCTATATAACTTAATAGATAAGATTTGTCAGATCCTGTCAGACAACTCCCAAGAAAGAACCATACGATATCAGAATTTCAGAGGCTCTCCTACAGCATACACTAGAAGGAGAGTAATTTCCTACTTAATGACTCTTCATATGAAAGGCATACTACCCTCCACCTCAAATTAAAGGATGATATATTTGAAGGCAAATGACTTTCTACACAGAATGGCACTTCCCATTACCTACCAACTTCTTAAATGGGATAGTCTATCAAAGCCACGAATGAATTTAGTAGCACTTATGAACTTTAAATATTCATAAAGTTTCAAAACTTTTCACACTATAAATAATTAACCCAAAGAATTAAATACTCCTTTTTTTTTGTGGCAGCCACAGTAAAGGTTTAAAAAACTTAATAAACTTCATCAGTGCCTGTCAGTTTCACTTGAAATGACTACATGTTCCTTGATTTTCACAAGTTTTAAGTAGTCCAAAACAAAAAGCAACAAATCCTCATTCTAGTTACTTCATTCATGCTTTACTATACAAATCATGTTATTGGAGCCAAAGAAACCGACACACTTAACCTCAATGAAGAAAAGACTTGCAACACACTGCATAAATAAAGAAAAAATTAACTATGAAGGATACAAATGTTAAAAGTAATCTCGAATAAAATTAAATATATAAGTGACTTACTTCTATTTCATTCATCAATTTCATGGCTTCAATAATGCATAGGACTTGTCCCTTCTGCACTTTGTCTCCAACCTATAGAATCATATGAAAAAAAATGCAAAAGTAAACATGCCAAGTCAATCATAAAGTCATAATACTCGGTATCATTCATGGCAAGAAAAGTAGAGAGTAGAGATGTGCCTGCCATAAGGAAATTAATTTACCTTCACAAAAGGTGGTTCACCTGGTGCTGGACTTCTGTAGAATGTGCCTGCCATAGGGCATTTAAGTGGTGGAAGTGATGGCTTGAGTGATTTAGCAGCAGAAGGTACAGGTGATGGGGGTGGAGTGGAAGACGGACTAGAGGCTGCAGGGAAAGCTGCAGGTAGGGCTGGTGGCATAAGTTGTGGTGGTGAAGGTACAGGTGCTTGCATCATAACAACTGGAGCAGGAGATGGTGGCTGAGCCAAGGCCTCCTTTTTCCGGATTATCAGTTCACAATCAAGTTGTTTTAACTGCAACTCCACAATGTCTCTGGAATCTACCAGCCTGAATAAAACATAAAGATTTATTATAAAATTATCAAAAGAAAGAGGTAAAAAGAGCAAGGAAGGTGAGTTCTCTCACTTCACAAGGCTTGCAACTTGTGTAATGAATTCAGATATTGACTCCTCTGTAGCCAAAGTTGGAGGTGAACACTCATTTGATGACTTAGCATCCTTTGCTTCCAGTGGTGGTACTTCTGATTTGGTTGGAGGTGAGGCAGCAGCTTTTGAGGATCCATCCACAGCAACCTTGAAGTGAACAAATGACCCCAAAAGCATATCCAGGGAGGAACGAAAATTTGCAAAAATATCCTCTAATGAAAACCTCTGAAAGAACCTTACCTCATTCAACTGGGCTTTCACAGAAGTCGAACTGTTGTGACCAAGCTTCAAACCCTACATTGCAGAGACTATTTTCACTCTTTCTATGCAACATATAAACATGAGTTTGAATGTTATAATCAAAAAGCAAATAAGTAAAAAGGTTGCAACTTGTAACTGGTTCTAATGTTCTGCAGGTTGGCAAATGGATTCTTCATAAATGGAAACTTAACACAAAGAATAAGGGGAAAAGATGTTCCAAATTTGTAATTTTATATACACTTTTGTAAATTGATTATTACGCTAGAGCCAAAGAGATTGAAAGGGAGAGGACTTCTGATCTGTTCAGGCTTAAGCAAATATTCTGATGATAATTTTAATTCATCTGCATGCAGAAGACTTAAGTTGTATGACCACAAACTCCATCCCTTTTCAGAATCTTTGAACTTCTTCCAGTAATCAAATTCTCAAGGATTAAAGTTTAAATTTAGACAAAAATTCCTTTCTAAATGAAAATAAACAAAGTCCCCTCTAAAACGAAGTCAACAATTTTAGTGCTTGTAGATAACAAACACGTTTTAACATTTCCTATCCAAGTGTTGATGCCAAAACCCAGCCAAAACTCAAAAACAAGGCTCTGATTGATTTGCCATATTTTGGTTTATTAAAAACACTGAATGATATAAGCTCATTCAATAGACATTACTTCATAATGAATTGGCCCAAATCTCTCAAGCCATATAACTGAGATTTTGATGATAAAATGGTAAACACATATTTAGTTTTTGAAATAATTGAGTAGACATAACAAAATGGGAAGTTCCCACCAACTTATGGATGTGTCGCTTCACAAAACTATTAAAAAGCCTCCAGAGTGGAAATTAATAAATACCACCAACCAAAGTCATCAAGAAGCACAATATAATTTTCACATCAACAACCATAAAATATTTGTATGCTGCTAAACATTCTTTTTTTAAGGTTTGAAACAACAATAAAAACATTCAGATTAAAATTCTAAGGAGATTACAAGTGAAATCAACTTATTATTCGATTTTTTTTAAAAAAAAAAAAAACAAAATAAGGTATTTCAATATCTAAAAGTTATCATACCAGACGGACAGAGCAAGACTGTGGCAGTCAATTAGTATTTAGGTAACTTCGCAATCCACATTTAACAAGTACTATCAAACCAATTAACAAGTTGCCCTATTTTGGGTCCCAAAGAAAAGGAAGACAAGAAGTGAAATCCTTCAAATCTAAAATATAAATCTTCATCATAGATTATGATATCCAAGTTCGCCATTTTGCTAATCGGAACCAGAAATTGCATAGGAACAAATGTAAATACACTTTAAGTGAGCATTTCCTTCTTATCAAACCATGACTTAGTGTAAGACACATCACAATCAACAAATATCCGTGTCATCTAAAAACGCAATGGTGTTTTCCACAGTAAGATGACAGCAAATCAAAGTCAAGCCATGACGTGGTGGCGGTGTCCTGCTAACCATTATCATGCAAATCTTACCTCCATCCACCCGCCCCCCAGGTCTTTTTCTAAATTTTAAAAGGAGAACCACATATGGTAGAACAATTTGCATATGACAACATGACTAAATTTATGATGAAGAAAAAAATCAACAAAATTCCGTCCAAAAGTAGATCATAATTCAGTGAAAGGAATATGCATTAAAGCACACCGGATATAAATTGAATCAAACATGCCAGTGCCTCCAAATGAACCATAAGTCAATAATCAGTATATCTACCTAGACTTATACAACCAGTTAAGCTTTTTTTTTTTTTTTTTGCTTTCCTTTCCTTGTCTTTTTTTCCCTTCTAGTTTTTATTCCTTTACCATCAACATTTCCATATGAAGATAAATCACAAATCTAAACAAGTCTTGTCATCTCTTTTAGCTCCCAAGCAACAACGAGGTAGAAAATCTAACTTTAAATAAAGAAACCTGAAAATTGCATTCAAGTTCCTCCTAGATCAAACAAATGCAAACTATGACCAGCTAGAAAAAAGCTCGAACTGGGCAAATCCAACAAATAAACAATATAAAGAATCTAAAGCTTTTCAAATCACGGTAGTAGCAGCCAGCAAACTCTATCTTCCTCGCATTTCAACAGCAAGACAAAAAAAACCATGTAAAACACAAATAGGCACAGCCAAAAAGAAAAAACGAACGAGCAAAGCATAGCCTCAACTTTAGGGAAAAAAAAATAGAAGAAGAAGAAAAGAAAGAAAGAAATAAAACCTTGGTGAAAAAACGGAGGTTCGGTGTAGGAGAGACGGTAAATGAGACCCTAGAAAGAGCATAAGTATTGTAATGAGGCAAATTGGCTGTGGTTTTGGCGATGGCCGAAGCTGAAACTGAAGCGGAGGCAGTTGTGGACAGCGAAGACGCCATTGATTTGAGCGATTGCTAGTGTAGCCAAGCGAACTTTATTTTGAGAGAAGAAGGTGAAGCGAATGAATTTGCAAGATCTCAGTAGCAGACAGAGAGAGAGGTTTGAGGAATCCGCACAGAAAAAGAGCCTTTTCTCCAGAGAGTTTTTAGAGTTTGAGGATCGATGAAAACAAAGAGTGGGAAAGAGAGCAGAAGAGGGAGAGTGTAGATTTGTTTCATTCCATCTGTCCACTTCAGGGTTTTTGCTCACTCGGCAATAATTTTATACTTTTTAATTTATTGCCGAAAAAGGAAACCAAAAAATGCAAAACTTAAATTAACAAAATTGAAATTTTTAACATAATGTTCGACCAAAAAGAAAAAATAAAAATAAAAAAATTGGATTCAAAATGTTCTCAAAGGATTGAGCCCAGCAGAAACAGAGACAGTCCAAATCGATTGGGCTTTCAATTTAGAAGCAATGTCTCACAAAAGGCTTATTTGTGAATGAAAAAGCAAAAGCCCAAGGGATTTGTGTACATCAACCGTTAAGGGCCTGTTTGAGGACAAACTCTGGTTTTTAGTCTAAAATCAATTTTGGTAGCATTGTTTTTTCTTATTCATAATTATTATATACCTATATCAATATTCAAAATTCAAAAATTGTTTCATATGTAATTATTATAAGTTAGAATTGTTAATGCCTTAGACAGCTAGTCATTTTCCTGAAGAGATAAGGTCCACTTGGATGCTGGGATACAAAAGATCTTTTATTTTAATAGTATAGACTTTGAAAGTCTTAAGAAATTGAGATGTAAATATATACTATATATTTGTGATTATTAAATTAATATGTTATAATCACTAAAAAAATTTCAAATATTATATATCAATCTCAAATGAAAGCAAAATAATATGAGGGGATAGTGGTGTTCTAACATGGCCAACCCAAATTTTCCTACCAAATTATGACTGAAGAGGTTCCATTGATGGTATGGTTGGTTGTCCATTAGCTGCCTTTTCAGGTTGCCTACATATCTCATTATCACCCACAACTTAACATTCTCTTTGCCACTTTTGATGTGATCCTTTCATTTCTATGTGTTCAAATTAGAAATTATTTAATTATTTTAAAACGTGAATCGAATAGTTTAAAATGATATAAATTATTTTTTTACTCAGTAGAATTGAGTTTTAACTTTAAATATGAAACACTTTAAAAATTTTAAATAAATAATTTTATTTTTTTTAATAATTTTATTTAATATGATTCTCGATTAATCGAATCGATAAAATTTAAATATTAAATAATTTTTTTAAAAAAATAAAAGAAGAAAATAGTGAATGTGGCATGCTTTTGACTCAACTCAGTCAAATTCTTTCTTAAATAACATAAGAAAAATCAATATGTTTGACATTAATTGAATAATTAAACAAATATATGCAAAAGAAGAGTGGAGTGTTAGTGGTTGGTATAAGATGTGGAAAATCTGAAAACCAAACAGGATCTTACCTTTTCAAAATATAATGCTTAGCTAATTAATTAAGTTAATTTTGCATACTAGGAAATCAAATTGGGGTTGGTAAGTCTTATGCTTATACTATGTGGATTGGGCAAAGTAGCCATTAAACACTTTCACTTCATTCTCTTTTTTTCACAAAATTCACTTTGTCATTATCATGGAAACATGCAACTAATTAGCACATCTCTTTTTTTATCACGTTGATATGTGGTTGGATTTTGAATTGAAACTAATTGTTATAATTCAATTATTTGAAAAGATTGAAACTAAATTGAGTTCTCTCAATTTTACTTAAATTCGATTATAAATCTAATTTTTTTTCTTTTAAAGAAAAAAATAGTTGTTGCTAAAAAAATTTAATAATTAATTTCAATTAAATTTAAGATTAATTTCAATCAAGTCAATGTAAATAGATTTTAATTTCAAATTTGACCAATTTAATAATAAACTAGAATAAAATCATGAGCATGAATATTCCCAATATAACATTGGGAAATTTTATCTCATAATAGGAAGTTCAACAGAAATGATCAAATTGTAGGACATGAAAAGTTGATGAAAATGACTCCAAGATAATATAGGAATTTTCCATTTGGGACCACTTCAAGAAAATACATAGTAAACCCTTCAAAGCATAAGCCATCAACATGGCTATATATTGACTTCTTTTTACCTCACTCTCCTAACATTAACCATATATACAAGTGTTATTATTTATTTTCAGTTAGAATCAAAGTGGAGTTTGCATTTCATATCCATCCATATGTAGAAATTAGTATGAGAGAGTGCATCCCTAATAAAATAAACTGATGTTATGACATCGATCTAATAGATGATAGATTCAAGATATATTTTGATAAGTTTATTCTGACATATTCATGTTTTTTTTTTGTTTTTTTTTTGTCTTCTAATAATATATAACCGTCATTCTGTTTATGTAAATCTTGTCATTATCGTACGAAATCATACATACTGGCATATTGTATCATTTTCCATCATCAGACGGTCATTTAATTTCTCAGCACTATGTCGACATAATCCTGAATGTTTAAAAATCTGCTGCTCCGCGAATCTATCAAATCAATTAGACTGGATCTCCTTCACTTGGGCCTGAGCCCTGCCCTGTACAGTCTGTCCGAGCGAGACCTAAATTGTGTACTGGAGGACGGTCCTTTATATTGAGTTTTGATTGGTTATAGTCTAACTTTCTAGTGTGGGTTCAGTTATTGTCTAGATGTCCCGACCTAATAATCATCATACACAAAAAAATTTGCGACCTAAATTATATAGGTAATTTTATTTAATAAGGATTCAATTAGACATTTATATTTAGAGTGATGTACTCATTATATACCTTTAATAATTATGTATAAACCGTAGATAAGTGCAAGGCTGTAGAGTTTTTTTTTTCATAAAAAAATGCTAAGTTATATATGAAAGTACAGACTCATATGATAATTAACTTGACAATTATCAAATTAAATATTTAAATTTAAATTCGTATGATTAATTATGTAAGTCTCAATAAAAAAAATATAATTATTAAGCTCGTTTTCTTACAAAGTCAGAGCTTATTTTTATATGTACTTTTTGAAAGAAAAAGAAAAAAACAGAAACAGAAACAAAAATCCATTAAAACCAAGAAGCAAGTAAGGAAATTATTTCACAAAAGCAACCGACTTAACCCACCCACATACATCACAAAGTCTTGTGGCTATCGTTCTGGTCATTGCATTACACCGTACATTTTCATCTTGATGTTACACGTGGCACTCTGCTTCCACGAAGATGAACAAGCATGGCATGAAGAGCTTGAGATGCAGCTAAAATCCTTCCCCTATATAAATCATCCTGCACTCTCTTTCTTCCCTCACAATCTTCACAAGTACAAGTGTTCTGTTTATCATAAATACTAAGCATAATCGAGATTTTTATAGTTTACTGCAATGGCATATACAGCAACAGCAACGGCAACCCCATTTCTTCATTATCATCAATGGAGACAATACTTGTTTTCTCGTAGACAACAAGTTCCTCTCAATGTCTCCCTCAACGTTCTAAGATGTAACTTTGCTCAAGAAAAGTTAACATCTACGAGTTCTCGCCATGCAATTCTTGTATTTATTGTTCCTATACTTGTCAACTTTATAGATGTAAAATTCCAAGGGAAGTTCATCTCTCCTTTCGACACTCACCCTCTGTCCACCATGGTTGCGATACTGAGCCTGCTTGCGTATTGCTTAGCATATGGCGTTGAGCAGACATTTTCTTCATCAACTTCTGCTCATATTTTTCGTGGGTTGATGACATTTTCCGGTTCGCTCTCTTTGGCTTCCTTGGCTTCAATACTCTTACCAGATTGTTTCCGGTTGATTTTATATACATTTTACATATCGGTTTCGATAGGAGAATTTCGTCCGATGTTTTAAAGATTATATGATTGGATTCGGCAAATAATCATGGAGAAAATTGGCAATGTGTTTGTGTTTAATGTACAAGAATTGCAAGTGCATGCAAGGAGGACACGTCCACTTCTGCCTCGGAGCTTAACAGATGTTCGCTATTTATACTATATAATTCAGCCTCATAATTAAACGTTAAAATTCAATTATACCTAGCTAAATTGTCCCTTTGTTTTACTGAGAGACCAGCAGAGAGATGCAGAGGGAGATTAGATTTTGTAGGTCATGGTAAAACTATGTTTTTTTTTTCTTAATTTTTCATGTATTCTCTTAATAAATTCCTAAAAAGTGCATTTATCTGATGTAAACATTTATGAGAACGAGTTTAAATTTTTTATATTTAATCAAAATGTTTTATTTATTGATAAGATAAAATTCGTTTAAGTTTAACCTAATACTAAATTGCAAACATTCATTGCATGTCCTGTGTGATGCAAATGAATTGATGTATAAGAGAGGTTGCCTTGTCCATTATTATATCATCCTCGTGTTCATTTTTAATCGAGTCCAGCCACTCCATTTTTTCAACATGCAATTGCTAGTCCTCTCCATTCATTTTCAAGCAACGTCATCCCCTCCAAGCATCATTCACAAATGGATTGAAGAAGAACTTGAATCAGTAAGACAATATATATATTCATGATTCACGATGGGGTGAGGGAGGTGGTACTGGATGTTACATGAAATCAATAACGCCTCTCTCTATTTACAATGCACAAATTGTACGACCTCAACAAAATAAATGGGCACACTAAGGATTCAGAGTTGGCTGATCAGCCATATTCGGATATCAGATAAGCACCAAAGGAGCATAAGAATCGTCAGTTTGAACTTCCTTACTGTGTTGTCACACTCTTTGCAAGATTGCGAGGTTGGTCCACATTGTAACCCCTCAGAACAGTGAGGTGATATGCCAGTAACTGTACCAGAAAGACAAGTAAACATCTTAGTGAGGCATTCAGACGTTGTCAACATAAAACAAGCGACATCCTGTGCATGGTTGAGAATAAAATACAGGCAAACACATCCATGACTTGCAAATGCCACAGGCAACAGATTCTTGCTGTTTATGCTATGAATGATATCAATAACCATTTAACACTAAACACTACTTGCAAAATTATTATCGAACAGAACCTATGAATGATATCAATAACCATTTAACAAGTGACAGGGTAATATGTATTAATGCATATGCATACTTATGTACAAGGCAAAGTAACAATAGGTATACCTGCAATGGGACTATATTAACGACAGGTTGAAGACAATCCTCAACCTGTGGGACTTCAATTACACGGCAGGAATCCCCAGGAGACACAGATGCAGCATCACCTTTGGAACACATCACTATCAGGCGACCTTTACGAGCATGAAGTTGCTGAATGACTGACTGCTGCTTGCTGTATGCAACCAGAAGTCAATATCAATTATGAAACAAAGAATATTAGATATATGGCAGCCAACAATCATACAACAAACCAACCTAAAACAGCCATCACGAGTTGCAATGACAATAATTGGAAGATTCTCATCCACCAATGCTAAAGGACCATGTTTCATTTCCCCAGCAAGCATTCCTTCACTGTGCATAAGTGCCACTTCCTTCACCTTTAGAGCACCCTCCAAAGCTGTCGCATAGTTGTATCCTCTCCCAAACACAAGAAGTGATTGCTCAGCCATTAATAGTTTTGCAAGGTCTTTCATTTCATGGTCAAGTTTCAGAACCTCTCTTATTTTGTCTGCAAACATGACAAAAATTAACTACTAATTCCTGGGAATCAAAGTGAAGGCTAGAGCTCTAGCATTTCGTCCAGGTATAGAAGGGGGGGCAGGGGCGCAAGAGAGAAGAGAGAGAGGTTCCAAATGTTGAAACTTACTTGGCAAGTCAAATAGACCATCTATTATAGTCTCCCTCCTTGCTTGACTAGAGATGGCATCACCTCCAATTGCTAGAGCTAACATGGCCATTACTACTATTTGACTTGTGTAGGCCTATTAAAAAAATGATGCCACATTGTAAAACAAAAAAGAGTAAATGCCAGAACAAAGAGCCAGTTAAGTACATTATCTTACCTTGGTACTCGCTACACCTATTTCAGCCCCAGCATTTATATGAATACCACAGTGTGTATGCCTGGCTATTGCACTACCTACAGTATTTGTTATGCCAACACATAAAGCCCCATTTTCTAAAGCATATTCCAAAGCATGTAGTGTATCGGCAGTTTCACCAGACTGACTAACAAAAACAGCAGTATCTTCTCTGTATATAGGCCCTTGCCTATCCACCAGATCACTTGCAATTTCCATAGTAACTGGGACACCTATGTTTTATAACACAATAAACCAAAAAACAAGTAAATAATCTGTACCAGGAGGGGGAATCTTTTTTCCCCCTTTTTTTCTGAAGCTGTCAAGCTGCTATATTTTACAACAATCAAGCATCACTCACCAGAAAGTTCTTCCAGAATGGGTCTAGCAGCTAGAGCAGCATTATAACTCGTACCACAACCAATGAAAACAATTCGACGGCTTCGTCGAATTGTCTTAAGGTGATCCTTCAGTCCACCTAACAGAACAGTCTTAGCTTTGCAGGAACCTCCACGTATCAGCCTCCCTCTCATAGTGGTGGTTAGAGATTCTGGTTGTTCATGAATTTCTTTCTGCATATAGTGCTCATATTTTCCTTTATTTATTTGTTCTACTTCCATCTCAAGAACTGATAGAGCACGCTGGACCGATGATGGTCTAGAAGGGGCACCACCATGTCTTCCTTTGTCATTATCAAACTTCAGAATGGACACACTTCCATCCTGAGAGAATAAATAAACGTTACTACAAAATAAACAGTTAATTTAGTCTGTTTTTAGCTAAATGTCGATTACTGATTCTACTGAACCTAGTAGAGCCAAATTTTTCCTGTATTTCATTAAATCTTTGTCCAAAGCGTCGCATATAAAATGTAGTCTAAGGCTCCATTTGTTTCACAGAAATGTCCCATGTTTTCTGCTTTCTGCTAGTAAGTAATGGAAGTACTGTAGGGAAGTTATTTTCCCAGAAAGTATATTCCACAGACAAGTTATTCTACATGCAACAAATGGAGTCTAAAGCAAAAAAAAAACCAGAAATGAAATTCAACCGTATACACGGCTTATATCTATGATGTTAACGCACAACCAAGGCTTAATATAGTGGGCAAAAACCCAGTGTTACTTGTCTATCCTACATTACTCAAATTCTACAAGAACCACCAAATTAAGAAGGAAAAGAATCAGAGGTTTTGACCAAGTTTAATGCAAGTCTCCAACTTCTATGCAAGACTTGGCAATTGACATCCCCATGCTCTTTCAACATTACTCATCTTACAAAGCACTACAACTTAATTCTGAGCTCCTGTCTCCTAGATGCCAATGTGAAAAGTGCTTTTAAAAACATTCTAGAAAACAATATGGGCATGTACGTTATGTGGGAAGAATTAATGAAATGAGCTATGAAGCAAGGGTGAATGTATTAATTCTCTTGTAAAAGTGGAGACTAGCAGAACTTTAGCATTACAACTTTCATTTTGCTAAAAGAAGGTTAAGCATACATAAAAAGGCACACATTTCCTGCAGGCTATTAAGATATAATAACCAAGTCCAAGAAGACAACACTCACACTGGCAAAAGACAATCACAATAAGAAATTAAGTATACATAGGCAAAGGAGTACCTTAAGATGAACTACTTCACCATCCTCAATCACCAATACTCTTTTTGTGTGTTCAACAATAGCATTAGCATCACTGGACAGAAAAAGTTCTTTAGGATGGCCATCCTTAGAGAGGAATTTAACATCATGAAATGCTGAGCCACCATTAACTTCTTCATTTATCTCCTGAGCAGACAGCAATAGTATTCTTTATGAATATACAAACAAACCAGACAAAAACACAAGCAGAAGTGAACAGAAGGAGACCACATTTAATTGATACACATAAATAAAGGATTCTGCTAATCCTGAGCCAGTAATCAAATCACCAGCTCATGCTCTGAAAAAAGCTTTTCTAGACAACTTAATATTATCTATTTTTGCTTATTATGAACAGGGTTCAACAAGTCTGAAGAAATGAACAAATTAGTTTAACCCAGAATGAATAAGTTGAGCTTTCTGAGCAAGAAGGTAATGTTATTAGGAACGCATGGAATTCATATGCAACATACTTTCACACCCAAAAGCAATGGACTTCCTCGTTTGCATGCAATTAACTCATTTGGATAATGTCTGCTCTTAAAAATAAGTGCATAGGCTCCTTCAAGATGCCTCATGACTTCAAGCAAAACTTGACTGAATGTGACAGGCTGACCTTCTGCAGCACAAACAACAAAACATGATAAGCCAATTACTATAAAAACGATTGCCTGAAATCCATCATGTAATGAGCAACAAAATTAAAAGCAAAATGCTATAATCAGGTACCAGTTTTCATCAAAATAAGAGTAAAATAAATTATCCCAAGAATGGACTCTGGATTTAACTAAATGCTTGTGTTCTAATGGCATTGCAATTCAATTAATTTAACTATATGATAGGCTCTAGAGATGAAAAAATGTAGCAAATTGGACTCTTTTGTTGTAAGTAGAATATAGTGGGATGCAGTTAATATGCTTTCCAGTTCATTTGTTCTCAGTGAAAATATTGTGCATTCTGCAGTTTCAATATGCATGTTGTCATTGTGATTCTTTTAACACCCCATAAAGAATCGAGTTACAGAGCCTATCATAATACCAAGAACTAGAATATCAGTCTCTCATAGAATAGTAAGGATATTCAAAACTTCACATCCTTCAGGTTCTTTGATGTAAAATTACATGTAATCCTAAATGCCTGAAAGAAAAATGCATAAATTAAAGTATAAATGACTTTACTTATATTCATATAAGAAACATAATTTCACCTTCATTGGCTTTGTCAAAAACAAATTTGGCAAGCTTTGGAATTACTTCTGTGTCAGTTTCAGATTCAAAGGTGAACCCATGACGAACTAGTGTTTCCTTTAAGACCTGAGAATTATAATTACAAAATAAGAATGATATGAGAGAATATGGAATATACTGTTCACTTTGAGCATCAATACAATCACATTGGCGAGATTCATGTATAATTCATCACAAGTAAGCATCTTATTCCCAGTTACCCAACATCAAAAGCAGCTAAGCTGTCAACACGAAACCCAACAATCAATTTTAAAAGGTTAGTTAATCTCAATAAGACAGGTAATTTATGTCAAACTAATTGTAAACTTCATACCTTTGCTTAAAAGTTAACAATCAGACAAGGAATGGAGAGATCAGTCACAGCAGTCGCATCAAAGCAGCAGCAATCACAAAGAGAAAAGGGCAGGACTAATACAAAGATTGCACTCTCCCTCATCTTTTAGTTGACTTTTCATTAAAGTATTTCCATCTGGATAACTTTTTCTACAGTTCTATTAAAACATAAAGATTTGAGCAGTTTACAACTGTTCTGACTTCTTAACAGTTTAATAATTTGTTTAAATTGTTAGTTCACCTGGGCTATAACCGAACCAACTCAGCCAGGAATTCTCTTATACAGAGAGAGATATATATCACATGGAAAACATGCATTGTGCAACTATATTAGCAATCAGCATAAAGACTTGTTCCCACTCCCCATACCACACTGAGTGCCCCCAGTGTCATACCCACATAAAAGCAATGACTATACAAGTGCAAGATATCATTTTTTTTCTTATTCATACAAAAAAGGCTACCTGTACAAGTAGATATATCAATATTACAGTCAAACTGGTGTTGTGCGTGCATATATATTAACCCACCAAGGAAGAATTGATATTGCTATTGAAATCTAAAGCAAACCTCATAATTAGTGATAACGCCATTGTGAACAACCAAGAACTCATTTCCAGCACCAGATGTTTGGGGGTGACTATTCCGTGGAGCGGGCTCTCCATGGGTAGCCCAACGGGTGTGTGCAATCCCAGCATGAATAGGAAAGGATTCTTCCAAATTTAAATCAATGGCAGCAACCTCTGGAAATAGCAAATCAGCATTAGTACTTTGTGCACATACAACAAGCACATTAAAAAAATATATCATTCAGAAACCCAACTTACACAAAATAAAAGCAAGGAACAATAAAATCACTTGCTTCAATACTGTTTCACTCTCTAATAACAAGTATAATTCTTTCCCTTTTTGCGTTAATCGCTTAGAAATACATTCAAAGAACAATTACAGCCAATTGCCACGAGCTACCCTTTTGCAGGCCTAATTCACTTACCCTCCGTTTGGAATCAAGAATTTTATAAAAATTCAATTCAATTGATTTTTTTTCTTGCAAAATTCTTGTTTGGAATAAAAAAATAAAAATTTTTCAACACGTATGCAGGTGAAATCATGAATGATTTTGCAAGAATTCATTTGAATTCTTGTTCTTGCATTCTTTTCTTGCAAAATCATTCATGCCAAACGAGTGGTTAAAGTTTAACCGCCCTTATTGCACTCAAAACAGTTTCTAATATTGCATATCTAAGATTTAAAAAAAAAAGGGTATCGCAGATGAAAAAAGGTGGTCCATGATACGTCATCTATCCTCAATAATGTACAAACGAATATGCTAGAAAACACGTGCATGGAAGGAAGAAACAAGACTCCTCCAAATTTAAATTTACAGTAGGAAACTCAGAAAAAAAAAAATCATTAGATCTATACACAATAAGCATAGTCATGTGTACCATATTTATACAGAGCTCAAAGCTCCAAACAACAAGTATAACAAAAAGATTTTTTTTTCCCTTCTACTTGTTGCTCTCTTAGACATATATTTCAAAAAAGAATTGCACTAATGGCCATATGCTACACTTTAGAAGTTAAGTGAGATAAGAAATTTTGAACTGTAATATCGCACTTAAACAGTTCCCTCCATGATATGGCGCAGCCCAACATCAAAACGCAAAAACTAAAAAGAGAGAAAGAAAAAAGCCCCCCTTATTTGCAATAATATCAAGTAAAAAATACGCAAAAATAAGTGGTCCATAAAACATCACTATCCTCGATTATGTATAAAGTCCAAACAAATGTCCCAGCAAAAAAAATATGCTTGTGCTAGAAATGATGTGCATGCCCAGTTGGCTAAAATTACTTCTTTAATTGAAGCAAAATAATTAGCTTTTTACCTTAGAGAGGAAAATGGCACAAGTCAGTTTAGTTGTCATTATATTTGTTAATTTTAAACTGAAGAAAGCTTAAGCTTAAACTTACAACAACAAATAATTCAAAAGAAAAAAAAATCAAAGCAATAAAAATGAAAGAACTCCATGTTTTACTAAAATTAAGATCAAACTTATAAAATTTGTTTGTTCTTTACTTTCCTTCTCCGACAGTCTATGCCTGCAACAGTCGGACCTAACCCGGCTCCGCGGGACCAACCCAGTGAATTCGACACGGATAAAACCTGGAACTAATACAACTAAAAAGAACAGGAATGTCTGACCAAGTCATCCACGGGCCACACCGACCCGATTCCGGAGCCAGGTGCTAGAAAGCATTTTTTTATCTCGTCAACCAAACACAATGGTGGAATATACAATGAGAAAATGAAGAAATAGTGAATTTTGATTTGTTTACCTTGGTAGACTGATTTGACGAGGGACTCAATGTTTCCTTCCTGGCGGAAGACGAGAAGGGGAGATGAAAGGGGGAGAGAATTGAGCGGTGGTTGTGATGAGGATGAAGGTGAAGATGAAAAAATGATTGGATCGGAAGTAGAATTATCAATGGAAATACCAGAGGAATCATATCCACGGTATTCGAGACGGCGAAGTCCATTGAAGAGGACCTGAAGGATGTACCTTCTCTCTCTGTTCACGTTATAATTCAAATACGCAAATATCCCACACATTTCTGCCTTCTTCTTCTTCGTCTGCTTCTGCTTCTTCTGAGTTCTGGTTTTTGGGTTTTTGAATGTAATTGTGGGCTGCCAGAACCAAAAGGAAGAGAGAGGGAAATGGCAGAGCAGTTGGGCAATTTTGACTTTTGACTTTTGGATTTATTTGGCTTTATTGTTAAAAATAATTAAAGATTTGACAGGCACAGCGCACAGGTGCAGGTAATCTGTTTATGCCACGGAGGGTGTTTATGTCTTTTCGTAATGCATCATATCTGTAAACGTGTCCATTTTTTATTGGGTACGATTCCTCCGTGTCAACTTTTCGCTGATAAAACAATTTCTTTTGAATAAAATAAGATAATATAATTTTTTTAAATAATTACTATTTAGTTTTTATTATATATAAAAATTTATTAATTAATTTCTTTATTAAAAATTTATTAATTAAATTTCTTTATTAATGTTAATCATTAATTATTATAAAAAATTTAAAATATTACTATATTAATTAATAAATTTTTTAAAAATTTAAATATTAATAAATATTTTAAAATTATAAAAATTAAATAATAAAATATTTAATAATTAAAATTAATTAATTAATTAATAAAATATTAAAATTAAGTAATTATTTTTATTATTACTTAGAGGCAAGTATATCTTTATTATTTATTGGGGGCATATATGTTTTATTGAAATTTGTTCTACTAAATAAACTGAATTTTGAATTTTAAATTTTAAATATGTATTTTCTTAAAATTTAGCTTCTGAAATAAGAAAAGATTTTTGAAAATTTAAAATATAAATTATTGTGCGAAATACACTGTCCTTATGTACCACTTTTCTTATTTAACATTTTTATTATTTATCTTTTCTTCAACTTGAGTAACAAGTTTATTCTCCTTTATTTATTTTTAGATAGTTTTAAGATTATTTTCACTAAATTACCTCTTTATACTATTTTCTGTAAAATAATATTAAAAGCATAAAATTATACAATAAAAATATAAATTAACATTAATAACAATATGATAACATGGTCTAAATTTGGTCTGATCAAATATTTCTACACCGAGCGTTTTGCTTGTCTTCAAGCAAATAAACTTAGTCAAACAAACTTTTTTTTGCTATTTGATCCTTTATTTCTACTTAACTCTTACTCTAAATCCCTACTTTAAAGCACTGTAGTAAATAGTGTATACACCAATATCACTCTCCTTCTTTTGTCGTCTTCCTTTACCTATCATAACTAATATTTATTTTTCTAAAGAGATAGATTATATAAATTAATTGACGAAAAAGGAAAAAGGGAAGCATCGAAAGCATTTGAATTGTGAGAAAGCAGAGGAAAATCATCGAAGCAAACTCAAGAGGCATCATAACCGCGATATTCAAGACGTTTCATGCCATTGAATAGGGTTTGGAGGATGTACTTCCTCTTCCTACTCACCTTACAATTCAAGTAGGCAAATATTCCACACATTTCTTTCCTTTTTTTTCTTCTGTTGTTGGTCCAGATGAGACTAAAATTTATAAATAAATCAAATCCATATTGAATCATATTTCTAATTTCATAGTTCAAAATAATAATATATTTTGAATGTTTTTTAACTAACATGTTTTAAGAAAATACTTATTTTATAAGAATTTCAATAGCAAAAAGTTTTTTTTCATTTCAATGTGAAATTAATTTTAAATGAATTTTAATATAATCATGAATAAAATATTATATGTAAATATTGATTTATTAAAAATAAAAACTGAATTGCATCAAATTATGCCTATTTGATCATTTTAGTTCAGCTAGTGGACACAATAACCCAAACAATTTTCATTCACATTGTTTTAATGTGAAAAATTAAATTTCACGTTTGTTCTAAAGTACAAAGTGTAAAGTCGTTTTTAGTTATACGCTGAGTTAGAGTTTATTTAATTTTATTTTTAAATATATTATTTAAACAGTAATTTTTTTTAATCTATAAATTTAGTATATTAATTTATTTATAATTATAGCACAATAAGAAAAAATTCTTTTTTTTTTTAATTTTAAAACTATTAAAAATAGCATTTTTTTAATTAAAATTCCAAATAAAATCTTAAAACAGACAATTAAATTAACGGAGTAAGAATATGTTTAATTTGACTTCTGATTATTAACTTTGACTTTATAAGTCAACTTAAAAATATGTAGTTGAATGTCCAATACAGGTATTTTAAATAATTTTTAAGTGTTAAATACTTGTTAACATATGCTTAGGAGTAATCAATCAAAATTTTAAAAAATATAAATATATGAGTTGAGTTTGTTAAAAATATCGGTAATAATATCTTTCAAAAAATATTAGGATTTCACATTTCTCTTTATATCTTATTTACTTTAAAATATTATATTTTTGAAAAATATATTCCTTAGTCATTATATTTTTAAACAATTCACTTACTTATTAAAATAATAATAATATCAAATTACAATAATATCTATTTTACTTAAAAAGGAAAAAAATACAAAACACCCACTTTGATGGATATAATGGATTATTTATTGTTTGGAGATTATTTTTATGGATGATTCACATTTCAACAACCCTCATAACTCTAAATCTCCTTGGATTCCATATCCGATAGGTCTGGTTCTCCCTCGTCTCCTATTATATGGATTTGATTCCTTTTTGAGCTCTCTGATGGGTCTGTCAAATGGGTCTCTCTATGTTCTCTTTGAGGAAAGGACCTGCAAAATAAGGGAAAAGGGGGTCAGGAGTCCACCGGGGATGCCCCGGCGGAGACCCTCCGACGCTCAAGTCAGATTTACGAGCTAGAGTAGTGTGGATAAGCAAGAGTTGCAGAGAGAGAATAAGAAAAATAGAGTTAAGGAAGAAGGAGCCGGAGAGAGAGAGAGCCTCCCTTGAAGGAGAAGACCCTCCAGTATATAGTGCTTTCCTGTCCTTTTCACTCAGGCCCGTACGTACGATTGTGTCAGGCCCCTGCTCCATGCGTAACGGCCATTTAATGCTCTCCAGAGCGCATGCGGGTAGGGCTGGTGAGTGATTGGGCCTACTCCCTTATGGGGCTTGTGCTCATACCTGATCTGGATCATCCCGGGTTGCCGGCTCAGGCTCGTGAAGTCGAGCCGCCTCTCGAGCGTATGATCTGATGGGCTTTGGACCTGTGGCCTTCTTTTGGACCTGTGGCCTTCTTTTGGACCCGACCTTATTCCTGGGCTAGGAAAGATCTGGAGGTTATCAATTGCCCCTTTACCTCCTCAGCAGTTATTCCATGACTGGTGAGGGGGTAAATACATAGGCTCCACTAATGACCAGGCCGGCTCTACTGGGTCTTTATTGGTCGAACCGATCCGGGCTAAGAGTTCGGAGTCTGGTTAAGCTTCTGACTTGAGAGTGTTTCTTATTCTCATGAGGGAATTTCTGTTTTTGGCTCACGATCTCGTTATTGTCGCGAGCTCAGGAATATAATACCTTATTCCTCTTGAGATAACCTTCTGGTAGTTGGTGTGGTTTGAGCTGTGAGCTCCACTGGGATAGAGTACTCGTTCTTTTGTTGTTTTCCTCTTCCTGGGTTATTCTTGCTGAACGTCTGTTTATTGTGAGTTAATCCGAGCTGTGAGCATGGTCCTTCGCCTTCGTTTATCCTTTTATGCGTTCCTGCATTTGGGGACCTTTTCGTAGAGGAAGCTCGGTTCTCTGTTATTTCTTCTGTATTTAGCTTTATTCTACTTGAGTGTTTTCCTGTTGCAAGTTCATCCAAGCTGGGAGCTCGGTTCTTTGCTTTTCGCTTAGGCTTTTGTGCCTATAGCCTGTGATGGTGTCTATATCGCGAGCTCCGAAGTTCGGAATTTCACTTTCTTCACTTTGGTGCCCCGAGCTCTTTTGTGAAGTCGGACTTAATTTCTTACTCTCTTGTTGAGCCTTATTCGGACTGCCTATTGTGTTTACCAGTACCGAGCTCATTTTCTTGAGATCGTCATGGTGTTTTGACACTTTTGGCTGTTGTGTGAGATTAAAGTCTCTCTACCTGATGACTCGAGCTCTTTTGGGAGGTCAGAGTTTAGCTTTTCATTTATGGTCCCGTGCCCTAATCTTTTATATGAGATCAGAACTATGTTCTTATGAGTTATTTTTACTTGTAGCACCGGATGATCTTGGGGATTCCGGCCATTTTTGCTCCGGGAGATCTTTGAGATCTTCGCCGGTCTTCTACCTCAGTGAGGTCTTCTACCTCTCAGTGAGGTCTTCTACCTCAGTGAGGTCTTCTACCTCTCAGTGAGGTCTTCTACCTCTCAGTGAGGTCTTCTACCTCTCAGTGAGGTCTTCTGCCTCAGTGAGGTCCCCTCAGTGAGGTCTTCTACCTCTCAGTGAGGTCTTCTCAGTGAGGTCTTCTTTTGCCAGGACCTCAGTGAGGTCTTCTACCTCTCTGAGATCTCTATATCTCAGTGAGGTCTTCTGGTTGGGGATCCTGGTCTTTTACCTCCCTGAGATCTCTATATCTCAGTGAGGTCTCCAGGAGATCTTGGGGATCGTGGTCTTCATCCGAGAGATAGGTCTCCAGGAGATCTTTGGGGATCCTAGTCTTTATCCGGGAGATCTTGGGGATCCCGGTCTTCTACCTCCCTGAGATTTCTATATCTCAGTGAGGTCTCCAGGAGATCTTGGGGATCCTGGTCTTCATCCGGGAGATCTTGGGGATCCCGGTCTTCATCCGGGAGATCTTGGGGATCCAGGTCTTCTTCCGGGAGATCTTGGGGATCCCGGTCTTCATCCGGGAGATCTTGGGGATCCCGGTCTTTATCCGGGAGATCTTGGGGATCCCGGTCTTCTTTCGGGAGATCTTGGGGATCCCGGTCTTCATCCGGGAGATCTTGGGGATCCCGGTCTTCTTCCGGGAGATCTTGGGAATCCCGGTCTTCTACCTCCAGGAGGTCTCTATGTCTCAAGGAGGTCTTCTGAAAGATTCATGATTTTTCTGCAAAGTAAGAGCTTACACAGAGCGTATATAACGAGAATGCTCGTTGTTAATTCAATAATATTCACCAATAATATGTCGCAAGTGTCATTTAATTTTATGTTTCAATAAAATACTATGCTGGAATATGTAAAACATTGTAAAAGGTTTAAGTATTATTTACACTCTATAATTTTATAATCAATAATGACTGCAAAGCGATAAATATAGTGAAAGCAGTGCAAAAAGCTTTCGATTTTGATCCAGTTGTAATGATTGATAGTAATTAATTGCTTGCAGTAGGAGTGAATTGTGGGTAAGCTAATTTTAGAAAATCATTTATAATGGCATTGTTGTAATATTTATAAAGGATTTGAGTACTTACCTCCAGTGATTAAGAGCCACGTCGACCACTTTTGCATGAATTGTGTGGGCGCGTCCCTTTGCTCCAATCCCATCAAATTCAATCTTGAAAAATTGATAATTTTGGTATTTGGCCGACCTGCTCAATTGATCGTCGTGCTCCGCTAAACCCAAGTTCGAGACTTACACCTGTCTTCAAACTGGCCAACAGGGCCGAGCTCCTTTTAGTCCTACTGTTTCGATCGGCTGACCGACCCGTTTTCCCCAACTCATTTAATGAAGGGACAGAAAAACTAAACGGAACAGGAAAGAAGGAGACTTGTATCATCCACTTGAACTTTCATATTCACATACAGACAAAATGTCAAATCATACTTCTTATTGGAATTCTCAGCAATTTGTGGATAGAGTGAAGAAAACGTTTGAAAAGAATGATGTATTAAGATTTTCATCCCCCTTGTTATTTCTTCTTCTTCTTCTGGCCAATCACATACTTATAAAGCAAGCAATTGCCCTTAATAAAATCATTTAGGAAACAATTTGGGCAGGTGGGTGGAGGTTTGTGAAACGGCGGTCCCACCAACTCTTTCACTTTCTCGAGATTCTGAGGCATCAAAATATTAACGGCATCATCCACACTCAGCTGAAACAACCCTTTCTCTGTGTCCCTCTTCCCCGAGCACACTCCCGCGCATCCCAACACGACTCGCCCCACGCGTTCCTTGAACCGTGCCGCAATGCTATAGGCTACGAAACCATCGTAACTCATCCCCATAAGATCCATATTGGTAACATTGAGCGCATCCATAAGAGCCCTGACGCACTGGGCCTGAAACGCCTTGGTCCTCTCAGGTCGGGTCGCGTAGGAGTTGCCGAAGAATTGGAGGTCTGAGACGTAGACATTGAACTTGGACTTCAATTGAGGGACGAAGTAATTGAATTGCCACATTGCATTGGCTCCGAAGCCATGTATTAAAAGCAGCGTAGGCTTGGAGCGGACGTGAGTTTTGGGAACCCAGCAGTGCATGACGATGCCATCGCCGAGCTCGGAGCCATCGCCGAGCTCGATGCCATCGCCGAGCTCGATTTCTTCATTCTTGGGAGGTGCGCGTTATTGGAATATTCAAAAAGCAATTGTGACCCACAACCAACTTTTGTGCAGAAGAAAGAAAGTCAATGTCATGGCGAAACTCAATTGCAGCTCTGATTTTCATCTCTGTTTCTTTAAGGTAATTATCTTTCCCCTGTTTCATAAGTAAGTCCCTGTCATTCTTGGAGTCCATATATATGACTAGGTGCCGCGAACAAGAAGTTTCGCCGAGCTCGGAGCCATCGCCGAGCTCGGAGCCACCAAAACAAACATAAGAAAGTTCTTCAAAACGCTTTCCCGTGACCAACTGAATCAACTCGAGCTGATGAGAAGTGAAACCATTCAGACAAAGAGCCGACCTCAACTTGTAGAATATAGTCTGGACCTGAAGTATTTTGAACGAGCTGTGATTTCGATAGGTTCATTGATTGCTGGCGCACAGCAAATATAATCCTACACCGTGATTCGCAAAACAATTCCTCGGATGTCAAATTTTAATCAGTTGACCTTTCTCGCATTCCCATAACCATAAGGCCATTGTACAATCAAATAGAAACCCAAATCAATAACGCAAATCTTAGGCCACGTGATCATCCCAGAGGACGTGTCCGCTCAAAGCCCAAACCAGAAACCAATGCTTTTACAAGTGGACCTTAGCTTAGCTAAGAAATCCCTGGACGTCGTCTGGCGCAGAAGCTCATTGGAGGGGCCACCTGCTAGTTCTTGGCAAGGAATTATGAAGAAAATGTGCGGAGAGCAATGAAGGAGTGGCAGTGGTCATCACAGGACAGACACTGAACTGAGTGATGGCGAACTTCTCGGCTTTGAGGTACCGAACACCGAATAGGTCGAATTCGAAGTACTTCGCCTCATGGAGCGCTGGTGACACCAGCCACCTCAAAATCGATGGCGACGACATCGGCAGCACCGACCTCGTTCAGTTTCGCACCGGCCTACATGGTCGCGTTGCTGCATGGTCGCACCGACCTCACTGGTTGGAGCTCGACCAGACCAGCAACTTCCTCCTCAGATCGGCGCGTCTTTGGCAGCTCGAGCTCCTTCCACTCTTGCTATTCCATCCATCCGACCTCTCGACGCTCCGGATAACAAGCTCTACAGAAATCCTCAATCAAAATTTGTGTTTGGTATAGTTTGAGTTTCTTGCTCAGCCTTCTATATTCCACCTCTCTGACCTTCCGAGTCTTTCCTCTGATTTTGTTGAGGGTGACCCATCGGTGCTTCCTTTCCACTGACTTGTTAAACGCTTAAACAGTATGAGTCTTTTTGCCTGAGTTCTTCCATCGACCTATTTTTCGACATTCGTTAAGCAGTTCGACCTCGCTTATTTGGAGTCCAGAGCTGCCCTTTCTGTTCTGCTACTTCAACCGGCAAAACCATTGACGGTCTTTCTAGCGGTGTTTGATCAGTCGCTCTTTCGACAGTCAGACGGACTAATGCTGACCATGCCGACCTGGGTATCTCAGTTCACCTTGTCTTCGAGCTGGATGACATACTGCGTCCGAACTTATCCACCTCGACCTGCCCTTAATATTTGATTATTTCCTATTGTCGCCAGGTTGCTCTGATACTTAAGGGGCGTTGCTCTGCAACCGAGTTGGCTGGCTATGAATCGTGTCTCTTCCGACCTTGCGCCTTATCCGACCTGAAATGTTAGTCCGACCTTGCCTATTTTTCATTTATTAATTTTCTCTCTAACTTGCTAACCTGGGATTTTACAGCCGACCTCACAACTTCAACAAATATATATATACTTCTCATTCTTTTTTCCTTTTACAGAAAAGATTAAAATCTATACTCAGAGACAAGCATTTCGATCTGAAGTTTCACCTCGTCAGATCTCAAAGAAAAAGTTAGTAGTAATAAAATTCAATAAATGTTAAAATAAACAACGAGAGTAGAAAAATGAAGATTAAAAGACTGTCAAGATATTCTTAAACCAGCTGGGTCTTTCTTTTCAGCTGGGTTACTGTAAATCTCCAGCTTTTTTTTTTCGCATAAGCTTTCATACCTCCATGTAGATCTCAATGGGTGGATTTAGGAACTCCGGTGACGAAATGTCCCCTTCGTTTCCCCCAGACAGCGCCATTTGATAACTCTAAATCTCCTTGGGCTCCATATCCGGTAGGTCTGGTTCTCCCTCGTCTCCTGTTATATGGATTTGATTCCTTTTTGGGCTCTCTGATGGGTCTGTCAAATGGGTCTCTCCATGTTCTCTTTGAGGAAAGGACTTGCAAAATAAGGGAAAAGGGGGTCAGGGGTCCACTGGGGATGCCCCGGCGGAGACCCTCCGATGCTCAAGTCAGATTTACGAGTTAGAGTAGTGTGGATAAGCAAGAGTTGCAGAGAGAGAATAAGAAAAATGGAGTTAAGGAAGAAGGAGCCGGAGAGAGAGAGAGAGCCTCCCTTGAAGGAGAAGACCCTCTAGTATATAGTGCTTTCCTGTCCTTTTCACTCAGGCCCGTACGTACGGTTGTGTCAGACCCCTGCTCCATGCGTAACGGCCATTTAATGCTCTCCAGAGCGCATGCGGGTAGGGCTGGTGAGTGATTGGGCCTACTCCCTTATGGGGCTTGTGCTCATACCTGATCTGGATCATCCCGGGTTGCCGGCCCAGACTCGTGAAGTCGAGCCGCCTCTCGAGCGTATGATCTGATGGGTTTTGGACCTGTGGCCTTCTTTTGGACCCGACCTTATTTCTGGGTTAGGAAAGATCTGGAGGTTATCAAACCCTAATCCCAAATTTCATATATCAATGGGTGAATTGATATTTTCGCTTTTAGGATTTGCCAAAAAAATTATATCCATGTAATGTGGCTTTGATATCAAGAGACTAAAAACATAATAAATAAAAATTTTATAATAAAAAATATTAAACTTTAATAATTAAGATAATAT
Source organism: Manihot esculenta (assembly GCF_001659605.2). Classification (NCBI taxonomy): domain Eukaryota; kingdom Viridiplantae; phylum Streptophyta; class Magnoliopsida; order Malpighiales; family Euphorbiaceae; genus Manihot; species Manihot esculenta. The sequence continues at coordinate 582,273 of NC_035172.2, forward strand.
TTATATAATAACTGTAATCATTTTAAATGTATAATTAAGATTAATTTTAATATTATTAATTTAGATTTACTAATTAGTGTATTAGGTTGATATTTCTTGAAAAAAAATGAGAGAGAAACACTTTTCCAAAAAATGAAACTTTAGAGCAAGTATTTATCAAATCATTGTTATGACATCAAAGTTGAGCATTTATCTTAAAATATCGACCCATATATTTTAAATGAATTATCATTTTTCTCAAAGAAATTTAAATAATTTTTTTTATAATTAGACTATTAAGAGAGTATATTTTATATGTATAAAAAGAAAAAAATTTTCAATGAATTATTTTATCTTCATTTTTGGAGGTCTTATCTTTAGAGATCTAGTTACGGAAAATATTATTTTTAAAAGATCATCCTTTTAATAAGGTCTTTAGAAAATTATTTTTGGAAATCTGACATTTAGAGATCTTACTCTGCATCTGCAGGTGTGCCTATGGAAGATCTTCATTTCAACCTGACTCTGAGGTCTTCCCCTCCTTGGAGGAAGCCTCTTTTCTAATCTGCATTTAGAGCTCTTTCCCTCTCTAGAGGAAAATTTCCCTTTCAATTTGTCCTTAGAGGTGTTCCTCTTTTTAGAGAATGCCTTCCCTTCCTTTCAATCCCTAGATTGTCTAGCACGGCCTATTTGGATTGCTTTTATTGGAGAGCTTTCTTCTATCGTAGTTTTTTTTTTTTTGTGCCAACAATGATGAGCGCTTTTGGACAAGTTGGTGTAGTGATGTTTATTCTCTCCAGTCTCAAATGGGGTTAGATGGGTAAAGTCTTACAGTTTAAGGGTTCTAGAGTTCTGTTCAATTAATAGACAATATATTTTATTATTGGCCCTAGTACCTTTTCTTTGCTGATGTAGGCTTTGGATTTATTTTTAATTTTGAAAAAAAAAATCATTTATAAATTTTTTATAATAATAGAAAAATCAATCAACTGACTCGTTAAATTGAAAAATTCAGTGTAGATGCATTTATTGAATTTACATTATTTATTTTGATATTGAGCGAAAATCTATTGTTTTGATTTATTGATTAAGCAGGAAGCTAAGTTATGTGATCCTCTTTATTTTTTAATAAAACATACTGTTTGTTATTAGATGGAAGCTAAGTCAGTAGCTTTTATTTAGAGTAATTTTAAACTGCTATTAAATTATTATTTTAATAATATTAAAATAACTATTACTATAATAGTATTGTATAAATTTTAAAGTATAGCAGTATTGCTGGACCTTAGAGACAAGTGGTTGTGGTGCTAAATTTCTTGGTTGTGGACTTATTGATAGAGAAGTTATTAGATGTCTGGGTCTTGTTGGGCATGAGTCCCTGTCTCTATTGGGCTGGATAGTTGATATGGAATAGAATTTATAATAAAATACAATTTCTGTATCAGTTTAAAGCTATTTAAGATCAAACACATTTTTTAATTCTAAAATCGGTCCACAATATGCTATTAAATTCAAATTATATTTTATTTTTATTTATAAAATATTACTCAGGATTATATTAGTTATTATTATTATTTTTTATGGTGAAGTGAAAGTTCAATAAAATCAAGAATTGAATGTAAATGATTATTTAGAAAAACCAAGCAAAGTAAAGAGGAAGTCAACTCAAGATCACAACTCACACATGTTAAAAAAGATTCCAACAAGCAAGGAACTCAGAATCTAAAAATCAACAATTTTTACTCTTGTTTATGTAATAGAATCAGAGGCAACTTCAAGTATCAACGCCAACCTTTTTTTATAGCACAGGAAAATTATTAATTAATTTTAATTGTTAAAAACTATAAAAAAAATATATATATAAAATTAATTAATTAATTAATTTTTTAATTTGTATTAAATAGTAAATTTTCTAACAATGGAAAGAAAACTACCTAATAACCAAAACAGGGCTTTGCTTTACCCCCCAGAGACAGAGATAGATAGGCACACGCAAACTAGAAAATTATTATTAAAAAAACTAAAAAAAGAAAAGAGCCGACGAAGACGACTCAGGACTGACGGCCTCTTCACATTTCCTCGTGAGGACGGACGCGTCCTTTGCCTTTGAAAACGGGAATTTTTTAGCCTTTCCCTCCCTTTCCTTTCTATTCAATTCTTCTCTTTCTCCTCCCCTTTTCCTCCTTTCTTTCAACAACTTCAGAAATCTCTCTGAACCGCCACCTTAATTCCTTTCTCTTAATACTCGAAAGGGAGAGAGGGGGGAAGAAGACGATAACAATAAGCAGGAATAAAAATACGAGCTTGATTTAGTTTAGCTCGGTCTCTTCTTTTAATTTTATTATTATTAATAAAGGTACCTGCAGACTTTGGTGGCGGTGGTGACTATGGATCTGAGCAGATTGCTGGTAGTTTTAACGGTGGTGGTTCTTTTTCAATTGGGTTCTGTGCGTTTAGCTTCTGGGAATTTCGTTTTTGAGGTCCAACATAAGTTTGCTGGTAGAGAACGCAGCCTTAGCGCATTAAAAGCCCATGATGCTCGCCGTCACCGCAGAATTCTCTCCTCTGTCGATCTCCCTTTAGGTGGTAATGGCCATCCTGCTGAAGATGGGTCAGTTTCTATATAAATATATTCTTTCGTCTTCTGTGATTAAATCCGGCTGTAATTTTTTTGGTTTCTTTTAATAAGTGAGGTGGTTATGTTTGATATTAATTGCTGGGAGGTTACTTTTTGGCACATATATATAATTGCAATTGGTTCTAGCTCCAGTCGTCATTGTTATCCTAGATTTATTTTTGCTGTTCTCTGTGCTTGGAATTGATATTGCAGCGAATTGGGTTTACTGGGAAGGAATCAATAATGTCTTTGTTGTTGCTATATTGCTTTTTATTTGATATTTTTCATGTTCATTACTTTCTTTGTTTTTGTATCCAGTACTCCTTTAATTTGGATTTGTTGATTTTTTTTTTAATTTTTGTTAAATATGCTGTAATTATCTTCTCCCTGACATAAATTCCACTATTCTGTTTCATTGTTGAGATGGAGGAAAATGAAAGAAACAATATCTAGAAACTTGCAAAATTTGATGGAATAATCCCCTCCCCCCCACAAACTCATGGTTGTTTTGCGTAACTCATATTGGCTGCTTATATGATTTCTTTCATTTATTTCTTTAGCCTTTACTTTGCTAAAATTGGGCTTGGGAATCCACCAAAGGACTATTATGTGCAAGTTGATTCTGGAAGTGACATACTATGGGTGAATTGTGCCAACTGCGACAAGTGTCCTACAAAAAGCGATCTTGGTGTATGCTTCTTTGACAATTAAGCTAAATCTCTCTATATTCTTAATGCATTCATAAAGTTGTTCACAACACATTAAAGTTCATCCTGGCTGCTTACTTAGTTTTATATTGACCTTCCTTTTGAGGGATATTTTTCTTTATGGTTTTTCATTATAACAGGTAAAATTGACATTGTATGATCCAGCAAGTTCTGCTTCTTCATCAAGGATCTATTGTGCTGATGACTTTTGTGCTGCTACATACAATGGTGTGCTTCAGGGTTGCACAAAAGACTTGCCTTGCCAATACAGTGTTGTTTATGGTGACGGAAGTGGTACAGCTGGATTCTTTGTGAAGGACGATTTGCAGTTTCAAAGTGTGACTGGAGATCATCAAACTGCTTCAGCAAATGGAAGTGTTATATTTGGGTGAGTTGGAACCTGGGATGATCACAGTAAATTGCCTAGTTTTGTTTTTGCAAAAACACCTTCAGTACTTTTGGCCATTAGATGTATGAAGAACTTTAAATTGATATACAATATTGAAGCATATGCTTGTGGTGTAACTTCTGTTGGTTAAATTAGAGCCTGAGCTGTGGTTTTGGAAAGGAAGGAAAATCTGCTTAGAGAATTATTTTTCTGGGTGCATTTACTGGCTAAATGGTAAAATTAGCTATTAATTTTGAGAATACTTGTTTGTGTTTGTATATACACAGATACTTCCATGCTACCAAACTCTAGTTCTGGTCATCGGACAAGAACTTTTATATTGTTAAACTAGTCTATATCACCAAAAACATTAGCTATATCAAGTAAAAAGAATTCAGGATGTTAAATTACTAATGTGTTTTATTCTTGAAATTGATTAATGCTTTCTCTATTAGATGGGTTTGCACTAGGAATGAGCTCAATACCAAGATAGTTGTTTGAATTAGTGCCTGTGGATGCAGTATGGAATAGGGTCTAGTGGAGTAAATACTCAAACCTCTTCCTCTCTCTTTCTCTATACTATGTGTATGTATATTTATAAGCTGACCCTTTAGAACAAAGACTGCCCCACAGAGCATGACTGCCTGGTTCAATGTGGGAGAGTGTGCATGAGCAAGTGTGCTTAATTTTTGGTTTTCAGGTGTAGATGAATTTTGTGGAATTCTTTCTTCTTTCCATTGACAAATTTTCTCTAATGGGGACAGGTGTGGAGCGAAACAATCTGGGGAGTTAGGTACATCCAGTGAAGCATTGGATGGAATACTTGGTTTTGGGCAAGCAAACTCGTCCATGCTTTCGCAACTTGCTGCAGCAGGAAAGGTTAAAAAAATGTTTGCACATTGCCTGGACAACGTAAATGGAGGTGGAATCTTTGCTATTGGGGAGATAGTCTCACCAAAAGTAAAGACAACACCAATGGTAGCAAATCGGTATGTGGCTCTAGCTTATCTTTCTTATTGTTTTTGTGCAATATTTATCCTCATGAACTGATGCTTCTATTAACTTGCTCACCTTTTTCTCATATTGCAATTGAGCTTGCTGCACAGACTCTGACTACAACACATTCGTACGAATAGAGGAATCAAATAAAAAAAAAGAGTAAACCGAATAATATAGAAAGGGCATATAGTAAACAAGGGAAAGGGAGAAATAAAAATCTGCCACAACTATAGAATTCTGCGAAAGTTTCTTGTCTTGCTCCTTCCTTTAATTAGAATAGTTTTGCTTCTAAATGTTAGCTACAATGGCACAAACATGGGAAATATCTAAATCCTCCTGTTGCTTGTGTATTTTTCATCAAAGGAAAGTTAGAGTTTAGCTTTCCCTCATTGCATTGGAGAAGTTGCTAATTGTTGCTTTTCTCTGAACTTATATAGAATGAAAGTTAATAATTTAAAATGGAGTCTCTGGTTATCATTTTCAAGGTTTTTTACTTCTTAAAGTGGTGTTGCCAAGCATTGGTCATGTGTTCTTCTCATTGTGGATGAGAAGAAAACACATATTGTCCTACCTAAGGTCAATTAAAGCTTTTTTTTTTTTGGTTTTGTAAAAAAATATTGGTAGGCTACAAGTGCATATCAAATTTCCAGGGCCCCTAAATTGATTATTTATTAGGTAAATTATACTTTAATCCCTGGATTTTAACATAATTAACATATTAATCCTTCATTTTCAAAATCGAACACTTAAATTCCTGAATTTACAATCCATCCAAATTAGATGTCCTTCCGTCCATAAAATCTATCAGTCAAATGTTTAAATATGGTAAAAATATAGAGGATATATTTTCATACCAATAATACCCTTCCCTTCCTAATTTCTCTCTCACACACCATAGGAGACTTTTCAGGAAAATTTTCCAGGAACCTCAATTCCATCTGTACTCAACACAACACCAGCAGCGTTACCAAATCCTGCATCCTATAAAACATGGTGTCCTCAAAAAATCTTATCAGCAAACACCTCCTAAACTTCCATACTCAGGTAAAAGATGTGGATTGAACCCATTCCTTAAGCCAAATTCCAGTATCCAGTCTCAAATTCCCAATGCCAGCACCTTATTCAGCGATTACAAATTGAAGAAATTCAACTAATTAGAGTCCATCAATTCACGACAACAGATATAAATCACATAGGATCAATGAATATCATGTTGAGCTCTTCTAAATTGCTCAGTCTTCTGAATTGAGTCGTACTCTTCTCAATCAGTAATTCTTGAAACTAAATCACCAGGCTTGGAATTTGGATTATCAAAACCCACAACCTCTGGCACGCCAAATCCTTGTATGGGCTTCATCAACCAAGTGAAGCAGGCAAATATATGAGATAGTAATTCTAGAGTGTGGTTTTCTTTGTGGCATTGGTCATGGTGTTGTAAAAGAAGTGTGCTTAATTTTGGATAACTTAAAAATCTTTCAACTACCATTATATAATTCTTGAGAAAAAAAAAGGTTTTGAAAATTTGAGAAAATAAAGAGAAATCCCAGCTAGGGACAAAGGGAGGAATGTAAAAGCCATAGTAGTCTTTTGGCCTACTTTTCATGTAGGGATCACAAGACCTGTAGAGATTCTTCGCCAAAAAGGCTCCTGACCCTTATGGCGTTTTGAGCTATGAAGTCTCGATTCCCATTTCCATAGTGCCCTATCTATATAGTGATTAAATATCACCAGTTTATTCTCTACTGTTACTTCTTCCATTTTGATCAATTTAATTTACTTCCTTTATGGAACACTCAACAACAGCCAATTCAAATGCCATAACCTACAAAGGGGCATTTATTCTCTGCTTTACAAGTGGATCTGAAGGCGACGACGATGATGAATATATATTATTTGTGGATTAGAACTGATGCACATATCTTGTTTGTTGAAATGTTTAAGAGTGTTGATGTCAATATTTGAGAATGACACTTTTTTTTCTTTAGGGCCTTTCAAGTTAATCAAGGGTAATATGATAATTTCAAGTTCCACTAACAGAAAATTTGACGGAAGGGTGTCTATTTTGGATGGATCGAAGATTCAGGGATTTAAGTATTCGATTTTAAAAATATAGGGATCAATTTGTTAATTACGCTAAAGCTGAGGGACTAAAGTGTAATTTACTCTTATTTATTATGAATATTTGGTGGAAAGAAGTTAGATGATTATTAATTTTTTCTCTGATTTGTTCTCTTTTTATATATAAAAAATGGATTTTCCTCGTCTCTTATTGAAGGATTTTTTCCTTTTGCATTTCCCCTTTAATTAGGTCAGATCTTGGTTATTGATTTTTTTCCCCTGAATTATACTTTAGGCCACATTACAATGTTGTTATGAAGAAAGTAGAGGTGGGCGGTAATGTTCTGGAACTTGCAACAGATACATTTGCAAGTGGAGATCAAAAAGGAACAATAATCGACAGTGGTACTACACTGGCATATCTGCCAGAGTCAGTTTATGAGTCAGTGATGAATAAGGTACCTAATATAGCTCACATTCCTCCCGTTTGATGTTTTTTTGTTACTGCATGTAGGACTTGGACTGAATTTATTTGTTCTGATGACTTAGATTATGGCTCAGCAACCTGGGTTGAAATTGCATACTGTTGAGGAGCAGTTTATGTGCTTTAAGTATAGTGGAAGGTAAGGTGTCAAGTGCAATTATTCCTAGCTTTGGGACCTGTCTTAAATTTGAAAGTTATTTAAATTTTGCTATGGTAAATGTTAGTTCTGTCACCATCCATGATTTTTAGACCACATGGGGTGAAGCCTGTAGGATCCCTACAAGAATGCCTCATCCTATCAGGGAAAAATTGAGTTAGAACAATGCTCAGTGTCTTCTGTGACATTATGATCCTTATTTTTGCTGCTAATCCAAATTACTAGTTTAAATGCATTTGACTGTTGATCTGTTATCATAAGCGTAAGACTTCTCTAATTTTCTTTGCTCCCCATACTCTTCCAGTGTTGATGATGGATTTCCGGTTGTCAAGTTTCACTTTGAAGATTCGCTTACTTTGAGCATTTATCCACATGAGTATCTGTTCCAAATTCGTGTAAGTAAACATTTTTTAAGGTTAATGACAATCATCAGTTCAGTGCTTTGTTGTATTGTTGTTTATGTTAAGTGCTGTGCATTTCATATATAACATTTTGATGAAGAATGTGCCCTGCCAGATACTGTGGTGGTTATGTTGCAGTGCTGCTGCGAATGCTCTGTAATATTTATTGTTCTATTGATGTAACTTTTTCTCTTTTGTCATCCTTTTTAAGTTAGAGCATGGGACTATGGGTTCATTATTAACTAACACAAGTCCTAGAAAGAGAAAATGTTTCTGCCTTTCTGGGGTTGGTGAAATTTACTACTAGATAGGTGAATGAAATATGTAGGGTTTAAATCTTCCAGAAGGCTTTTCCTCTGGTTTTTATTAGTTAAGTATTAGCAAACGTCAGATTCATTTTAATTAGTAGCAACTACAAAGGAGATGTTTAAAATACTTTAGATAGATTGTGATGATGCATCTACCAAGTTAAATTCTCTTTCATACTAGTTCCTGTTTGTACCTATGCAATTCTGATGATATATTGACAAAAGCTGAATTATGGTTTTTGTAATTAACTCAATGCTTCTAAACCTTATCCTGAACTGGTTGTCATTCTTGGATCTAATTTTTGTTAAGTGGTAGATTGTTAGAAATAGCGTCCTTGATATTGGGATGATCGTTGACCTACCTAGTCCCTTGTGGATTTAAGAATTTTGCAAAACATATAATGAAATATATGGTCATTATCTTAATGGTAAATATTAATCGAGGGTAATGGATCAAAGGGTTTGGGGTTGTTTAGTCGTTGAGGCCTGAGTGTGAAATGCTTTGAAAGAAAAGAAAACCCTAAGCTATGTTTTTGTTCCAAAAGTTTGGTATGATGCTTTCATTACTTAGCAATTGTATCGATAAAGCATAGCAAGGATTGCGTTGAGAACTTCACAAAATTAAGTGGGTGAGAAATATAGTATCCCACATCAATGGGATAGAAGAGTTGTTAAGGGTTTATAATTTGAGTTAACCATTTTAGTCAGTTTTAGCTTGACCTTACAATTGGTACCAATGGCACCCTGGCTCAAAAAAATTGTATAGAGTTGCTTGCAAGTAAAGAGCTGTTTGTGAGACGAGGTGTAGCCGTCCGGGCACTAGTGAACCACAGTATCCGAGGGTCTGATCCTCGCTTTTATGATGCTCCATAATTTTTAAAGACTGCTGAGTTTTTTTTTTTAGTAAGAAGTTTGGTACATTATTTTTTTTTAAAAAAAAAGAAATTATAATGACTTAATTCTTTTATTTGGCTTTGGTCATAATAACTTTTTCTGGCCAAATGATACACTATTTTCATGACTTTTTACAGGATGATGTTTGGTGTGTTGGTTGGCAAAACAGTGGGATGCAATCTAAGGATGCTAGGGACATGACTCTTCTTGGAGGTATGGTCCTTAATTGGGTTTTCATTCTAAATTTAGTTATCATTTTATATAATGTAGACTGTGCAATGGTGATGAGCACTTCTAGATTAAGTCGATCTCATCCTAGACTGCACAACTGCCTATTTAAGGTCACGGATTCTGCTTTATAGCAAGTTAAAACTGATAGCAGTTGTCTTAAATTGAATAATGAATAGCTGAATACTCCCATGTACCTCTTATCTCACAAGTTAGTAGATGACTTGGAACATCATTTATTATAGAGAGATTTAGAAAATGTAAGACTTGCCAATCTCCTTGGCAATTTAAATTCGTTTGATTTCACTCTTTTTCTTACCAAGCTTCTTAGAGCCTTCTTGTTATCTTTTGGGTTCTGCTGCACATGTTTTGATTTGCTAATTAAGCTGGTAGAAGCTGGATAGTTGAATTGTGCTGAATTGGCTGAAGCAGATGAGATAATAAATTGTTTTGATATTCATTAGTTGGAAAGTAAATATAAAAGCATCAGTTTATAACTTACTAATTATTTTCAATGCAGATTTGGTGTTTTCAAATAAACTTGTTTTATACGATATGGAAAAGCAGGCAATTGGATGGACAGAGTACAACTGTGAGTACCTCTTCAACTCAATTATATAGTTTTATCATATATGCATACATCTATCTGTTTACTGGTTTTATATATAAATAAAATAAATTCCATCTCCTGCTTTTGTTTAGTGATGTATATCAAATGAAAATTTAAAGTTGTTCCCAATTCTGGCATTGGGTTGGTGGCGATTGAATCAAAGACTTATTCTTGCCTTCCTGTTTGTGTGTTGTTGATTATTTTAGGCTCTTCAAGCATCAAAGTGAAAGATGAAATTTCTGGTGCAGTGTATTCTGTTGGGCATCACAATGTTTCTGCAGCTTCCCAAATGATAAGTGGAAGAATCATAACATTTTTGGTATTAGCGTTTGCTGTATTCCATAGATTTTGGTAAACTTCAACATTCCTTGTACAATAATGTAATGATCACAGGTCTCCTTGGTATAGTTTAATTGTTGAGTACAAGGCTTTCTCCACACACACCCACATAGACCTTTTTATTTATTTATTTATTTATTTTATTTATTTGTAGTGAATAGATGTTTTTTGTATACTTGGCTTGTGTTTTTTGGGAATTAAATCATTATTTATTTCGAGTTGGCTGCATTATTAAAATGTTGCAGAATATGATAAAAACCTCACCTTTCTTACTATTAAGGTGGAGATATTCCTTCAAATTAATCTCATAATTAGACTGTTCCAAGGCATTAGTGGTTGGCCCATTTCAAAATTATAAGCAACCTTTTTATATAATAAAGTATGATTTATGTCCTTGATTATAATAAGAGCAAAAAAAATTAAATAAATGTAAAGCGAAGAACAATCCAAAATTAGTAATATAAAGAACAAAACTCTTGACACTTGAATGAATTGTTGGTAATATAAATAATAGAAAAGCATAATTGACAAAATATAAACATTAATTTAAATTTTTTATGAAAATTAAAGTAAATAATAGTATTGTTCTCGATAAATAAATATTTAAATATAATAGTTTCAATTTTTATTTTCTATAAAAATATATTATTATAAAAATTATAATAATGAAATAAATATAAAATATATAAAAATATAATTTATAATAAAATATTATATTTATTTTGAAATTAATTAATATTAATTTTTTAATTCGCTCAATCTATTTTTAAATTATGTAACTGAATTAACAATAGAATTTAGTAATTTTATTTTTTTATAAAAATTATAAATTATCAATAAAAATAATTTATGCATATTTTTTTTCATATCAATAATATCATCAATAAATTAATTATAAAATATAAACAAAATAAAATCATGTTGAAAATAATTAATTTTTATAAATTAAAATATTATATTAAAAATTTTTAAAATAAAAAGATGCATAAAAATAATAAATAAATTATTTTGATTATCTTGAAACTTAATTTAACATATTAAAATAACTCGTACTGACATAAACTTAATTAATTATATGATTTTTAATTATTTTTTTTAAAAAAATAAAATTAATATTACCAACTTTATATATATATTAAAATTTTACTTTATTATCTCATAATTATCATCTAATAAATTTAAACTTTGTATTTTATAATTTAATGTTATAACTATTATTTTAATTTTTTAAATAAATATAAATATCATTATTATTTAAATAAGTTATATTATTATTTTATATTTTAAATAAAAATATTTATCTATCATTTTAATATTATCTAAATTAAAATTTATTATAAAAATCTTATCTCAAAATAATTATTTATTAACTTTAAATTAATTTAAATAAAAAAATTATTATTCACTTTAAAATTTTAATATAATAATTAATAATATAAATAACAACTTATTATCCTATAACATAATATTATTAAATTTATTAATATTTTATAATTAACAATATATATATATATATAATTAATTTTTAGAAAATATTAAAATATTAGCATTTAAAATTGAGTTGATTCTTAAAATTATAATTTTTCATTGTAATAATTTATTTTTTTATAACTTTAAGTTAATTTTTTTATTATTTTTTAAAATTCATCAATAGTTAAATATGCTATTTTGATACTTTTAAATTAAAATTTTAATTTTTTAATATATATATATATATATATCATAATTTACATATTTATTTAAATAAAATTAATTTAAATAATTTATTATCAAATAATTTAATATTAATGAAATTTTTGTTTTATATTATTTTTTATAATTATTTAAATGTAAATCTAATAATATGTTATATGATAATTATTTTAATATTCTTAATTAATATTTAAATAATCTTATCTAAAAAATTAATTTAAACATTACCAAAATTATTAATCTTTAATAATTATCCTACATAATTATCAAACAAAATTAATTAAACTCATAAAGGAAAAATTTAAACATACATTAATTTTAAAGGATAAATATCTAAAATCATTTTAAGAAATTATTTAAATAATAAAACAAGTATCATTTTAAAATTTAAAAGCAATGGTAAATATATTATTTTCATAATTATTTAATATTTAAATGTAAATCTAATAATACGTTATATGGTAATTATTTTAATATTTTTAATTAATATTTAAACTTATTATTTTAATAATTTTATTTAAAAAAATTAATTTAAATATTATCAAAATTATTAATATTAAATAACTACCCTATATAATTATTATCAAATAAAATTAATTAAACTCGTAAATAAAAAATTTAAATATTTATTTATGAGTTTAATTAATTTTATTTGATAATAATTATATAGGATAATTATTTAATATTAATAATTTTAAAATTATTTAAATTATTTTAGGAAATTATTTAAATAATAAAATAATTATTATTTTAAAATTTAAAATTAATTGTAAATAGTTAAATAATATAAAAATAAAATTGATAATTTTATTTATTATCCACCCCATGACTGAAACTTGGCTAATAACCAATTTGAATTCTGACGTGGTGTGAAATCGAAACCCACCACTCAATTTTGTGTCGTGAAAAGGCCCAATCATGGTTGTTGCAAGTCCAGTCATGGTCAGTTTTAAATTAAATTCATTAATTTGAGAATTTTAAAATAATATTAATTATTATATTTTGATTAATTTTTAAGTTTAAATTAAAATTATTAATTTGTGTGAATAAATTTTAAGAACGAGCATTGTGAGACAGAAATAATAATTAATTTAGTCTAGTAATCACCCTTTACTTGCGAACACAATTTGTTTGAAAATTGGAACAAGAAAATAAAAATTAAAAAAAAAAGTGTAGGGCCCACATGTCCACTCGATGCTCACGGGTTGTAACGCCCTGTCCTTTGCTGGCTACCATTTTACCACTAAAAATGTATTTTTTTTTTAAATACTGAAAACTCCCTTTAGACTTTCCTATTTAAAATTTAATTTATTAAATAAATAAATAAATTTTATTAGATATTTTGTGTGTTAAATTAATAAGATATAGAATTTAAGCAAGAAAAACCTTACAAAATTTACTCGAACGTTTGTTTGATTTGTCCCTCAAAAGCATATTTGGTTTGTTATCGTCAGGCAGCCACTCACTCACTTGCACTTTGCTTCTTCAAATGATTGTGATGATTGGACAATCCATTAAGCCAAAGTTGCTTCCTTTCTCTTTATCTTATCTCATTCAAATATTTTTTTTTTATAATAAATAATTTATTGATTTTTCTTTCTTTTTTTTTTAAAAAAAAAACCCTTCATATTCACATAAGGTAAGATCCTTACTATCTCAATCCGTTTGTCTTTTAATAATATTTTAGTATTATTTTTTTACCAATATAATTCAGTTTCTTAATTATTTGTTTGTCTTGCCTTTTTTGGTTTCTCTTATTATTGAAAGCTAACTTTCTTTTTTTCCCCACATTCTCGAGAAAATACTCTCTCTCTCTCTCTCTCTCTCTCTCTCTCTCTTTCTAGCTCACAGATTTTCTTTGCAAGTAGGTTCTCACAGTCATTATGATCAAGGCCATGGATAAGCTCTACTTGTTTTGGTGTACGTTATTCTCCATGCTTTTGAGTCTTGCCTCCATTAACGCAGCTCAAGAAGGTGCTCTCATCACCTCTCTGCCTGGTTTCAATGGCAATTTCCCATCAAAACACTACTCTGGGCAAGTTCTTTTCTTTTCTTTTCTTTTCTTTTGATGGTTCTCTCTCTTCCTCCTTGGGTGGTGGAGTTAGTTCAACAACCCTAGTTTTCACAAAGCTATTTCAGATTAATTAAGATGAGTTTGGTTGTGAATTGTTGGGTATGGAAATTGTAGGTATGTGAGTGTAGGTGAGAAACAGCTTTTCTACTACTTGGTTATGTCTGAAAGAAATCCATCCAAAGATCCTGTTGTCTTGTGGCTAAACGGTGGACCAGGTTGCTCAAGCTTTGATGGCTTCGTTTATGAACATGGTTAGTATATCACTTCTCCTAACTACTGCTATCACATGGCTATTTTTTTTTTTTCTGAATTTTTATATATTTAAAATGACTATAATGGGACTAATTTTTTTTTAAAATTAAAATACAAAATAATGAGTTTTTTTAAATAATAGAAATTAAATAGTAAAATAATTAACTATTAAAACTAATAAATAACTAATTAATAAATTTTAAAAAAAATTTAGAAACGTTGTAATATATTTTATAATTTTTTTTTTGAAATGGTTTATAAAATTTAATGATAAACTAATAGAAATATTAAATAGTAAATTTTTCAAAAAAATTTGTTTGTCTATGTGTCTGCAGGGCCATTTGATTTTGAAGCAGGGAAGCCAAAAGGAGGTCTCCCCATATTGCATCTCAATCCATATAGCTGGTCCAAGGTTTCAAGCATTATTTATTTGGATTCTCCTGCTGGTGTTGGCTTTTCATACTCCAAAAATGAAAGTGAATATACAACTGGAGACCTGAAAACAGCTGCTGATACACATTCTTTTCTTCTTAAGGTGAGATTTAACATTTGTTTATGTAGTGATTATAATTTTCTTCATTAATCAATACTTTATTATTATTATTTTTTTCGAAAACAGTGGTTTAGGTTGTATCCAGAGTTTCTCAGCAATCCATTTTATGTTGCTGGAGAGTCTTATGCTGGTGTTTACGTGCCTACTCTTACCTCTGAAATACTCAAAGGTTCTCTCTTTTTCTATACATATATCAAATTTAATAGTGGATTGGAAAAATATTTCAATTCGCCCTGATTCAATTATGGTTTAATCAATCCAAAATTAACTAGTATTGGTTTGATTTTCAATTACAAATGGGCTATGGTATCATAGTCTGCAACAATGGCAAAATTTAAAAGTATTTTCTCTTGTAGGAATAAAAGCTGGTGCGAAGCCAACTATCAATTTAAAGGTAAAATAATATTTAGTTATATATATATATATATATATATATAAGAAATTAGGAAATTTATTTTTTGTTGGATATGTAGGGTTACATGGTGGGAAATGGGGTGACAGATAGAAATTTTGATGGAGGCAGTGCGCTTCTCCCTTTTGCACATGGGATGGGCCTCATCTCAGATGATATTTATCAAGTCAGTAAACATTATTATTCTTTTAAAATAAGATTAATTCTCAAAATTTTACAGTTTTAGAGACCACATTAAATTTTTGCAGGAAGCTGAATCTGCTTGCAAGGGAAATTATGATGAACCTAGCATTGTTTGCTCTACAACTCTTGAGAAAGTTGACAAGGTGATTTAAAAGAGTTTTTTTCTTTTTTTTCCCTTAATGATTGATTTTAAAAGAGCCTAATTAAAAATGGATGATAAATGCTTAATTATTAGGCACTTGAAGGGCTAAACGTTTATGACATCCTGGAACCATGCTACCATGGACCAGAAACAAAACAGAACACAAGCTTGCCAAGCAGCTTCCAAGAATTAGGGAAGACAAATAAGAAGAATATTGGTGTAAGAAAGAGAATGTTCGGACGTGCTTGGCCATTATGGGCTCCTGTTAAAGATGGCATCCTACCATCCTGGCCTGAACTAGCAGTCCAAGGCAGCGTTGGATGCATTGTATGTTCTCTCATTATTTTTAATTTCTCTTATCCAAAATTATCTTTTTTTTTTTTTTTTAATATTAATTTCTGCAGGATGATGAGATTGCATCTGTTTGGCTAAATGATAAATCGGTTAGGACAGCAATTCATGCACAGCCGGTAATTATTATTATTTGGCTGAATATATACTTTAATCGTTAAACTTTATATAAAAAATCAATTAGTGTTGTTTTATTATTATTATTATTTAAAAATATGATATTCATAATTTTTTTTTTCCTTATTTACAGTGTTGTTTTTATGAATTTAAGATGCACGAAATTCATCTATTTCTTACCATTAATATGCATACAGGAATCCACGGTGGGAACTTGGGAGCTATGCACCCGCAGGTTATTTTATCGTCATGATGCTGGAAGCATGATCCCTTACCACAAAACCCTAACAAAACAGGGCTATCGAGCACTTATTTTCAGGTAATTAATTATTTTTTTAAAAAATTGAATTTATTTATTTATTTATAATTAAAATTAAAATGTGAAATACCATAATTATGATTAAAACTGCAGTGGAGACCACGACATGTGTGTGCCATTTACTGGAAGCCAAGCATGGACAAAATCACTTGGATATAAGATCACAGATGAATGGAGGTCTTGGATGTCTGATAATCAAATTGCTGGGTAAATTTTATAATTATGATTTATTAATAATATTTAAGTTTATATATATACATTAATTAAATAATTGGTTTTTCAGGTACTTGCAAGGATATGAGAATAATCTTACCTTCCTCACCATCAAGGTTGGTAATTTTGTGCTTAATATTGTTATTATTTATCTCTAACAAATAATTATAATTTTTATTTTTATTAATTTTCTTGTTAATTAATTGTAGGGTGCTGGGCATACAGTTCCTGAATACAAGCCTCAAGAAGCTTTGGATTTCATTTCTCGTTGGCTAGATGGAAAATCAATATGACTCGGAAATTCTGCTTTTTTTTTAAAAAAAAAAAGTTTATCTTTTTTAAACAAATTAATCAATATATATCAATCGAAAGTTCATTAAGTTACATATATATGGAAGAAAATCTCCAAATTCATTAATTAATTAACACTAATCCAAAGATACTCCACTGCACCTGGTTTTTTGCTAAAAAATAAAAAAATAAAAACATGTATTTTTAATATTATATATTATATAATAATTCCACATTTTAAATATTAAAATCCTAATTTAAATAAGAGAGATTTACAATTTATTTCTTGAATATTACCATTATTAATAAGTCAATCTCTGCATTTTTAGAAAAACCTATTAAAACGTCTTTATCTTTTCTCTCCGTCAACAAAATAGTCTTTCCGTCTATTTCTGCCATTAAAAATATAGTAAAAAGACCAAATTATCTCATTCTTTTCTTTCTTCTCCTCCTTCTTCTTTTTGATTGATTCTTTCTCCTCTTCTTCGTTAGTTCTTCTTTCCCTCCTCTTTTTTTTTTTATTCTTCTTCGATTTTTTTTTTCATTCATTTTTTTTAAAGAGGAGGAGATTCTTCTTCTTCTTCATCACCTTCATCATCACCTTCTTTTTTTTTTTTTTTAAGAGGGGGAGAAACTATTTCGTTGACGAAAAAAATGATAAGAACATTTTAATAGATATAAAAAAAGATAATAATATTTTAATAGATATGAGAAAATATAAAGACGTTTTAATATATTTCTGAAAATATTAAAATTGACTTATTAATAATAGTAATATTTAAGGACTAAATAAGGGATTTTATTTGAGAGTAAAATTGGATTTTAAAATTTTTCTCTCTCATCCTTTATCTATTTTTAACAGAAAAAAAGGACGAAATGACTATTTTATTGAAGAACATAAATAATAAGGACGTTTTAATATATTTTTAAAAATACAGAGACTGACTTATTAATAATGATAATTTTCAAAAATTAAATTATAAATTTCTCTTTAAATAATTTATATTATTAAGTACTTCATTTATTTTATTTATTTATTTTTTGAGATAAAAGAGGAGGTCAAAAGCTCTAATTATGTAATCTGAATAAAAAATTTTACTTTATTACATTAATTAATTTTAGTGATGAGACACTAAGAATATGATGGTATTGAATTCAAATTTTCATTTATGAGTATATATACATGTTTAATTTTTATTAAAAATATTTAAATTTTAAATATTCTTTTTTTTTTTAATTTTCAGTATTTATAACATAAAGTTCTAAACACAACTAAAGTAAATGTAAAATTATGGAAACAGACTATTATTCCTTTGACTGGTGAAAGCAAAGTTAATAAAAAAATAAATAAATAGGGAAAGTATAAACTAGCATTTCAACTTTTAATCAAAATTTAAATAAACTCAATTTAAACTTTATTTTTAAGTCTAATTAAATCATGATTTAATAAAATATTGTTTTTATAATAAAAAAATATTTTTAAAAATTTGAAAATATGTACTATTGTACTTTATTGTTTGATTTAATTTAAAAGGAATAAATAATTTATTTTTTTGAAATATTTTATTACTAAAAAAATAATACTTTGTTAGACTACAGCTTATTAGAATTTCTAGAAAAGTTAAATTGAACTTATTTAAATTTTAATGAAATATTTATGGACTTATTTGTTTTCTTTTGTCAAAACTAAATTTTATTTAGTTTAATTATAAATTTAAATTAATTTAATGTCCAATCCAAAATAATATTTACATTTTTCATAAATTTTTAGAATCAACATTATTCTGTGGTTTCTTTTTATTATTATTATTATTAAGGAAAATTTGAAAAATTGAAAGGTATGGCAGCAAATTTTAAGCATGAGCTAGGGAAGGCGCAGGGGCGCGAGCGGGAGGATGAACAGAGGATGTTGGGGTCTTGACATGGAAGACGCCACGGGTGATATAAGCAACAGATTTGTTAGTCTGAAAGACAGTCAGAGTATTTTTGAGATTCTCTTGAGATAAATATAAAGTTTTTAAATAATTTGATCTTGTTCGTTGACGCATCAAAAATTAAAAAAGAATCAAAAAACCAATTAGAACTCATAGTAACAAAGGAAAAAAAAATACAATAGAATTTAAAAGTATCGATTTGGTGACAGTTCTATAGAAGGACATAAATATGCGCTTTTTGATATCATATTTCTGCTTTACAGATATTCATAGGAGAATGCAGATATAGTCTATGAGGTTTAATTTAGAAAACTTGTTGCAGCCCTCAGATATATCTAAGGTAGTTTAAAGTTCCACTTAATCCCTAAACTCTCTTTTTAACTCAACAACAGGAAAAGGAAAATACTCTATTCACACCTTAATTGAATTTTTGTAATCAGTAAAAATAAACAATCCAACTGGACAACCAAAATAATAAAATTAATGGAAAAATTTAATTAGGGTGAAAAAAGGTAAAGAACAAATCGATAGAAGTGGCCCCTAATATATACATATGAATTCGAACCATCACATGAATAGAATGCAGTTAGGGGATAACATTTAAGGGGTTTCCTAAAACGCCGGAAGACTTCAATGAAAAAATGGATAAAAGAGAAGGTTAATCTAAATTCATATTGTTTGAGGAAAAATACCAAATTGTATCCCTATTGAGTGTATCAGATCCCTAGGCGGTGGTAAACTATTTGCTCATTGCTATGGGCACCCTAATCCTAAAGATTTTTGTATGTATTTATTAGGTCGCCAAAAAAATGTTAAAATAGAGAAGAAGGGGTAACAAAAAAAAATCAAACGTCTGCCGTGTGTATTTTAATAGAAGTTATATTTCTCACTGAAGATTCGAGATAACAAACAGAAGGAAAGCGAAATAGCAGAAGTGATGTGAGAGGAAGAGAAGGAGTGAAAGTGAGGTTCGAAGCGAGGAGGACGAAAGAAGTGATGTCTGTCTGTTAGGGGTGTAACTCAAATTTAACTGGTTGTTAGGGGTGGTTGTGGTAGGTTTTAGAACAAAAATAGGTCAATGTTTGGGAAGTGAGTAAACTTTTTTCTTACTATCATTTTTAATTTTGGGCATTGCTTGCCTTGATAATATATGTGCAGTGCAGCATTACTTAGGATCATTTTTGTGCTCAGGAATGCGTGCCAAGGCTAATCAAAGTGATTTTAATAAATTTCTGTTTAATTTCAATTTCAAGTTGAAGGACTCCAATTCCCTCTTTGAACAAGCCCCTACCCAGTTCTGGAAATAGCATAAGTATGGTTTGTGAAGTCAAATATGAAGGTTGCAAGTGTTTGTTGAATTTTAAATGAAACCATGATAATACTCTTTTTAACTTAATTATTATATTTATAATAGTGATGAAAATAAAGATAGAATTAGATAATGCACTTCTTTTCTTCTCTAATTTTCTTATTCTTGCTCCTTGAAATTGAAGATATCATATGAAGTCAATGACAAAATACCATTATTAGTAGCTAAGAAAAAGAATTCCTCCTTGCAACAGTTTTGGGCCTCTGAATAACAACTTCTTCCATATTCCACTGCTATTGAACATTCTCCTGCTCCTCAGATTCCTCATTATTCTTGTTGAAATCTTCTCCTCTTCCTTACTTGGCTTATCAGATGTTTCAACAAGTTTTCCTTTAAATGACTTGTGAAATTCACTTAATACAAAATTTGATTGCATTATGATCTACCAAAGGTGACATTAGGCCATAATTATGTTTCTTGCACTATAGCTCTCATGAATTTTGTTGTCTTTGTGAGTTGCTCTCAAATTGCAGGAACTGTTAATATATCCTTACTTTAAGACTAATGATGAAGCTGCTAGATATCTACAAGGATATGCTAATAACCTCACATTTCTTACTGTAAAGGTTTGCAAATATGAACTTGAAGATGCTAAAACAAAGTATGCTTATTGTTGTTTATTGATGATGATCATATCTGGTGCTTCAAGTTGCGGGGCATCCTGTCTCTTAAAATCGATGTAGTTAATAATATAATATATATTTCATTTCAAATTTTTTGACATGCAAAAGTATTTATCTTTACTAGATGAATTGTAATTTTTGTTAATATCAACAGGTTTGGTCAAAATGAATAAAAACTAAAAGCATTGGTAAAAAAGGTAAAACTCAGGATTCTTTTTGGGCTAAAATAAAATTTATCAGCTACTTTAAAAATTAATAACCTTGCCCTCACAAGCTTTAAGCTATGCCCTTGCTCTGTATCCCTCACCCACCTCGCTTCCAACACAAACAAAACCTTACAAAACTGCAGAGGAGAACAGAGATCGATGATGCTGATGCCTTGGAGGAGGAGCAGCGGCTTCCATCTTGAGCGGAAAAGGGCAATCGCTACCATTCAATCTCCATTCCTTTTCTTATTTACCAATTCTTTCCACTTTTCTACTTCCACACTTCAAGATGCTCGCTCCTTTGCAAATAACTTCAAATCTGCTTCTTTTACCCACCTTGATGATGCCCTAGCTTCCTTTAATCATGTCATTCATATGCATCCTCTGCCTTCTAGGGCTCAATTTAATAGATTCCTATCTGCCCTTGTGAAAATGAAACAACATCACACTGTTATTTCCTTATCCAAAACAATTGAATTGCTAGGTATCTCACACGATATTTACTCTCGTAATATCTTAATTAATTGCTTCTGCCACTTGCACCTTCCGGATTTTGGTTTTTCTCTATTGGGGAAGATGATCAAAGTTGGATTAGAGCCCACTATTGTGACATTAACTACCTTAATCAATGGGCTTTGTATCGATGGTAAAATCGATAAAGCAGTGGAATTTTTCGATGATATGGTTGCTGGAGGTTATCAACCTGATGTTTATACGTACAGTGTGATAGTCAAGGGACTGTGTAAATTTGGGAAAACAAACGTGGCTATTGGGCTGCTAGAGGGAATGGTTGATAGAGGTTGTGAGCCAAATGTTGTGACATACAATGCAATCATCGACGCCCTATGCAAGGATGAGCTAGTTGACGAGGCTTTGGAGCTGTTCTCTCAAATGAGGAATAAGGGCATTTCACCTAATATCATAACTTATACTAGTTTAATTCACATTTTTTGCAAATTAGGCAAAAAGAACCAATCTTTGGCATTGATGAATGAAATGGTGGAGCAGAACGTATCACCTGATGTTTATACCTTCAGTCTATTGATTAATGCTCTTTGTAAGGATGGAATGGTTTCAGAGGCTCAAAATACATTCAAAATAATGATGCAAAGAGGTGTAGCGCCTGATGTGGTCGCCTACAATTCCTTAATTGATGGTCTTTGCATTTCAGACCAATTGAAGGAAGCTTTGGCCTTGTTGAAAGAAATGGTGGGGCGGAACATATCTCCTAATATTTTTACCTTCAATATACTGATCGACACTCTCTGTAAGAAAGGACTGGTTTCAAATGCACAAAGTATAATCAAGATAATGGCTCAAAGAGGTGTGGACCCTAGCTTCATAACTTGCAATTCAATGATGGATGGATATTGTCTTTGCAACCAAATTGATAAGGCTAGAAAGCTATTTGATTGGATGGTGACCAATGGAATAGCTAACATTGTTAGTTATAACATCTTGATTAATGGATACTGTAAGTGCAAAAGAATAGATGAGGCAAAGAAACTTTTTGGTGAAATGTCTCATAAAGGTTTAGTTCCTAATGTTGTTACTTATTCTACTCTTATAAAGGGCCTATTTCAAGCGGGGAGGCCTCGGACTGCACAAGAGCTCTTTCAGAACATGTGCTCTCATAATCAGCAGCCAAATATTGTAACCTTCTCAATTATGATTGATGGCTTGTGTAAAAAGGGGAATCTTAGTGAGGCACTCGCACTATTGAAAGAAATGGAAAAAAGTCAGTTGAAGCCTGATCTTGTGATCTATAACATTTTGATCAATGATATGTGCAAAGTTGGAAAGATTGATGATGCTAGGAAACTATTTTCTAATCTTTTTGAAAATGGTTTACAACCTGATGTTTGTACATATACTACAATTATAAAAGGACTCTCCCAAGCAGGATTACTAGATGAAGCCTATGAGGTTTTTAGAGACATGGAAAAGGGTGGATGCTTACCGAACAAATGTTGTTATAATGTCATTATTCAAGGGTTTCTCAGGCATGATGATTTACCAAAAGCATCAGAACTTATCAACGAAATGGTTGATAAGGGATTCTCTGCTGATGATACCACCACTGAATTGGTAGTACATTTATCGCGCAATGATGATCTCATTCTAAGCAAACTACGAGATCGTTCTAAGGCTTCTAAAAGTGTGAACGTTAAGTGAGATTTTAACAGTCAACACTTGATTAGCAGATGCAAAAGGTCCTTGCTATATTGTGAGTTATTGGTTATTCAATCTATTTCATATCCTATTATTAGTTGCTTTTGCTTTTTACAGGAAACTGTTTAGGATTAGCATTAAACTTGAGTTTTTAGGTTGTATAGGAAGATTCACTTTACTGAATCTGTTTGAATACTACATCAGTGTGCAATAATTTTTTTTAAAAAAACTGCAGTCTCCAATTTTATTTATACAATGAGAATGTGGCACCTGCACTCTTATGTACCTATTTTCTCTTGTTTTCTAATTCAGCCCTCTGGTATAACAATATGTACTTATTCCTAGTTTTTTTAAGCGTTTTGATCATTTTTTGTCATGTATGAAAAATATCAAAAGGACAAGAGCAGCAATTTCTTTTCTTATTTCGGGGACATATTCAACTTGAAAGTTTTTGTTTTTCCTTGCTAGTGTACTATGTGAAGTGAGTATGTCACAAATTGGAAGAGGTTCTGTATTTACCAAATGGTGGTTGTTATAAGTTATAGCATGACCATTCAAGGGTTGGGTGCAAGGATTTACCAAGGGCCAGCAAGACGGCCTCTGAATAAAAGTGTTCCTGATCATGTATGTGCTATTGTAGGCTCTGTTATGACCAAAATTACCATAGGCTTCAGAGAAACTGTTGGACATGGAGGAATTTCTTTGATTTCCTTTAATTCTGATGTGTATTTGAAAATATTATGGTAATTTCCTTCTATTTTAATGATTTTCTTTAGGAATCACTACTAGTTCATTAACCGACTTGGTTAGTTTTCTAGATTGTTGTTTGGGCTGGAGTATTCAGCAACAATTAAACCTTTTAATCCCAAATTAATTAAGATAAGCTATATGGATGTTCTTGTAAGTACATATGTGCGTATATTTATTTATACACTGTCTGGTCTGGTGTATAGAAATTATTGTTTAAATGTCTCATAAATTTGTTGTCAGTATGATTTGCATATGGTTAAGCTAATGTTAAGGGCCAATTTTTGCCACAGATAATTAATGGTTAATGAGCGAACCCATCAACTGAGTTTCTGCAGAAAGAAATATTTTCTGCAACCTATTATTTGGCCACCTGTTTATGTGCTTAAACTTTTGTTAGTTGGGATATATTTCTTTGTAGATGCCCAAGTAATTTGTCTCTGTGAATCTCTCTTTATTGTTGAACTGGATTTGGATTAGGACGTCAAACTGTATATTTATAGGCAGAATGTTTTTTTTTCCATCACTTTTCAGTTTGCTTAGATTCAGCTTTCAGAAGTTGAACTAAGATATTTGGATTCTACATGCCATCAGCAGTCAAGTTGATTTTACTTTTATGTATTACATTGGGGCATGGAAAAATTTTAGTTATCTAGAATGCCTGCAAAGGCTTATGAAGATACTGGAGGAGCTATATGTAACATGTGCATTTGATTTATATATCAGCACATTCATGTGTACAATTTCCCACTTTGTACAAGTAACACAGATTATTAAGGTCAAGCTAATGTGTAGTGCCAATTCTTCACACAGATGATAGTTAATTGTATAACGGGCAACCTTGGGGTAAATACCAGTGAGCCTAGTTTCTGCAGAAAATGGACTGCATAATCCTGAGATTTGGTCACTTATTCATTTACTTAAAACTTTTATTATGTGAATATATTTATTTGTTATGTGAGATTTTAACAATTAACACTTTATCAGCGGATGCAAAATCTCTTTATGAGTTATTAATACTTTAATTTATTCTAGTACTGCTGCAATTAAAATGCTGCTAGTTTGTAGCTGTGTTTCATACAAGAAACTGTTTAGCATTAGCAATTTAGCACTCATGTTTTTAGGTTGTATTTGCAAGTTAACAATCATGAATCTATTTCTATACTAAATTATTTTCCAATTTCCAATATACAGTGAGAAAAAGGTGCGCTTTCTCTTATTCATGCCTCATTTCGTTCATTTGAGATTCAGTCTGTGGTATAACAATATTGTATCTTTATCTAGTTATTGTCACATATGAAAAAATCCAAAATGACTTGACCAGCAATCTCTTATTCTTATTCGGTGTGTTGTCTCCACTAGAAAATTTTCCCCTTATTCCTGTAATATATGAAGCGTGCAAGGTGCTCAGAGAAATTGATGAGTAGGGCTGTTTACCAAATTATTATTGTTATAATGAGTTGATTTAAGGGTTTATGAAGCACAAAGATTTATCAAGGTCAAAATAACGGATTCTCTACTGATGCCAGTAGTAGTAGTAGTAAAGTTGTTATCTAGTAATGATATGTTTTTGAAAATATAGTGGATTTGTTGAACATCGTTGATGTGAAGAGGAGGTGATTTTCCACTTAGGACTGCAATCTTCTTATTTTTACTCGGTCTGAAACTTTGAGTATGCAATACAAAAGAGCTACTTGCTTTTGCTTGATCATATTATTACCCATTTGGGGTAGCTTTTTTCCTCATTTTATGGATTTTAATGCACTCTAATGGAGTTTGATATGGAAATTATATGCAAAATTAGATGTTTAAATTTAACAATTGTCCTTACTACTGCATAATGGACTTTATGGATGTTTAAATTTAAATCTAACTTGAATACGTTGCTGCCACTTCTTCTTTAGATACTTTATGAAGTTGATGTGTAAATACAATTGAAGATTGGGTCAAGGAAGCTGTAGCATCCATGCGTTCTTCAAAGTGGAAGGAGTATTTGACCAGATTGATGTTGGCCATTGCACTGATTCAATATATTTACAGTTTGAGCAATTATCATGTGTTAGAAATGCAGATACTTCTGAGAACAAAATCTTTATTTTGTTGGTCTTGTGAACTGAGATGAGTCTTGTTTCCTTTTTCAGGTTGGACAAATGTTGAATAAGTGAGATTATTAAAATTTGTCAAAATGATTTGCATGTATTTTGCCAATTCTTGGGACAGATGATAATTAATGTATCATTGGCAATATCGGGTAAATAACTGTGAACTCAGTTTGTGCAGAAATTGCATTCTGTAAGCATGTTGCTTGCTTGGTCACTTACTGCTTCATTTGCTTGAACTTTTATTTGCTTGGAATACATTCTCTCTTCTATATTCCATATTTTCTAAGCACCTAATTTTCTCAGTTCATAGGCATATAATACATTTTTCCATTTCCTTTATTTTGTAATATAATACTAATTTTCCTAAAAAAATACAGTACTAATCAAATCCTCCATTCATTTTCTTATTCCTTTAAATTTAAATTTAATACCGCTCTATAAAAACATAATCACTTAAATAATTGAGTCGAAGGTTTCTATACCCATTTTTCTGAAAAAGCAATTGAAATAAGCTAGTAAATTACTATTAGTTTATTAAAATTAGCTATTTAATTATTATTTTACTGAAAATTGAATTGAAATATCTATATATTTTTAAAGTCAATCCTTTTGTAATATTTTTATCAATTTACTTTAACTGTAAATATTTATATTATTTAAAAATGTACAAAATAATATAATATAATATTTAACAAGACTAAATCATATATTTTTCTAAAAAACATACTTTAATATAATTAAGATATTCAACAATAATTTTCTTAAAACTATCTTGCTGTATATAGTAGGCTACATTCTCCCTTATCTTGCCACGTGGTACCTTAAAAATAATAATAGTATTGACATTTTTCTACCATAAATACAAATATTGCCCATATTAGTTTGTTTTTTTTATAGAAATTATTATTATTATTGCATGTGTTTATTGCTTTAAAAGTAAATTGCCATAATAAAAAGGTAGCATAACTGGCGGTTGCCTTAATTAATAAATAACAGCTAAATGTTATTGTGTCAATATCATTTCAATCATCACAGTAACTTCTTTTTCCTGTAACTTTTGCAAAAATAATAATAATAAAGAATTGATGGATTAAATTTCAAAATAATTGAGGTTTATAATCTTATGATATAATAATTAATATGGTATATAATTTTTTCAAACCATAAAAAATTAAATTGTTTTTATGAAGGAAAAAAATAAAAAAAAAAACAGTTTTATTGTGAGGTCCTAAAGTAAAGTCAATGTATTGATTCCAACGTCCCTCTTCAAAATCCCATAGCGAAAATGTTTCTCTTGTGATTTCTCGATGATCTTCAACTTAGCTGTCAACTTCTGTCTCTGTTTGATCACATCGCATCAATGTCAAATCAAATTTCATTGTTCTTCTTCGTTTGTCATCATCTTCTCACCATTATTTGCTTAAACTTTTGAAAAATTTAACATTTAACTTTTATATTAAAAAAAATTATTAATTAATCTCTTAATTTTAAAATATTTATTAATAATTATTTTATTTTATTAATTAATTTCTAGGAATTAACGATTGAAATTAATACAAAGACTAATTAAGAAATTTTTTAAAACACTAAAAAATTATAAATTAAGAGTTAACTAGTATATGCGGACCTGTAATTTTATCTAAATTTTTTCCACACTCATTTTTGTCACCTCTTTACTGTCACACCTTATATATAGGAAACGGCAACGATGATGCAAATTGTAAAGAAACCAAATACAATTCTATCTTACAGGGAGAGCTTTTGGTCATGGACAAAAGCTATAAACTCTACTTGTTTTGGGTTGTATCAGTTTGCTTGATATTGAACTATGCAGAGCTCATTCTTACTGAAGCAGCTCCTGAAGAAGCTCTCATTACACATCT
Source organism: Manihot esculenta (assembly GCF_001659605.2). Taxonomy (NCBI): domain Eukaryota; kingdom Viridiplantae; phylum Streptophyta; class Magnoliopsida; order Malpighiales; family Euphorbiaceae; genus Manihot; species Manihot esculenta. The sequence goes on from NC_035172.2 coordinate 610,077, forward strand.
ACCTGGTTTCAATGGAACTTTGCCTTCAAAACACTATGGAGGGTAAAACAGAAAAAAAAAAAAAAAGAAAAAAAAATCCCAGTTGGTTAGTGTTGTTTGATTATTAACTGTGGCCTTTGATATATAAAAATCTTGCAATTTTGAACTTTGTAGATATGTGAGCTTTGATGAGAAGAATCTTTTCTACTATTTCATTGCTTCTGAAAAAAACCCATCTGAAGATCCTGTGGTTTTGTGGCTCAATGGAGGACCTGGGTGCTCAAGCTTTGATGGATTTGTGTATGAACATGGTATTAATCAATCTCCCATGTCTTTTTCAGGCCTACCCTCCATCACCATGCATGCACATTTCGTCTTATTTTTCCCATTTTTTGTGTCCATGCAGGACCATTCAATTTTGAAGAAGGGCAGCCAAAAGGAAGCCTGCCAATACTGCATCTCAATCCATATGCTTGGTCAAAGGTAATTAATTCACCATTTTTCACTCGAACTCGAGAATTTATAGACTGAAAATGATTTCGATATTTATTTTTGTATCATTTTCTGATCTGCAGGTTTCAAACATTATTTATTTAGACTCTCCTTGTGGGGTTGGCCTTTCTTACTCTAATAATACAAGTAAATACACAACAGACGACTGGCATACTGCTGCTGATTCACATGCTTTTCTTCTTAAGGTAATCTAAAAACTAACTCCATAACTTGAAGAAAATTTTCAGTTAAGTACCAATGATATTATCCAGAGTTCATGCTTGTTTTTTGCAATTTGTAGTGGTTTGAATTATATCCAGAGTTCATAAAAAATCCATTCTATATTTCTGGAGAGTCCTATGCTGGAATTTATGTGCCTACTCTTGCTTCTGAAGTAGTGCAAGGTATATCATATGATCAATACTTCAAACTTAATTTTTATTATAATTTCTTTTATTTTGTTCATTAAATGAAATAATTGGGTACCTTCAATGCAAACTCTGGCAGGTCCATTACCTTAAGGTCGAATCTCTAAGGGATCCGGCCTTGAGGGTTTCGGCCATGCCCTAAAGGATTCGGTCTTGAGGCTGAATCTCTCAGGGGATTCAGCCTTAGAGCTGAATCTCCTTGGGCTTCGGCATCTCGTGTGCCGAATCCTTGGTCTTCGGTTTATTTAGACATCGAATCTTGAGTATAGGATTCTGCCCTCTTGTGAATCCGTGTATTTCCACGTTATATTTTAAGAATGTTATCACTTATTTACTCTTTTCTTTATTTTTTTAAAGGAATAAAGGCTGGTGTAAAACCCATTCTAAATTTCAAGGTATGTTTGCCTACCACTTGTTTACAAAAATGACAACTTGGGTTAATTATTATGTATAAGATTAGTACATTAATGCAGGGTTATCTAGTTGGTAATGGGGTTACAGATTCTGATTTTGATGACACTTTGACTTCCCTTGTGCCTTTTGCACATGGAATGGGACTCATCTCAGATGATATTTATGAGGTATTTAGCTACACAACAACACTTCGATCCCTGTAATTATATCCCATCTGGAATTCTTAATACGTTTGCTTTTGAAATTCTTGCAGGATGTTCAATCTGCCTGCTATGGAAATCACACTGATCCTCACCATGATTGCTCAACCAGCATCGACAAAATGCATGATGTGAGACCTCACTTATCTTAGGGCCTGTTTTGGCATTGTTGTTGGAACTACTACGAGAAAAACACTTTCTTGGAAATACAATTTAAAAAATATTAAAAAATAATTTTTAATTATTTTTTATATAATTTAGTCATAAATACACCGAAATAACAAAACATATTTTTCCAATTGCTTTTTTCAATATCTAAAATAGTGCTTTAAAAAAAAATACTTTTTTGAGCCCCGACTCAATACCAAGCACCCCTTAATCTTTCTGTGTGTTTGATACTTGAAACACCCCTTAGTCTTTCTGTACGTTTGATGCATTCAAGCTTAGCCTCATCATAAATGCATCTCTCAAACTTAGACAAAATCTTTAATTATTGTGACGTTGATTGGATGAATTAGGCAATTGATGGGCTAAACATTTATGACATCCTAGAGCCTTGCTATCACGACCCAAATGCATACAAAGATGGAAAAGGAAACACAAGTTTGCCGGTGAGTTTCCAGCAATTAGGAGTAACACAGAGACCTCTTAAGGTTAGAAAGAGAATGTTTGGCCGTGCTTGGCCTCTTCGTGGCCAGCTCAAACCAGGCACCTTGTGGCCTGAGCTTGCTGAGCAAGGCAGTGTTATGTGCTTTGTAAGTTCTCCTCCCCATATGCATCTTCTAATAATGATGTCCACAAATTAAAACTCCATTTTACATTTCCTTCGAAAATTAATTACATAATTTATGTGTTGATTATTGAATTTCATGGTCACAGAACGATGAAGTTGCAACTGCATGGTTAAATGATGAATCAGTTAGGAATGCAATTCATGCTGAACCGGTAAATATAATGTGTAAAAAAAAAAAAATTCATTTCTAAATTCACTATGGATCAAATCTAAACTTGTATTATGTTATTTTTATGGTGTTAGAAATCCATTGCTGGTTCTTGGGAGCTTTGCTCGAGTAGAATAATTTATGCAAGGTATAGCTCTGGAAGTATGCTTCCATACCACAAGAACTTAACCTCCCAAGGATATCGAGCACTTATATACAGGTATGTATATAATTGAATAAGTTAATTTCTTCAAATATTGTATTTAATTTCAATCACCTGTGATTCTCTGCCATAATGAGAAAATTACTAACACTTGGTCACCTGCAGTGGAGACCATGATATGTGTGTGCCTTTCACTGGAACTCAAGCATGGACTAGGTCCCTTGGATTCAAGATTGTTGATGAATGGAGGCCATGGTTTTCTAATGATGAAGTTGCTGGGTAAACTCACCATTTTGTAGTAAAATCTTTTATTCATTTGGCTGCTAATGCAGCCGAGAATTGACAGTCCTACAAATGATTTGAAAATTAAAACTAACTTATTCCCTTTTACAATGCTTAATAATCTTTATTTTTCTTGCAGATACTTGCAAGGATATGATTACAATTTCATCTTTCTAACCATAAAAGTATATGCAATTCTTTTTTACTTAATTATTAAATCTATAATGGTAATGAAAGTGAAGATTATAAACAAGTGGATTTTAACCATTAGACTACATTATTAATGCAGGGCGCGGGGCATACAGTCCCAGAATACAAGCCAAGAGAATCACTGGATTTCTATAGCCGTTGGTTGGATGGAAAACCGATATAATTGTCTTCAAGAAACTGGCTTTTAATTGGATTAGTATTTAATAATATGCAGTGCACAATGTTTTCCAATAAAATCATTTCATGTTTAACTCATCAAAATTTGAGTTTTATAACTGTTTGTGGAAGGCCTTTCAAATTCTTTACTTTGTATGGAGTTGATTGGATATGTCATTGGGGAGTAGATGTTGATAGTTAATAGTTTTTAGTTATCAAATACATAGATTTTTAAGCCCAAAATACTAAAAGCCTATTGAAGAATAAACCTAAAAACCCAAACTCAGAAGTCCCAACTGTTGAATTGGAAAGCATATCATCAACAATGTTATTCTTCTTCGCCACAAGATCAAGCTATAGTACCAGCGGATTGCACCAAAAATCCCACAAAAATTACCAGAAACCTTGCAAGCAAATTGAAGAGCAAGGAACACAAGTCATCATCCAACGAATGGACACCAGAGAATTCAGGGGCGATGAAGTTCAGAGATTACAAAGGGCAATATACATGCATCCCGGATCACGACTGATTCCCATAGCTAGAGCCAAGCAGTGCTACCTCTAGAAAAAGATAAGGTCACAGAGAAGTAAAGAGATGCTTATAGTGGCAAAACACTGCCATGCAAACCATCCCCACCTGCTCCCTTCTCATGGAATGTACGAATATAGGAGCCTTTATTTAACTAGAAACAAACAAGAAAAAAAAAAATAAACTAAACAGGTTAGAAACAACCATCTCTCTCTTAATAAAAGCCCAACCTACCAAACAATAATAAAACACACCGAAAGGTATATGTAACATTATCCAGACCAAGAGAAAGAAAATCCACTTCCAACAAAGCGAGGTAGCCGCGGAAAGACCCAGCAAGGATGAGGCTTTTTGTCTCGATAACAAAGGAAAAATAAAACTTTTCTCCAAAATCTTATGAGAATTTATCGGTCTTATTTTTGGACCACCTTAAAGCTTCTCACCAAATAATTTATATATGTTGATCAAATATGGTTTTCACCCATTGAATACCTGAACAAATTTTGTGACTTAATAAATACCTTAAATCATTAAAATTATTATTTTTAAACACAAAACTGCACAACCATTTCAATTTGAAATACATGCATTCTGATGTGTATTTATTATACCAAATGTTAAAAAAAAAAAAAAAACAGATGTGGCATTGAACTCCTCCCTTTTCCTCTCTCTTACTAAGCTTATGCATCCATTCCACGTCCCTCCCTCTCTTTTTCTCTCTCTTGAAGCTTCCTCTCATGGCTGATGGTATTCTTATTACTGAGCTTTAACGGCCATGGCCACAACCAATGGCTCTACCTTTCTATGTAAATTACAAGCTCATGCTCCCAACTCATTGGTTTCTTGACTCTCCATTCTACCTTCTCTTTTCTGTAAATTCAACTTTTTGTGTGATGCATTTCAGCTGGTAAAAGAACTTGATGACTTAAGAGACAAGCTTCAACCTCTGAGGATGGAATACAAAAAAGAGAAGGAGAGTATAGAAGAAATTGGGCGTCTCAAGCAGAAGAAAGAGGAGATACAGTTTGCAGTATCGCCTAGCAAGAAAGGCCCTGACCCTGCCAATCTCGAGATCAAACTCTTGGCAAGAGATTACGAACGGCTACACGTAAAAGTTGCTGCCATTAGGATTAGGATTGGCTTAGTTCCTACGAAGGCGACAAAAAGATGGGGATTGGTCAATTCATGGCACCTTTCACTCATCTATTCCGCCCCTGGTATAAAAGAAATATTAGGAGACCTGACCAAGATGGACACTTAAGAGCAGGCATCTATCGGCTCTCGGGTGACTTCAGTCATAGCAAAGGCATGGTCTACCTCCCTTCTTGGTGGCAGCTCCTTCGGCAGCGTAGATCATCAAGATTTGTGCTCTCGTCTAGGCTCCAATATACGGTAAGGTATAGGGTCTTGCTCGCAAGGGCTATTGGTCAAGCGTCAAGCATTCCTGGCTTTAACCAGTTTTTCTCGTTCCAGGAAGCAAGGGTTCTTATAGGGCTGGGGCTTAGGTAAGGATATTTCAATTTCAACTATGGCAAAGGTCTCACCCTGCCTTCGAGACAGAAGACTCGTGCGCGGAAAGTAGGATTCAAAATCTTATCCGGAAAGGAGCACAAATGCAGACACCTTTCAATCGGAGGAGAGAAAGCAGTAGAGAATGAAGAGCAGAGTCCCATGCTATGAAGGATACATAGTAGCACATGTAGAAGCCGGAGAAGGAAGGTGGTGCGATGATGTACAAGAGGCAGAAAGAAGATATGATTTAGCTGGAGTTGCTGATTTGCGATATGGGGCATTGGAGGAAGTTGATGCTGCCATAGCTCGGCTTGAAGGAAGCACAGATGATAACTTGATGCTGACAGAGACAGTTAAACCAGAACATATCGCTGAAGTTGTGAGCCGATGGACTGGCATTACTGTTACAAGGCCTGGTCAAAATGAGAAAGAGAGGCTAATTGGGCTTGCAGAGAGGTTGCATCAAAGAGTGGTGGGGCAAGACCAGGCAGTTGATGCTACTGCAGAATAGTATCTCACGTTTATGTTCATATTCCAGGTACGTGGGACATGAGGAAGGTGGGCAGCTTACAGAGGCTGTGAGACGAAGACGTTACAGTGTTGTCCTGTTTGATGAAGTGGAAAAAGCTCACCTTTTTGTGTTTAATAAAATAATATTAAATTAAGATAAAATCCATGTCAGCATCAATTTTATGTGATTTATGTGCTTTTGTGTACTTAAATTTATATAATATGCTGACTGTATTAATTTATATTTAATGGTTGTAAATTTTATAAATTTAAATGTTTAATAAATTAAAAATTTAATTCGAATGTGTGATAAGTGAAAAATAAATAAATAATTTAAGTCTTTAAATATGTATTTGGCGTATCGGACTTTTTACATTTTCATGTTAAAAAAAAAAAAATTTCTCAAATTTTAGTCGAAAAAATTTTTTTTTCGAAATTAGAGTAAAAATTGACTCTAACGCATTTTTAAAGTGCGGTAGAGCTTACTGCACTCTGAAAGTCCGGTAAGCAAAAATAATTTTTATAAAAAATTACATTACTTCACATCAAAGTGTGGTAATGTGAAGAAAAAATTATTTTAAAAAAAATTCATTACCGCACTTCAAAGTTCGGTAATGGATTTGAAATTTTAATTTTAATTTTTATTTAATTAATTATTATATTATATTTTATTAATTTAATTTATTTAATTATATATTAAATTTATATAAATATAATTATAAAAATTATATTAATATTAATTATTTTAAGTTATTTATAATATAATATAATATTTATTTTATTAATTATATAATTTAATTAATTATCTATTAAATTTATATAAATATAATCATAAAAATTATATTAATATTAATTTTAATTATTTTAAATTATTTATAATATAATATTATATTTATTTTATTAATTATGATGTTCTGAGATTTAGAGAATAGAATTTCAGTATGCGTAGCGATCTTTTTGCTATAATACCACTAGTTCTATCATACTGGTTCATGCATATGGATGTTTCAGAGGCCTTCTCCATGTTAGGCGGCCATTTAATTTCTTTCGGTACACAAGTGGGTAGGACTGCGAAGTGACTGGACCCGTTATTTTTCCTCCTGTCAAATCACCGAGTCGAGTAAGAGTTTACTGGGCTTGGACTTCTGGATGATCCGGCCTATCATTCATGTTGAAATCTAGTCCGAATCTACCGGACAGGCCTGCTAAGAGGCGTTTCGAGTTTGAAATCTGATATGCTCTTATGGGGCTCAATTCGACTTAAGAGTGTGAGACTCGACGGTTATCAAATTATATAATTTAATTAATTATATATTAAATTTATATAAATATAGTTATAAAATTATATTAATATTATTATAAATATTAATTATTTTAATTTATTTATAATATAACATTATATTTTTTATATTTATCATTTTATTTTATTATTTTTATTTTTATAAAATTTTAAAAAAATTATAGCGCTAACAACACCTAAAAAAAACTTCACTTTTTACTATTTCAAAATAAAAAAATTATTCTAAAATCTATTATTATTTTAAAAATTAAATATTTATAAATTAATTATAATAAAAATAATAATTAATTATATTATATTATAAATAAATTAAAATAATTAATAATTTAAAATAATTAATATTAATATAATTTTTATAATTATATTTATATAAATTTAATATATAATTAAATAAATTAAATTAATAAAATATAATATAATAATTAATTAAATAAAAATTAAAATTAAAATTTCAAATTCATTACCGCACTTCACAAGTGCGATAATAAATTTTTTTTTTAAATAATTTTTCTTTACATTACCGGACGTTTGAAGTGCGGTAATGTAATTTTTTATAAAAATTATTTTTATATATCGCATGCGGTAAGTTCTAACGCACTTTCAACGTGTGGTAAAGTCAATTTTGACTCTGATTTTGAAAAATTTCTTTTTTCGGACCAAGATTTGGGAAATTTTTTTTTTTTTTAACATGAAAATGCAAAACGCCCGTATATATATTAGAAATAACATTTGTAAATCGGATCAGCCAGCTAAAATGTCTCGACCCGTTTACACTCTCTACACTCTACAGTAGCGCTTTCACTCTCGCATGCTTGATGCTCCATACGATTTGCCTGCCTTTTAGAGTGCGTCCTCTGTATGCAAACAAACAAACCTAAAAAAGCTGCAGAGATTGATGATAATGATGCGTTGTAGGAGGATGAAGAGGAGCTTCAGCTTCCATCTTCAGCTGCAAAGTCCATTTGGTACCATTCAGTCTCCATTACTGTTCTTATTCACCAATTCTTTCTATTCTTCTACTTCCACACTTCAAGATGCACGCATCTTGACAAATAACTTCAAATCTGCTTCTTTTACCCACCTAGATGATGCCCTTGCTTCGTTTAATCATGTCATTCATATGCGTCCTCTGCCTTCTAGGACTCAATTTAGTAGATTCTTATCTGCCCTTGTGAAAATGAAAGAATATCACACCGTCATTTCCTTGTCCAAAACAATTGAATTGCTAGGTATCTCATACGATATTTACTCTCTTAGCATCTTAATTAATTGCTTCTGCCACTTGCACCTTCCGGATTTTGGTTTTTCTCTATTGGGGAAGATGATCAAAGTTGGATTAGAGCCCACTATTGTGACATTAAATACCTTAATCAATGGGCTTTGTATGGAGGGTAAAATCGATAAAGCAGTGGAATTTTTCGATGAAATGGTTGCTGGAGGTTATCAACCTGATGTTTATACTTACAGTGTGATAGTCAAGGGACTGTGTAAATATGGGAAAACAAACGTGGCTATTGGGCTGCTAAAGGGAATGGCTGATAGAGGTTGTGAGCCAAATGTTGTGACATACAATGCAATCATCGATGCCCTATGCAAGGATGAGCTAGTTGTTGAGGCATTAGAGCTCTTCTCTCAAATGAGTAATAAGGGAATTTCACCTGATGTCGTCACTTACACTAGTTTAATTCATTGTCTTTTTCCAATTAGGCAAAAAGAACCAAGCTTTGGCCTTGATGAATGAAATGGTGGAGCAGAACGTATCACCAAATGTTTATACCTTCAGTGTATTGATTGATGCTCTTTGCAAGGATGGAATGGTTTCAGAGGCTCAAAATACATTCAAGATAATGATGCAAAGAGGTGTAGAGCCTGATGTGGTCACCTACAGTTCCTTAATTGATGGTCTTTGCATTTCAGACCAATTGAAGGAAGCTTTGACCTTGTTGAAAGAAATGGTTGGGCGGAACATATCCCCCAATGTTTTTACCTTCACTATATTGATTGACACTCTCTGTAAGAAAGGACTGGTTTCCAATGCTCAAGATATAATCAATATAATGATTCAAAGGGGTGTGGAGCCTAACGTTATTACTTACAATTCACTGATGGATGGATATTGTCTATGCAACCAAATTGATAAGGCTAGAAAGCTATTTGATCTGATGGTGATCGATGGAATAGCGAACAATATTAGCTACAACATCTTGATTAATGGATACTGTGAGTGCAAAAGGATAGATGAGGCAAAGGAACTTTTTGATGAAATGTATAATAAGGGTTTAGTTCCTGATACTGTTACTTATAATACTTTTATAAAGGGCCTATTTAAAGTGGGGAGACCACAAATTGCACAAGAGCTCTTTCACAATATGTGCTCTCATGGTCAGCAGCCAAATATTGTAACCTTCTCTATTATGATTGATGGCTTGTGTAAAGAGGGGCATGTCAATGAGGCAGTCACATTATTGAAAGAAATGGAGAAAAGTCAGTTAAAGCCTAATCTTGTGGTCTATTGCATTTTGATCAATGGTATGTGCAAAGCTGGGAAGATTAATGATGCCAAGGAACTGTTTTCTAGTCTTTTTAAAAATGGTTTACAACCTGATGTTTCTATATATACTGCAATTATGAAAGGACTCTGCCAGGCAGGTTTAATAGATGAATCATATAAGGTGTTTAGTGACATGGAAAAGATTGGGTGTTTACCGAATGATTGTTGTTATAATGTGATTATTCAAGGGTTTCTCAGGCATGATGACTTATCAAAAGCATCAGAACTTATCAATGAAATGGTTGACAAGGGATTCTCTGCTGATGCCACTACCACTGAATTGGTTGTTCATTTATTGCACAATGATGATTGCTTTCTAAGCAAACTACGAAATCGTTCGGAGGCTTCTAAAGTTGTGAATGTTAAGTGAAATTTTAACAATCAACACTTGATCAACAGATACATGACATCTTTGTTATATTGTGAGTTATTGGTATTTCATCTATTTCATATCCTGCAGTTAGTTGTTTTTGTTTTTTACAAGAAACTGTTTAGGGTTTGCACTAAACTCGTGTTTTTAGGCTGTACAAGCAGATTAACTTTGCTGAATCTGTTCCAATGCTACTTTGGTCTGCAATAACTTATATATATATACCTCCATATTCCAGTTTTATATATACAATGAGAAAATTGTGGTTGTTCTTTTATATATGCCTATTTTCTCTCATTTTGAAATTCATTCTCTTGTTTAACAATCTGTACTTCTACTTCAATTTTTAAGGGTCAGATCCTTTATCTTCAAGTTTGAAAAATATCGAAAAGACAAGAACAGGAATTTCTTTTCTTATTTCTGTGTCATGCTCAACTTGAAAGTTTATGTTTTTCATTATTGGAATTGCTATTTGAAGTGAGTGTGCAACAAAATGGAAGAGGGTGTGTATTTACCAAATTTTGGTTGTTATATCATGACCATTCAAGGGTATCTAGCTTCAGCAAGAGAGCCTCTGAATTCAAGTGTTTCTGGATCATCTATGTGCTATTGTAGGCCCTGTTATGACCAAACTTACCATAGGCTTCAGAGAAATTGACATACTAAGAAGTTTTTTGATCTCATTTAATTCTGATATTTATTCTTTTCCATAGTTTTGAAAAATATTATGGTAATTACTTCATTTTGAATGGTTTTCCTTATAAATAGCTATATTATTTCATCAACTGTCTAGGTTAGTTTTTCTAGATTGTTATCTGTTCTGGAGTTTGCAGCGACAACTAAACCTTAATGTGGAACTAGTTGAGATCAGGTACATGGATTTTTTTTAAAATAGTAAAAATATTTATCCTGTCTGGGCTGGAATATAATTTCTTAAAAACTGAAAACATTTTGACTTCTTGATATTTTTATCTTCTAATCAATATGATTGAGGAAGAGTTTACTGTACTTAGAATATTGCTTGTGTAATTTTTGTTGTGTTAATGATTTACTTTCAAACAGCAACAAACAACTCACATGTCTTGACTTTGAAAGAGCTAGGGGAGAGCACAAATCAGAAATCTGACTTAACTACGTTTCCACTTTTTATTTAGATTCTTTACCTTTGAAATTGATATGTGAATACAATTGAAGATTGGGTCAAGGAAGCCAGAGCATTTCTAGGGTTCTTCAAAATGGAAGGAGCATTTAGACCAGTTTATTGTTGGTCCTTGCTCAGATTGAATGTATTTACGGTTTGAGAAACTATGTGTTAGGGATGCAGAAGCTGAGCACCATATGTACATTGATTATTTTTACTTCTCAGAACAAAATCTGCAGTTTGTTGGTATGAATCCTGGTCTTCTGAACTGAGATGAGTCTTGTTTCCTTTTTTAGGCTGCATAAAGGCTGAATGTCAGATTATTAAAACTTTTCTATCTGATTTGCATGAATGTTGAGCTAATGTTCAGTTGCCAACTCTTTGAACAGATAATAGTTACTCTCGGTTTGAACAGATAATAGTTACATGATTCATTTTATAAGAAAAAAATATTTAGTTATGGTGATATTGATTGGATGAATTAGGCAATTGAGGGCCTAAACATTTATGACATCCTAGAGCCTTGCTATCACGACCCAAATGCACAAAAAGATGGAAAAGGAAACACAAGTTTGCCAGTGAGTTTCCAGCAATTTGGCCGTGCCCAGCTCAAACCTGGCACCTTGTGGCCTGAGCTTGCTCAGCAAGACAGTGTCATGTGCTTTGTAAGTTCTCCTACCCGTATGCATCTTCTAATGAAGATTACTATAAATTAAAACTTCATTTTACATTTCAATGGAAAAAGCTTTTATATAATTTATATGTTTATTATTGAATTTTATGAATGCAATTCATGCTGTATCTGTAAATATGATGAGTAGAAAGGGAAATTCTTTTCTGGGTTTATGATTTATCAAGTGCAAGGAAGTTTTTTCCGTGTAAGTTTTTTTTCCATTTAAATTTTATTATTATTTGTTTTATTTTATTTTATGGTGTTAGATATCATTGCTGGTTCTTGGGAGTTATGCTCGAGTAGAATAATTTATGCAAGTTTTAGCTCTGGAAGTACGTTTCCGTATCACAAGGACCTTACCACCTAAGGATATTGAGCACTTACATATAGGTATATTTATATAATTTAATTAATTAAGTTCTTCAAATATTGTGTTTAATTTCAATCAGCTGTGATTCTCTGCTGCAATATGAAAACTTTTAACACTTGGTTACCTGCAGTGGAGACCATGATATGTGTGCCTTTCACCGGAACTCAAGCGTGGACTAGGTCCCTTGGATATAAGATTGTTGATGAATGGAGGTCATGGATTTCTAATGATCAAGTTGCTAGGTAAACTCACCATCTTCCAGTACAGTCTTTTATTCATATAAACTGCTTCTACAGCCTTAATTTGAGAGCTCGCAGTCCTAAAAACGATCTTAGAGCTAAAACTAATTGTTCCCCTTCTACAATGCTTAACCTTTTTTCTTTATTTGTCTTGCAGATACTTGCAAGGATATGATGACAACTTCACCTTTCTAACCATAAAGGTATTTGCAATTCTTTTTTACTTAATAATTATATTTGTGGCAATAATGAAAATAAATATTATAAACAAGTGGGGCTTTAATTTAACAATTAGGCTACGGTGCAGGGATACAATTCAAGAATACAAGCCAAGAGAATCATTGAACTTCTATAGCTGTTGGTTGGATGGAAAGCCAATATAATTGTCTTCAAGAAACTGGCTTTTAATCGCATTAGCATCTAATAATATGAAGTTCACGAACTTTTCCAATAAATTCATTTTAACTCGTACAAATTTCGACTTTTGAAATATTTGTGGAAGCTATGTTCTTCCCTTTGATTGTTTACTTTTATTTTATGCCCAATTTTTTTTTTCAACATGCATCTATTCATTGCATTAGAAAAGCCAACGGGTTACTGTATAAAGAGAACTCAAAGAAAACTAAGCATCAAAATCTAGCCCAAAGCAAAATGAGATAGCCGCCCAATCCAGAAAAACTAACTGAAATCCATTCCAGTCAGAACGAACCCTTGCAGCATCGGATCTAGAAGGCACCTAGACATCTCGCAACCTTGCATTGTCTCACAACTCCGCACCACCAACACGCTCCACCAGGCTCCCAACGTCGCTGAGATTAAACCCCCTGCAACAATTCATATGTCTAGATTTCCAACCCAGGTGATCATGCATGGCATATAATTTCCAATCCAAGTGACCATGTATGTCAAGCAAAACATTGGGATAACAAGATTTTAGCCACACGATAAATTTAGAAACAATTGTGTTGCTCTAAGACCACCAACCCATAGACAATCAGAGGCCACAGAGACTCAATGCCGACTTTTAAATAAAGAGAAAAGTATGCCCATGAAGTTTTTAATCTATTATAATCATGCAGCCACCTGAAGGAGCTATTCTGAATTTCAGTGTTGAAATGTCACCGACCACACCCCTCTGATAGAAGATGAATATTGTTGGATTAAAACATAAAACCTCTGACAAAAGACGAATATTGTTGAGCTAGAATATAAAACCCAAATAAATGCTGATCAAAACAGTAAAATCAACAAAACACTACATTAATTACCCCAAAACTCTTTAAATTTGCATCCACCTCTCATAGACAAACAAAACAGAAAGAAACTATGCACAAAAGATACAAGGACGATCGGGACTCACTGAAGGCAGCAAAGCCCCAACAACAATGATCGCAACCCTCGCTTTCTCTCTCTTCTCTTTCTTTTCTGCTCAATTAATTGACTACATAATTAAAGTAATAATTATAAAGTAAAGTGAGTCAATTTTAAGAATATAATTATATAAAATTTTAAATTCAATTTTCAATTAAAGTTAAAATAAAAAAACTCATTAGTTCAATCATTGAAAGTTGAATTTTGAAATATTCAACCAATTTGTGAATCAAACAACAAAAACGACAAATGAAAGCTAAACGGCAGTTTATTTTTAGTGATGTTTTAGTCAAATGAAAGCTAGCAGTGGAGGAATGGTCCAATATGGTTTACCAGTAAGCCAAAATCCCAAGACCCAAAAGATTCCCACATAAAAGCTTGTAAAGGCTACAAAATGCTTGTGTTGTCAGATGTGTTAGAGAACCATAACTCAGTGGTTGGTGGAACAGTGGTCCAGGGCTTGGCCCTGGTGCTGCACCATGGAGGAAGATGGTCCAACCACTGCGGCCTTTTCCTTCAAACTCCCCCATCTTATAAGCTGGCATTGGTTGTGCCATTTTCTTTTTGCTTTTTAACTTTTAAGAATAAGATTAAATTCTATTTGTACTAAGTAAATTCATTAAGAAATAAAGTATAAGTATTTATTTTATCTATAAAAATCAAACCTTAAATTTTATTTAAGAAAAAAAAATATTCAACTATTTATTTCGATGTTTAGTATTTACATTAATAAAAATTTAAGTTTTTTTTTTCTTTTGTCCTTATTTTCAAGGAAAAGTAAACCTTTTTCTTCTTTGACTACTAAATTGTTGTTTTAGGATTGAATTCAACTTAATTTGTTTGCTTTTGGAATCAGATTAGGTGCATTCCAATTTTATTATTTTTCTTCTTTTATGAAAATTTTTTTATTGTATATATATATGTATATTTTTTTTTAAAAAAAAAAGAACATCATGTAAAAGAAATTAAACTGTTTTGAACTTGGTTTTTTTGTTACTGCAAATTGATCACTTCGTGGAGGAGATTGGCTCGTCAAACAGAAGGGATTATTCTCTATTAAAGTTTAATTTAGTTTATTGAAAAGTTTTTTAACATTATTTATCTTAAATGTATTAAAACCATATGGAAGATTCTAGGAGAAAAGAAAATATAATTTCGACATGTAAAAAGCTGATATGAAATATCTCTGACTGAAAATATTAAAAAAAAAATTCAAATAGGTGGGTTAGTTGTATTTTTCTTGAATAAAATATTTCAAAAAGACAAAATTTAATATTAAAAGTGATTATTATTTAATTAAATTGATGAATATGACCCTTCTTTCTTTTCAAAAGGTATTTCTAAAAAGGAAATTCTTTTGAAGAAAAATAAGTACTTTGATTTTTTTATTTCACACGTTTGATCTCAAATTATTGCTCATATTTCACACATTTGATCCCAAAATATCGATTTATTTATATATAAATAAGTTGAATGTAACCATATTAATAACCTTGATAAGTAATATTAGAAAAAATTTTAATTCTGATCTTTCTAATTAAAATTATAATCTTTTTTATAAGTTATGTATTTATTTCTCAAAATTTATTTATTTCGTTTGAGTATGTAATTTTAAAAATGAAAAAAAAAAATCACAACAACAAAGAATAGAGTGGAAAAAGGAGTTGATAAATAATGTTGGTTTTCATGGAAAGTGAGAGCCAATCATTTAGTTTTGTGATTGCCTTTGGTTTGGCTGCCACCACCCATTTGTAGCAAAGTGCCCCTTTGTCTGTTCATACATCGGTAACCCCTACCTCCATAGCAATATCAGCTAAACGACATGTCATTTTTAACTAGCTTTGGAGATTTCTCTTTTGGAGGGATATCAATGGAGCATATGTGAAGATACCAAATTCTCTCTGCAGGATCCAATATACTCCAAAATCATCATCCTCATCATCCTTTTCTTGCAATAATGCAGTGATGATTGGACAAATTCCACTAACTAAACTCCAAGTAACCATGGAATTCAAGGCCTTCCTTTCTCTTCTTATACTTTTTTTTTTTTTCCTGCTTTTGTCTTTATTTGCCCACTTCTTCTTCTTCCTTTCTCTTTCATTGACCATAAAGAACCCCTCTTTAGCTTTATTTCTTTGCTTTAATCCCACGGACAATAGAAAAAAAAATATTATGCAGTTTTATGTATTTTTTTATCTTGAAAATATATAATTTAATTTATAATAAAATAATATTTCATAATATAATTTTCACGTCAACATTATCCGATAATATTTAAAAATTATTACTGTTATTTTGATGTTTTATAAGCTCCTTATGGTCACCCACATTGAACTCATTACCATTTCTCTCTCTCTCTCTCCCCTCATAGAAACCCTTTTACGTGTTATATAGCTATAGGAGGCTTTTATAAAGAAAGGATGAGCAGTGGAGTGATGAGGGCCATGGATAAGTTGAAGTTGGCAATTGCTTTTTGTATGATTTTGATATTGGCATTCACTGAAGCTGCTCCTAAAGCTTCCCTCATCACCAGCTTACCTGGTTTCAATGGAAATTTCCCATCAAAACACTACTCAGGGCAAGTCATCTCGTTATTCCCTAGTTAGCTAGCTAGCTTCTTTGATATATTTTAGGGTTTT
Source organism: Manihot esculenta (assembly GCF_001659605.2). Lineage (NCBI taxonomy): Eukaryota > Viridiplantae > Streptophyta > Magnoliopsida > Malpighiales > Euphorbiaceae > Manihot > Manihot esculenta. The sequence goes on from NC_035172.2 coordinate 626,547, forward strand.
TGATATGTATGTATATATGCAGCTATGTGAGCTTCGACCAGAAGAATCTCTTCTACTACTTCATTGTTTCTGAAAGAAATCCATTGAAAGATCCTGTTGTCTTGTGGCTTAATGGTGGACCTGGCTGCTCTAGCTTCGATGGCTTCGTCTATGAACATGGTATTTACGCTTCTCTCTTTTCTTTTATTCTCTGGTTTTGATTCTATGAAAAGTTTTATAATACAATTGTTAATATCTATCAGTATTTTTCCAAACAAAGCAATGTTTCACTAGCATAGCAGTGTATTGACTGAAATTTTCTTTAAATCTCCACAATATAATTTTAGTAGGGATTATCTAAAAGTCTATAGAATTATTAGCAAGTTGAGGATATAGGAAAACACCTGAACCACAGGTTTCAAAGACAGAGACATTTGGCTTTTATTAATCTTTATTATTATCATCATCTCAACATCAAGTATATATACTAGGCATGTGGCTAACATCCACTCCTTCATATATAATTAATTTTTATAAAATAAAATAAAATTCAAATCAATGCAGGACCTTTCAACTTTGAGGAAGGGAAGCCTAAAGGAAGCCAACCAAAATTGCATCTTAATCCACATAGCTGGTCCAAGGTCATTTCAATTAATTCATATATTATAATTTGTCATATATATATATATACCTAATTATAATTAATTATGAGTTTATTAATTTTAATAATTTTGGGTAGGTTTCAAATATCATATATTTGGATTCTCCATGTGGGGTTGGCCTCTCTTACTCTATAAACACTACCAAATACATAACAGGTGACCAGCAAACTGCAGTTGATACCCATACTTTCCTCCTTAAGGTAACTTTTTAATTTTCCTTTAAAAAACAAACAAAAGCAAATCAACATTTTATTATGAATATTTATTTTTGCAATGCAGTGGTTTGAACTATATCCAGAATTTGTCAAGAATCCATTTTATATTTCTGGAGAGTCTTATGCTGGAATTTACGTGCCTACTCTTGCATCTGAGGTAGTGAAAGGTAATATTTAACTATAGATGTGTTTTTTAATTAAAAATATTATCAATGAATATGTAAATTTTGTGTGTTATTTACCAATTTCTTGCAGGAATTAAAGCTGGTCAAAAACCCATTTTCAATTTCAAGGTAACTGTCACTTAGATTCAAAGCAATTACCAAGTCTCACTTTTTTTTTTAAATTTAATTTCTAAAATTAAAAAATAAATATATAATTTTCATAGAAAGTAAAATTTCCTTTTTGTAGTAACAGATATAGTAAATTTATATGCAGGGTTACTTGGTGGGAAATGGAGCATCACATAGTAAATTTGATGGGATCAATGCTCTCATCCCTTTTGCTCATGGGATGGGTCTCATCTCCGAGGACATTTTTGAGGTGGGAGACCTCAGCTCTCTTTGCTCTTTTTCCCTAAATTTAAATTTATAAAAGGATAAACTGCAATTTAATCCCTCTGGTTTAGTGAAATGTAACATTTCGTCCTTCTGTTTTAAAAAACCTTCAATTTAGTCACTGTGATTTTTAAAAACCATGCCATTAGTCTCTCCCGTTAGATTTTCAGTTAAATCACCGTTAGTTTTAGTTAAAAAGACTAAAATATCCATTCTCTCTTCTTCTTCTTCTTCTTCTTCTTCTTCTTCTTCTTCTTCTTCTTCTTCTTCTTCTTCTTCTTCTTCTTCTTCTTCTCCGATCTCCTTCTTCTTCTTCTTCTTCTTCTTCTTCTTCTTCTTCTTCTTCCTCTTCTTCTTCTTCTTCTTCTTCTTCTTCTTCTTCTTCTTCTTCTTCTTCTTCTTCTTCTTTCCGATCTCCTCCTCTTCCTCCTCCTCCTTCTTCTTCTTCTGTGTTTGATTTCATGCAAGCAGCTGTACAAATAACCTAATGAAAGCAACAACCTCAAGAGCAGCATTGGCATCCCTGATGACAGCATTGGGTTTCTTCATATCAAGCCATATAACACCATCTACTCGCACATTCATTCTAATACCTTCAGATATGGCCCCCATGGCTTTGAACTTTGCCTCCTGTGAGGCCTCGCGGTTCTCCTCTGTGACTTCCATTGACGGATCACCCATATGCAAACAGCCAATGCCATATGAAAACGCAAATAATTATAAAATTCCACGAACCAAGCAAAATTAAACGCATAAACGATGTAAATTCCCAAACAAGACCTTCTGAGGGGATCATTATCAGGCTCGACAGTCTCGCCCTCAATCTCTATATCCGATTCGATTATCTCATCCTCCTCTTCTTCCTCTTCAGGCTCTGCTTGTGGACCTTCCTTATCCTCAATTTCCTCGTCTCTCTCCTCCACGACATAGCTCTTCTGCAATACCCTAAAGTACACCGGATATTGACACGTGGAGAATTAAAAACACAAGCAGAAAATAATCGATTGGAAGAAGAGGAGTCATCAGTGGACGAAGCAGAGGATTTTGCAATGGGGTTCGCTTGGTGGTGGACCTGAATGCCGAAGTGGCCATTTGGGAGGAAGCAGGTGAGGTCAGGAGTGAAGAAGCTGTTATGGGTATTTTAGTCTTTTAATTAAAATTAACGGTGATTTAACTGAAAATCTAATAGGAGGGACCAATGGTATAATTTTTAAAAATCACAGTGACTAAATTGAAGGTTTTTTAAAACAGAGGGACGAAAAGTTGTATTTCACTAAACTAGAGGGACTAAATTGCAGTTTACCCTTTATAAAATCATACCATGTTTTCATTTTTATACATGTTGAAAAAAAAAAAAGAGTTCTTTTATTTCAATGAGGAGAATTGCAATTGATTTAAATTCTTATAAAATTTTTTATTCCAAATGCAAAGTTTTAAGTTCTAATTTCACATAATCATCCGGATTTTGCTCACTATATATCAACTCTTTCAGGAAATTCAAAGTACCTGCAAAGGAAACTATTACAATCCTACTGCTAATTGCGACACAAGCCTTGGCAAATTAGACAGGGTGAGATAATTAATAACTCATTTTTAGTGAAAACTGAAACTCGAGATTTTGCAGTTTTAAATTATTGATTATTATTCTTGTTGAATGGTGATGGTTAGTCTCTTTCGGGCTTGAACATTTATGACATCCTTGAGCCATGCTTCCATGACCCTGAATCTCAACAAAAAGCTAAAGGAAACTCAACTTTGCCACTTAGCTTCCAACAACTAGGGGTCACAAACAGGCCTCTCAAGGTGAGAAAGAGAATGTTCGGCCGTGCTTGGCCGCTTTGGGCTCTTCAAAGAAAAGGTCACCTCCCACTCTGGCCTAAACTAGCTGAACAAGGCAGTGTCCCTTGCTTTGTGAGTATTTTTACATGCATCTAAAACTCATTCACCGTAAACTCAACATATAAATTTATGTGGATCGAGATGAACTGAATGTATATAATAATTTGCGAGTTTAATTTATTTCAGAGTGATGAAGTTGCAACTGCATGGCTAAACGATGAATCAGTTAGAAAAGCAATTCATGCCCAGCCAGTAAATGACTTCAAATTTACTTGTATTTTTATTTTTTGAAAATTTTAATTTACAATTAATTAAACATGTTCATCAATGATAGAAATCAATTGCTGGACCTTGGGAGCTATGTTCTGATAGAATAGACTATGAATCCTTTGTTGGAAGTATGATCCCTTACCACAAGAACTTAACATCCCAAGGATATCGAGCACTTATCTATAGGTATTTAATTTGATTTCTTAGAGACTTGTTTTAATTTCTTGTTATTAAAGAAATATTTTTATTTTTTATTTTTTGCAGTGGAGACCATGATATGTGTGTGCCATTCACTGGGACTCAAGCATGGACTAGATCACTTGGATATAAGATAGTTGATGAATGGAGGCCTTGGATTTCCAATGATCAAGTTGCTGGGTAAGTTTCAATATATGAATATGCAGTGATGATGATTTAAATTTAAAATTCAAGTGTGAATTAATTATATTTGGTTCAGGTACCTGCAAGGATATGAGAAAAATCTGATATTTCTGACGATCAAGGTAAGATAAATATGATAATTAAGTTGGATATAGTCTTATTCTTGAAAAGCTGTGGTTATAATGATATATGCAATGCAATGCATGGTTCAGGGTGCAGGGCATACAGTTCCAGAGTACAAGCCTCAAGAGTCTTTGGATTTTTATAGCCGTTGGTTAGATGGGAAGCCAATATAATCCTATATAATTACTTTTCATGTTCTTCTGTTGTATAATTAAAGAAATTAAGTTCCATTGATTTACACAAGCTAAAAATTGTAAAGGAACTTTTTCTAATAAGGCAAGTCTCATATGCTTTGCCCTTCTTTTTTATTAATCTAATTAAATAAATTACAATGATATTTTTTATTAAAATAATTTAATTTTAGTTCAATTAGAATTGATTTATTATAATTATATTGAATTTGAAGTTATTAAATATATATATGTTTTGGTTTTCTTTTAAGTGTAAATAATGCATGATTAAATAGAGAGATATGAACTTTCCCATTTAATTAAATTAAATTTGCTGTGAACATAGTAGACCACTAATATATTTGTTTTATAGGAATATAAAGTAATTAATATATTTTAAAAGGTAGTAAAGTGTTTATTATTATTATTATTATTATTAGAAATTCTGAAATGTAGTTGTACAATTGAAGGATGGCTACTTTTGTTTTGTGGGTAGAAAACAAGGATTAAGTGTGTTTTTTTTTTTTTTTTCATTTAGCCGGCGAAACCGACCAACCGTCCACATAATTATTTCATTGGTTGGTCAAATCGTGGCCTAATGTTTGTTTCCATGGTCAAGTGTGATGTGATAGAATAATGAATGCCCCACTGGAACAACCAAGCCAGAATAGTTAAATTTCAAGAAAGATAAAATCGTTAACCAATCATTCATATATAGATGTAAATGAAATAAATTAATTATTCACCATTTTATTTAAATGCAAAAAATTAAAATTTATTAATTTTAACTTGTGGGGCTAATTGGTTAAGATTCAGTCTATCAATCAATTTCTACTACCTCAAGTTGGCCACTTGGGGTTTGATAGAACAACAATATTGAAAGAACAAAAATGCTCACATCTGAACATGACAAGATCAAAGAAAAATCACAACAGTTGAAACTTTTAGGATGCTTCATTGTCACAAAATTATTATCAACATACCAACACATCACACCCAAAATAGAATATAGACGGAGGAGAGTTGGATTTACAAAAATTCCAATTCCAATTCCAATTCCACCCACACTAGAGAGAGAGAGAGAGAAAGAAAGGATGAATTTCCCAGGCACACTAATATAGCTGGGCCAACCTCTCCTGTCCAATTTTATCATTTAATGGCCCTACAAATTTTCCCCCCTTCTGTTGAAAAATTAACCATACAGAAATAAGGAAACAAAAGAAAAAAGAGAAAGAATATAAATTAATTAATAAAATCCAGGACTAACAAAACCTTTCTTTCGTCATTTCCGAGCCTTCATCTCTCTGGCAGCCTTAGCCTTCTTATCCTCCTTTCCAGGCACAAACCTTGGCAAAGTTAACAGGGTGTTCACGCGTGAAACTCCTTCAAGTGCAGACCACTCTATCCCAGATTCCAACAGCATCTCTTCTTGCTTTGATGAATCCTCTTCTGCACTTCCATCTAAGAGTACATCTTTTCCATTCCGCACAGTACTTGAGCGGCCCAATCCAGTTGGACCAGAGGGATCCTCATCTTTCTGACAGTCATTGTCAGTTTGCTCTACTGGAGTAGGCTGCTGCTCTTTTGCATTAGCATTTGATGCGGTGGATAAATTGCTCGTGTCGAGGAACAGGCAAACTACAGCACAATCATCAACTTTGGAGGTTGGGTACTTGTATCTCCAAGCTCGAACTGCTGATTCAACCAAGGCTCTCGCTGCAGAAGAACGAGCTGGGGCTGATGCCACAATGTCTACCACTTCTTTGTTTGAGAGAACATCCCAAATCTGCATAAAATCAATATACGATTACATCCCAATAAAATGAAAAATGCAGAAGGTTAAATTCATTCAACAATAAGAAAATGGATTACATGCTATAGTAGAACAAATCCTTACCCCATCAGTGGCCAAAACTATGAACTCATCCTTATCAGTCAGATGCCGGAATGATACATCAGGCACAGAAATAAGGCCAAAATCCTTCAGGCAAAAATCTCCAAAAGCTCGAGCCATGGCAAGGCCAGGAGAGTCATTGTTTGGTAGCCAGACCCTAGCTACCTCAGGTTCATCCTGAAGAGCAAAAACGCGCCCTTTACACCTCCGAATTCTTTCTGCTTCCTCTGTAAGCACCAATAGTGAGAGAGAGAGGCGAAAGGGACACATTAGCATAAGCTAAAAAGTGGACCACAAAATCTAGCAAGAATTCACATTACAGTCCATTTTCCCTCTCCTTATTCTGTGTCCTGGTAAACAAGAACCATTCACCTAGCAGGGCCTAATTATTCATGTCTTTAATCACAGAAAAATGTTCTCCATTTCACCAACTGCTGACCTCATTAAGTCTCCTGCCAACCATTGTCAAAATTAACTCCCTCACCATTCAATGTGCCTGAACTCACGCACTTCCGTAGGTTCCCACCCATCCTTTAACCTACAGTTAGAATCACTATTATAATTGATCTCGTCTGCTGTCATGGTTTTCTACGCATGTGTATCCGAGGTTAGAGTTATGCTCACTTGGTTTTCTCCTTGCAGATAAACATTTTAAACCACATGTAACTTAGCATCCTCTGCTATCACTTGGTTTGCACTTTCTCTCAACTAATCATAAAATGCTGAAGTACATTGAAGCTTTTATCAAGTGGCAAATACACAAAGCAATAATCCAAGCCATTCAAGAAATATCAGTTGCCCTCAGAATATGGGAGTATGGAAGTGCAGTTACAACTTAGGATACTTATACATTTTGTACGGTACCACTTGCCTAGATATTCTAGTTATATTGCATTGCAATTCCCAATATTAATAGACACCAATGTTAACAGTTGTGGAAGAAGAAACTAAATAGAACAGAGAATAAAATCTATCATTTGGCCAATCAATGGACAATACCTATCATTTGGCCAATCAATGGACAATACAGACAGAAAACATACAAATATGATAAATTAGAATAAAAAATTCCTGGATAGGTTTCTGACTACTCATCTGATGTCTTCACAAGGTGATTTTATCAGAATTCAGAAATGACCGAGTTGGTCTGACTGTTAGGTCTCTTTCTTAAGACCCTCAGTTAGTATCGCAACCTCCTATTCCATTATGATTAGGACTCCAGCAGAACATGTGACACAGATTTAGAAGCCCAGGGAAAAAAGCAGAAAGCTTTTAAGAGGAAATTGTACATTTAATATCTGAAAAAGTAATGTCTTAGCAAAGAAAACATGGGGTTTTAGTCGTGAAAAGAGTTAATACTAGCATGTGCATTAGTTGCATATCGAAAGCAACTACTATTCTTGTCCCTTGTACATAATGGTTAATGTGTTTTCCCTTGCCTAGCAAATACACTATTTTTGTGTGGCACACTAATAATCACATTCAATATAAAAAGAGTTGCGGGTAAGAACTTGTTCTTATGGAAGAAAGCAAGGGAAGGGAGCTACCTGGAAGGTTTGGTTTGAGATCAACTGTCAACTGAACAGCAACAAGAGAGTCATCCTTGTCCCTTGTACCCAGTACAGCCCTGGAGTCCCCAACATTACCAACAACAAGATACTGACCCTACACAAACAGCCAAGAAAATCATTATTAAGAAGGATATATCAAATTTTGGAATCATACCAACATGTTAGATAATGTGATATGGACCTGCTTGATCAATGTAACTGCTGTAGTCCCACTGCAAAAGCAATCAATATTTGCGTGCACTCTGAGTTCCCTGTCCATAACTTTGAAAGCCTTGAGAAATGACTCTTTCAGTGTCTGAAAAAATTCTGGTTGCTTTTCAGTGTCCTCAAGTTCAACAGAAGCTCTAGATGCTTCATCAGCAGAAAGGAAAGCAGTGTCTTCAGAGTTCATGCTCCCAGCAGTATTAAGGCTAATCTCTTTGAGAACATCCTCACTGGCTATATTCACTTCCCAATGAGTATTCAGTTTCAAGGGCAGGTGATCCCTCACTCTTTTAGCAACCATATGACCATAGGGACCATGGCCATCAAACACTCCACAAAACACTGTATCCTTTCTTGATCCAAAATTCTGGAAATCCAACACTTTCAACATGGTAAGAAAAATATTTTTCAACTTTTCAAATGCAAGCACACTATGATACATAAGGTTAAAATACAGAGAAGAATATAAATAGCTTGTATAATCATCCAGTTTTGGAAGCATGAAAAAGATGAATGCATAAAGCATAAATTTGTGAAAGTCTGCCAAAAGAACAATCCCATCATAGATGAAGAATGAAGAAACTTTTAGTTCAATCTCACCATTTGCTTCCAATTCACCAATTAAAAGTCAAAATTGCATTTTGATGTACAAAATATAATTCTGACAGAGCCAAAATTTCAAGATTAATGTCAGAAACTCAGTGTCTTTGACACAATTAGTACTGACTATCTGGCCAGAGGATATTCATCCATGCACCATGAGAAATGAAACCAATTAAATGCACTTACAGCAAGAAAACAAAAATCAGTTCATTGATTAGTTTGCAAAAAGAAACCACAAAGACATTACAGGATTAGATAGAAGAATAACAGAGAGAAAACCTGTAAAACAAATAAGTAACAAATCATTTGGATACTAGATTTTGACATGCATGTCAGGGACTTGATACATAAAAAGGTGAACTAAGCTTTTCATTGTATGATGAATATAATCTTTCCCTAGCATATTTTCTTAAAAATAACTCAATCCAGAAAGAAAGAGGGATCAAAAAGTCACCACAGAACCAAATTTTGGTGAAGCAAAATCCTGATGCTGAAAGAAAGGGAGCAAACGGAAAATTCCCCTGATATACAGTCTACACTAGCCGCTGATCAAGAGCACACAGTTATCAAGAAACGAAATATTCTAGTTTGCAAAGCCAACCATGAAAATACACAATATATATATAATAAAAAATCCATTTAACTTCTAATTGGACCATGTGAATGATAATATAATCCTACGAAAATGAACCAAAATATGTAAAGGAAAAGCTAACCTCCCAAACAATCATGGCATCCTGATTGGTCCCTTTCTTGCCTTGTTGGGTAAACAGTGAAGCAATATCGCTCGACCCATTCAAGAATAACCTCCCTGGAATCCTATGAAGTGGCTCTTCCCTCCTGTAATCAAAAGAAGAATTCCGTGAGCCTGGTCGCTTCTTCGAGTTCTTCCTCTTCTTGATCCCAAAAGCAGGAGAGGAAGGCGAACCAGGGCGAGGGCTCCTGCTTTCTGCAGACAAGCAGGACCCCATCCTGAGGGCCCTGATAATATCGAATATGCACTCCAGACCAGCCGGACAATAGCACCCACTATTTCTAGAAGACGGATCCGTAAGTACTGATTGGTGAAGAACTAAAAAGTCCTTCTGAAGTCACAACCCAATGATGTGATCAATCAACCAAATTCAACCTTATATTGATCAAACAACAATCTGTCAGAAAATAAATACAAATCTTTCGAATATACAGCCTATTAAACCAACTGATTCACCCTCAAGCTCTGGTTAGGAATCAGAGAGCGAATCCAGCAAAACTCTTTTGGAATTGAAAGCCTAGCTATTGGACTTGTTCGTCAATCAGGCATCAAGCTCTTAAACAACAATCTATGAGCAAATTGCAACATACCCTTTGGAACTCACGGCCTGTAAATCAAACTGTAGCTTAGATTTGCCTTAAAAAGCCACCTCGAAACGCTTGAATCACGCAATTCACCAAGAAGCAAGAAACGGAAATGAATTCGCCAAAGCTTTTTAATTACTACAGAAGAAAAAGACACTTTTTGATGACCCTTTTAGGTGTTCAAGCAGAGAAAATGGATAAGAATCTTCACTCCCTCTTTTCAATTTTTTATTCACAAATTCATAATAAAAGTTAAAAAGGCATATCTATCATAAAAACCAGATCTATTACATAAAAATACACTTCTCCAAATCTCAAACATGCAACAGAATCCCCTTCAAAACGAGAAATCAAAAGGCATTTGTTTAACAATGTTGGCCACCAACCTCAATTCAAATCCCAAAACTTTCACCAATTCCAACAAAAATTGAGCTTCAAATCTTCACTAGAGCACCTAAGACAGCAATTTTCACCCAGATCAAGCCTGGATTGATGCAGAATGAAGCAAAAAACAGAATCCAAATGATGGAATTGAAAAATAAATCAGAACAAATGAGAGAGGTTGAATGGTCGGGGAGGCCAAGACAAAAGACAAAAAGGGTAGAGAGTAGAATTTGGCGAGGGAGTGAATAATATAGCCAGAAATGGGAAGGGTAGCAGAAATCGAATAGGAGAAATAATAGGAACCACCAAAAGAAAAGAGAATGAGAAAATTGCATAAAAACCGCTCTTAATAATGACTTTTAGAGAGAGAATTGTAGAGAGAGAAGTGTGGTCTCTCCCTTGTCTGTCACTTTCACAAGTTTCAGTTTCAGATATGGCAAAGGGTTTTTCAGAAATAACAGATTTTCTTCCAATCAGTTTTTGGATAAATAGAGAGTTATTAGTTCCTAATTAATAATCATATGCTAAACTTCCTACTTGTTTAAAATAAATTTATATAGTTAAATGAAATAATACATTCTTGGTTTAATTATAGAGCTTAATTTTTTTAAAAAAAATTTATAAAAATTTTTATTTTTCAAAAAATTATAAATAGTAATTTTATAATTATATGCAGGATATTAAAATTTGGATAAATATTCCATGTTAATAATGTATCAGTTTTCTATAGTTTTAGGAAAATTTTAAGATTGAAATTTTCTATTATTTATTTTTAATGTTTATCATATTATATCAAAAGACTCTATGTATAAATAGAAATATGAATAATTTTTCTATTATAAGCAATTGTATTAGAATAATGAATGGAGGATGTTCTTTTTAACGTATTTTCAATAAAAATAAAAAATTAACCCTAAAATAGACAATAATTCAATTTATTTTTTTAATTTACAAATTTTTATTTAAAAAAATTACGTATAAATAAAAACTTATTAACTGATTTCTTGAATTATTTCATCCAGGAAAATTTGATTGTGATCATCATGATATAGTTGTTTGTCTTTATTTTATTTTGTATTCATGCATCTCACAATTTGTTTAAAGGAAATTTAAGCAATTTTTGTAGGTAATGCTTTTATGATTTCCAAATAAGTTTTATAAACATTAAAAAATAAAAATATTTATGATCCATCAATTTTAGTTAGATACAAAAAAATTTCTGGATTTCATTATAATTTTCTAAAATCTTACTGTCAAAATTTTACAATTTTTATAAATACACATTTGGTACTGCCTTTCTAAATAATTGGAATTTTCTTTTTATATTAAATTATAATTGATCATTTTTTTAGTAATAGTTAACTAACAAAAATTAATTGATTAAATTTAAAAAAAGTGAAAAAAAAATTTTTAACTATTTAATTCTTATAATAATACAAAACTTAATAATTGTTTCCTCTATTTTAAAATATATATTAAAATATTTTTAATATTTTAAAAAATTTATTAATTAATCATTTTATTAATTTTTATTATTAAATATTATAAAAAGTTTAAAATATTTATAATATATAGAGATTAATTAGTAGAGTTTTTTAAAAATTTAGGAGAATAATTAATGAATTTTTTAAAATTATAAAAAATAAACTATAATCAAAATTAATAAAGCAACTATTAATAGAAATTTTAAAATATTAAAAAATATATTTTTAAAATAAATTAATTAATAAATAAATTTTATCATTTTATAAAAATTAAATAGTAATTTTTCCATAAAATTAAAAGATGCAAAGATAGTTTATGACACATGATGACAGAGAGCATTGTTCCCTCAAGAAGGGCTTGTCCATCTCATCCTTAGGTGGGACATGGTCCTACTTATAGGGTAACGGTAACGGTAACGGTAACGGACATAATCCCAATTCTTTCAAGTTGTGATTTGTGGATCCATGCATAAAGTTTTCAAAGATAGAGTAACGTCTTATCCGGCGACGCTGACTGTGTTAATAGCGATTAATAATTTTAGACTTTTTTTAATAATATAATTATTTTAATTATAATTAATTATTCATAAAATATTTAAATTATTGAGTGTAACTAATAATCGATATATATTAAAACAGTTAATTTAATATATTTAGTAAATTTTTTAAAAAATAAAAAGGCTAAATTAAAAATTAATAAAAAAATAAAATATTTTCCTATAGTATTTTTTTTTTTACTAATTTTTAAAGTCAAAATATTTTAAAGAATGCCACCATTCCAGCTTTGGTTGTGCTTGAAAATAAATATTTGATTTGTATCCCTCTAGAAATTTAAACTGTTGAAGCATAAGAAAAAGTAGCAATATTTTTATATAATCAAATGTGTTATAATTAAAGTTGAAAACTTTTTTAATATTAATAAAATTTTGAAATTTATTAGTGATTTTGAAAGAAAATGAAAAATGTTGATTTTGGTAGTTGTGATGATAAATAGAATATAAATAATTTCTCAATTCTCATTTAATGTTGTCAAGGTATTACTCTTCCCATATAAATTAATTAACTTTATTTTTTTAATTATATATTATACACTCAGCACAAATAATGCACTACGTAAATGAAAATAATTAATTAAAATAATAATATATTCTATATTCATAAACACATATCCAAGAAAAATAATATAATCATTATAAACATAATTCATTTATTTCATGAATCAACACAAACAATATGCACTTTGTAAATGAAAATAATATATTAATAAAATAAAATGTGGAAAGTTAATCTCATAATTATTATAAGAAAATTTAAAACATATAAAAAAATGTTAAATAATCTCTCAATTTCAGTATTTAAAGAAGAATTAACAATTAGGATTAGGCAGTGAAACAGTACATAACTAAAATTACCATTTTTAATTTGAAAATTAAAAAAATAAAATTATTTAAAAATAAATTATTCCAAAAGAAATCAATGAATTCTTAATACTATTGAAAGTGGTCGGCTGTGATTTGTTTTGTAGTTGGTTTTTGTTAGATATTCTTTTTTATTTTCCTCATAATAATAATTATTATTCTTTAGATAATGAAAGAATGAAGAGAATATTCATTGCATTCTCACTGCTACTTTATTTCTAAGCAATACACTCACAAAGACTTTGTAACTGATGGGATCAAGGGCTGTTTTTTCCAGATTAAAATCTAAAAATTTGTGAAAATTCAATTTATTTTATTGTATTTTTTTATTAATTTTATATTTGAAATAAAAATTAATTTTAATATTTTTAGTATTCGCTGTCAAAAAATTAATGTAAATGACTATTTTTATATATAAATATATATATTACATTGATCTCAACACATAACGACGACAGTGTCGTGACATCCCCTTCAAAAAAACCAGTTACTACGCGGATTTCTTAGTTTTTTTTTTTTTGGTCCAAGGGATTTCTTAGTTCAAAAGCTAACTAAAATACATAATTTATACATTTTTTTATTATAAAAATCAAGAGTCACTCTGTAAGAATTAAATTGTAAATATTTCTATTTATCTTTACTAAAATATTTATTAATTCAACCATACTGATTATTAAAAAAAATAAATTAAACAGATTTTCTCTCATCTTTTTTTCTTTACTTATGCGCCTCCCATGAATAAAATGTGAAATTTAATATGATTTTAACTTATTTATTATTTACTTATTAGTCCGCTATATATAGCTCGAACTCACATGTGATTTGGTTAGTCATGTATCACTGCCACGTACTTGTTTGGACATGTCACTTTTAATTGGTGTTCGAAAGCGTAAAATCACTCTGTTTCAAGACTTAAAATAAATACTTGAAATAATATGGTATGGTTTAGATTCAGAATATCAATTAAAGAAAAAAAAAAAGAAAGAAATAAAAAAAGGTATCCCTCCACTTAAAAGCAAGAGGTCCAAAACATGTGTTTTTCTCCTACCAACTTCATAAATGCTATTGCTTTTTCCTTTTCATTCATCTATCAAAAAGCAACTTACCTTAGGTGTGAAACCAGGAAATATAATGCACTTTCACAAGCTGTGTTCAACCTTTTGTTCTAAATGAAGTATCCACTATCCGCCTACACATGCACTCCATCTGATTTCGAGTCAAAATTGGAATTCAATTGAAAATTACCTTCCAATTTTGATCCGAATTTTTAACTCCATTCCAATCCAATAATATGATTTTAATTCTATTTGTTTTTATATTTTCCGATTATTTTATACTTTAGTATATAAAAATACATCAAGTAGAAACTTAAATGTGAATATTTAATAACTAAATGATTAGTGTAATGATGATAATAGCTGGAACATTGAATCCATAATTTGAATGCAAACGGTAGATAATAGCAATGTCTGAAAATGACTAAAACAACATTTAACATGTGGTTTTTTTTTTTGTCAGGCGGATTAAAACTTACAAGTGTTCTATAACAATTATTTATAAAATCAGATTCAAAGCTACATATTTGATTTGAGATGACAACAAATCATATGGGTCCCATTTGTTATTGAAGTTGAAAAATGTGTGTATGCACACATATTACGACGTCTTACTGAAATCCCTTGCAGCTCCAAATAACATAAATAAAAAAAAAATTCATAATGTCGTCCTAAGCTTTCATGGTGGAAGAAAGTAGAGTGTTTTTTTTTTTTTTTTAATCATATTAATGGCATTTAAAGTTTAATAAAAAATAATAAAATAAAAATTGAACTCAAAAATTTAAAATTAAGAAAAATAAATTTAATCGAATAAACTACAGTAGATTTATAATAAATTTTATCAACTATTTAAATTTAAAAAATAAATTAAGCTTAACAAAAATCAACACCAACAGATATCATCAATAACATACAACTATCACTAATTAATGAAATTCAAATATTTAAAAATTTTAAAAATAGTCTTTTTTTTTATCATGTATTTTATGGAGAGTAATCACAGTCTAATTTTCAACGTTTGTAGTCTATGTTTTAAAAACAATTGTTTATCATTTCAGTGATTATCAGCTTTTATTTTAACTGATAGAGATTTTGCTACGTTTAGAAACTAGTAGCCTCCAGAATTCAGATGATGAAAATTTTGCTACACATTTGTAATTTCTCTTATTTATAATTTGGTTTGATTTTTTTCATTCTTTTCTAATTTTATGTTTATCATTTTTGAGAAAACGCCTTAGGAATTTTTTTTCCTCTCTAAAGCTTTTAGAGAGACTTTTTCTCTCATCTTAGAGTTAAGCTGTAATTTTTTGCCAACATTTGGAGGGGCAAGGGAGCTTCTTCCTATTTAGTTTGTGGATTTGTTCTCACCTCTCACCGCTGGTTGTATATAGTTTTGGTTTTGATTCCTTCCCTCTGCAAATCAGTGCATGAGTGAGAGAGCCTCTAGTTTTGTTGATCCGCTTGTCTTAAATTACAGTTTTTGTGTGATCGCTCATGCATGGTTTATTTTTCTACTCTTGAATATCCTCTTTAGCTATGCCTCTAATTTCTTTTTCTAGGCTTGTGTTGTTGCTTTGCCCTATAGGGGTATAAGAACAAGCATTTCTGGGGATATTACTGGCGCCTATAAATTGCGTCCAATTCCTTAGTGGCCATAGGAGTGTGAGATTGCCTTGAGCTATGCTTAGTCTACCTTTTGAGTTTCCATATGCTTCCTGGTGAGTCAACGGATTGAAATTGAAGGATATTATTAGCAGGGGTAATCTCTCCATTGCTTTGGTGCTTTATCTCCATGGGCGGTTCCAAGCAATTTCTCTCCATGAGTGGTGCTCATCTCCTTGGTACGACTCCCTGCTGGATCTGAGTATTGATAAAATTCCCTTTGGCTTCGACTATTTGGATGGCAATCTAAGGAGAAGATGCTAACATCTGCTGGGTTAAGAAGACGGATCAGATCCACTCGGTTTCTCTACGTTTTCAGCTGTCGGCTTGGTTTTCCTAAGATCTGGGCTTGTATTTTTGATGTGGGCCTTGAGTCTCTTTGTGGGCCTTTAAATTTATGATGCTCTATCTATCAATGAATTTTATCTGTAGGCAAAAATAAACGAGAAAAGACTAGTGAAGCACATGACAATTGGACCCACTTTTCAGCTTTTCTTCAAGAGATTTTATTGAAGTCAATAATGAAGTACTCACCAAATCTGGCCAGAGTCTGGTTCAGTCCTGAAATTGAATTCATCTAATTTGGAATTGAAACCAAATCAAAATTATCCTTATCAAAATCGGCTTTGAACCAGACTGGAATTAATTGGTCCAATTCCAATTCAAAACCAGATTTTTTTTCACATTCAAATAAAGAAAGATTTTTTTTTTTTTAAAAAAACAACTGTTAGATTTAATCAAAAGCAGACAAGACCTAAACCAAGATTGAGAAACCTGCGGTTCTACCCCAATCTCCTTGAACCAATGAACCAGAACCGGATCTAACCAGCAGCCAGACCTTTCACCATCCCATTGATACTAACAAAATCCCTCTTTTGTTAAATCAAAGTCCTATGCTCCTATTAAGCTAAATTAAGATCAAACTGCTGTACTATACAAAATTTATTCTGAACCAAACACTTGCTCAGCACAGTAATATAAGGACCAATAAGCATATATTCAACACTAACTTGACTCTTCCATTCGTATATTATAGAGCTAAGCAAGTGCTTTCACTTGATGCAGAGGACTCACCAAGAAACTCTGATCTCAACTGCATTAGCAGCCTGCCTAGATAATTTAATCCCTCACCTTCGCGGCCTCCACCCCAGAAAAGATCATGTGGGGAAGCTTCAACAAGAACAGATCCAGCAGTTGAGAGCAGCATAGAGTTCAAATGAGGATAAATAGAGAACTTGCATTTCAATGCCTTGTACATGACATCAATCTTGATATTATCCCAGTCAGATCTCACCTGCACACATCGACTATCAGCTTAATCAAATAGCAGTATAAGGCATTCAAAGTGTGCAACTGATGTTCCAATAACAGTTGATAGTTGCAATGACCAATATGGTCACTCCCACAATTCATGTGTGAATACTCCCCCACCCTATCAATCATTTACAATGGACTACAACTCTATTTTTTCTTATGTTTTGCTTCATTGCTGAAGTAGGTTTCAAAATGTGCGAGTTGCACTATTTTCATGCCTTTCAGGGATCCAAAATTAGGAAAGCTTTATATGAATGGAAACTGAAATATAGTATGCTAACATCATAAAGTGAACCCTATCTCATATTCTTGTGTAAGTAAAGATTCCAATCCCAATTTCTATCAAGAAGTAGAGGAACACACCAAATGTGGGCACTGCCTCTGCATTGACCTCCCCATTCGCGCTGCTTCCTCAGGACTTTTTGCTGACTTTATCTTCTCAATGCAATCTTTTGCTGCAGGATCATTCACCCCCACAAACTTGTGTGCCTACAATTCAGAGTATTGTGATACAATTCTACAATGCATGTAAAAAAACAAAATTTACGCTTAAAAGGCAAGTACCTGGTAATAATGCTCAACACTTGACCATGTGGCATAATCACCATTGCTATCAAACATTTGAATAGGATGAGGAGAAAAATTTGAAAAAGCACCATAAGGATCCCAAGTCTTATAGAAGAATATGATGCTTGATTCATAAGGACTGACAGTAGGATCAATTGCAAAAGTCTCATCCTCTGATGGGATAATTGGAGTCAGTTCAGGGATAGGCTGAAGAAATCCACTGATTAGCATATCTGGTCCAACCTGTTCAGGTGCCAACAGAACCACAATGAAAAAGGTAGAAACAAATATGCAAATGAATATTCAAATGTTTCCAACTTCTTCAAGTACAAATGTACAATAGTTAATTCCAACTTAGACACATCCTTGAGAAAAACAATTTTTTCAAGGAGATAACAACAATCATTGCCAACCTTTTCAAAGCAAACATCAATTAAATCCAATGCTTGTGACATTTCAACCATCCCTAGTTCACCCACAGGAGTAGGTGCACTCTTTCCACCAATAATCTTTGGGGCAACAAATGCAAAAACCTGCAACAGAGAGGTTATAGTAAAGGAAAAGCATTAGCTGAGATCAAAGAACAGAATCCAGGATGAGTTACAAAATTCAAATTTTCAAGTAAATCTGACAAGTTTCTTCATTTCTGTATAAGCATGAAGAAAGCATCTGCATAGAACTTTTCCAGTTAACAAGGGAATATCCTCAAAGAAGCACCTAATAAAGGTGCCTCATATAGTCCCAGAGAAGCAAGTTAAGAAACTAAAAGATAAACCTTGTGTATAACACCAGCTGAAATAGCAGAGGCAGCAAGTGTCCCTCCACACTCCCACAAGATGGACAGATATCCACGATCATGGAAATATTCCATAACTTCTCTAGGATTTAAGACATCAAACTCCATCACTTCAACTCCTTTGGATGCAAGTAGTTTCTGGAAACTCCTCTTGGCACCTCTTTGTGTCACAACAATGGTAGAAACATCACAAATATCCCAAAGATTTGCTTCCTCAGGAAGATCAAGTGTCTGCGACATTACAATTCTCATAGGCATGTGCCCACCACCATGTCTAGCAGTCAATCGAGGATCTGATTCAAATAAATAAATGAATGAATGAAATAAAAAATTAGTGGCAGAAATCAAAACACACATAGACATCTTCACATCATCAAACCAATTAAAAAATCAAAAGCGATCATGCTTACTATCCCTGCGTACAGTATTTCCTCCAACAATAATGGCATCACTTCTGCCTCGCAGTTCAAAAACTCGATTCCTTGACTTCCTGCTGCTTATCCATGCTGCATGTCCACTACTGGCAGCGATTTTTCCTGTTAGCATCCAAGGAAAATATCAGCAGACTTCCTTCTTTTTGCCCAAAGTCTTGATGTCTCTTTTTAAGTAACTGGATTATTAATTCACTTCACTGTTTCGAAAATTTAAAAAAGAGTAAAGATTAATTTTAAGAAAGAATTATTTGAAACATAATTCTCACCATCAAGAGTCATAGCATACTTGAGGATGGAGAATGGAACTCTAGAATTGGCTCTATGAATCAAAGGAGCATTGACAAGGAGGCATGATTTTCGAGCATCCTGCTTTGCAACGTAACATTCATCACCAACTTTGACAGGCACATACAGTTAAAAAAAAAAAAAAAAAAGAAAAGAAAAAGAGGTGAAAACAGTAAAATTTACACTAGTAATCACAAAGACAAATTACTAAGGGAATCCTGATAGAAACAAAAATGCTCAGGGGGGACTTTCCTTTAGGCCGTCTTCTCCATCCATCTCATAAGGCAGCAAGAATTGCAAGAAACACATTTTCTTATATTACACAAGAACAAGAACCACAGCCACACGCATCAAAGGCACGTAGATATTCGTTTTACCTCGATGATCTTACTCTGGAGATCTTCTCCAAGAACATCAACCTGCAAACCTTGACTTCTCAGCGCACGCACAGCATTTCCTTGAAGATGCTTCAATGGATGCCTAATTCCAACCACAACTCTTGTAATCCCTGCCTAATCTGAAGAATGTCAATTATCTCTTAAGCATGCTAACTTACCATAAAGAGGGAAGAGAAAATTGAGGAAACCTCAACAAGAGCAGAGACAGCAGTGTGGTCTCCATGGCAATCCCCAGGCTCCATATTCAGATAAGCAGTAGCTCCTTTGCTCAACTCGGAAGCAGCCTCGACCGCTTGAACCTCAGCGGGCTTAGTACCCTGCGCGTATAAATAGCCCTCCCCTGCGACATTACCGGCTGGAGTGGCTATGACACAGCCGAAATTCGGGTGGGGGGAAGTGAAGCCGGCGGACTTGTCGGCTAATTCGGCAGCGCGTCTGATAAAGGCGGCGTCACTGGAGTGGAAGTGATTGGAAGTAGCATAGCAAACAATTGGAGAGGATCGTAAGCAGTTGAGTCCTAAAGATAAGGCCATTAGTGTGAGGATGATTAATTTAAGCTGCGTTTCCTTCTTGATTGATCTTTCTACAACTTATCTATCCACCGAATCGCCCGCTCGTCG
The DNA here is from genome assembly GCF_001659605.2 of Manihot esculenta. Lineage (NCBI taxonomy): Eukaryota > Viridiplantae > Streptophyta > Magnoliopsida > Malpighiales > Euphorbiaceae > Manihot > Manihot esculenta. The sequence goes on from NC_035172.2 coordinate 646,770, forward strand.
TCTGAATAATCTCTCGATTGAGGGGCGGAACCCGGAAGGAGAGGATGACGTGGGCCTCCAATGAAATGGGCCGAGCTATAAATTTTTGGGAATTGAAAAGCCTAGCTGATGTACGCCAATTAGGCATCAAGTCTAGAAGTCCTGAAGTGACAGCCCAATGTAGTGATCAATCAACCCTTTTTTTTTTGTTCAAACAAGGTAAATGTGGGTTGAGTATTACTACAGTATTTCTGTTTTTATTTTTTTAAAATTAAAAATACTCTTTTGATTTTTATTACTTATTTTTTAAAAATAGTTTGTATAAAAAATATAAATTTTTATATAAAAATAAAAATAAAATATTTTTAAAATATAATATTCAATAATAAAATATAAATATAAATAATTTTATAAATAGTTATAATATATAATAAATAATAAATTATATTTATATAGTATATAATATTGTAATAAAAAATTATTATTTACTTTTTTTATATAAAAAATTTTATTAATAATTTTAAAAAATATATTAAAATATTTTTAAAATTTTAAAAAATTTACTGATTAATTTTTTTTAATGAGTAGAATAAAAATAAAAATTACTATTTAGCTTATGTAATATAAATAAATTTATTAATTAATCGATTAATTTTAAAAAATATATTAAAATATTTTTAAAATTTTAAAAAATTTAATAATTATTTTATTCATCAATTTTAAACTATCAAGTATAATAAAAAAATTTCAAATATGATTAATATGAAAAAATTAATTAATAAACATTTTTATAAAATTAAAATTTTAATTAATAATTTTTTTTATTATAAATATTAAATAGTAAAATATTTAATAGTTAAAATGAATGAAAATACTAATTAATATATTTTAAATATTTTGAGTATGCTTTAATGTATGCTTTAAAATAAAAAAAAATTTACTATTGAATTTTTTCATATTATAAAATTAAATAGTAAATTTTTTTAAAAAAATTTTAAAATATTTTTAATAAAAAAAATTAATTATTAGACATTTTTATAAAAATAAAAAAATTAACTAATGAATTTTTTATAAAAATTAAATAATAAAACATATAATAATTAAAAGTAATGAGAGGACTAGAGAGAAATTAATTAATAACTTTTTTATATTATAAAAGTTAAATAATAATTTTTATAGTAATAAAATAAATATATATTTAAAAATATAAATTTAATTAATAAAATAAAATTTTTAATGATAACTTAATAAAAATGGTAAAGAAAAATAATAATTCAATAGAATATATAATAAAAAAATCATTGTTTGTAATTTTTAATTTTTAGTTTTTTTATTTTAAAATATTTTTTAATATAAAAATATCAAATTTACTTTTTTTTTAATGTCTTCATATTATTATTAAAAATACTAAATATCTGAGACAATGTTTGTATTCAAAGCCTACCAAACCAATTGAATTCACGTCGACGGTGAAAAGCAGGAATTGTGCCTATGGTTTTTCTGCTACAGCACCTTATTACAATATTCACGAAAATGTTTTAAGCTTGATGTAAGGCAGCAAGGCACTTTTGAAGTTGCGGCAATGGTTGCTAGCTTTCCTTTCATGGAGAGAGAGACAGAAGGATAAAGAAACCTTTGTTGATCATCAGTAACTGTTAAAATTGGCTTCTTAGAAACTAGTGTCACCTCCAAGGCTACGAGGTAATGATCTTATCGCGTATAAAACAAGGTTACCAATGTTTTCAACAAACTGACCTAACTCAAAAACTCTGACAAGTCAACCGTCAAGGCAACCCAGCAATAATAACCAAAACACTAGTTTCTCTAATAATTTACTCGAAAAGAAACAAAATAAACAAGGAAACACCATTGACATTCACAAGACAATCAAAGCATAGAGTAATATCACATGTAATTAAACCATACACGGCTTTATCATATCATCATCATCATAAGATAACACACCAAATATAATGAGAGCTGGATCTTTTATGAGTATATAGATAATATCTTGGGAAGGGATAGCAAACGGAACAAGGAACTGGGATGAATTCACATGACCAGCTGCACTTATTCTTCTTCCTCTGCCTCTTCCAGCCAATTAACAAAGGGCTCCAGGGCCTTCACAAAGGTTTGCCTATAACCAAAACAAAGTTATCAAATAACTGACCCATAGCACATGCAGGAGAGAGGGCTATAGACCCCATGATACACATAAACTTGCATACCTGCCCTTTGGGTTTGTTCCTTTACGGAACCAGTGAAGAATTGTGTCTTCTGCGAGCACATCCTGATCATAGAGAGACCTCACTATCTCTGGAAACAACTTCATCAGCTTAGCATCTTCATAACACTGCATCTGAACCTTATAGATGAGTTCCAGCTCAAGTTTTCCATTGGTGCAGAAGGTATTTAGCAGTTCTGCCCATGTTTTCACCTGCACCATAGAACGCTCCCCTCAGATAAGGTAAATTCCCATTCAAACACCCCCCCACCAACAAAAGAAAAAAAGTCGCCTGCAGCTAAACAACATATAAATATGGTGTATTTTGCTTTCAAAAAATAAAAAAAGGGTGTATTTGCCACATGTTCACTGAAGCAAATGGAACATTACCCAAGGAATTCAGTAATCCTTTTACACTTCATCGTGATGCATTGTAACAGCATTAATGTTTAAAAAAATGGGAGAGAACCTAACCATACCTGGCGCAAAGCTGAATTTGCATTCTGCTGCTGGTTCTTCCCAGACCACTGAACAGCATCCATCAAGACATCCCATAAGACTCGCACAACCTCGATGTCTGGGAGTTTAGCATCTTTAACCTTTTGCTTGACAGTCTCTATAACTTCAGTTATATCAGCTTCCTCGGCTATCTGAGTCGTTAAAGCAGATTTCATTTCCTTCAATTTCACCTCAAATGTTTTCTTTTCATTATATTCAACCAAAGGTATAAGCCCTTCCTTGCTGAAAATCAAGAATGAATAGACATTAATGAGTTCCAGATTATGTATCAACAATAAAATGCAGTATCCTGAAACATAATGGTCTACATATTTTATGAATCGGCCAGTTCATCATTAACTCGAGCAAAGCAAAAGCATTAAAACATGTACATATTTCATACAGAAGTTGTACAGAGAAGAACTAAAAAAAAATTGTCAACTCACATTTTCAGTTACAGCAAAATGCTAATAGAAAACAAAACAAAATACATAAAGAAAATATGCAAGAATAATATCCAGTAGTAAATTAGATTCAAAAGGAAGAGAGAAAAACACACGTAAAATGTTCAGAGAAACATTCAGCTGAGCGCTTTGCAGATGGAAAGAAGTCCAAAAGATTGTCCTCCACTTTACCCCGCTTGAGTATTGAAATCAAATCATCAAGGCTATTATCAACCAGGTACTCCTTAAAGAAGTCTGTCATAAATGAAAGAACTAGCCCTTTGGCCACAAGATTATCCTTAAGCAAAGGCTGGAACACCGTTTCTGGTGGGAGCCCAGATAGCTTCTGGGAGAAAGCAAGCGCTGTGAAAATGGCCAACTTCTTCCTTTCATTTTCCTCAAAAAGTTCCAGCGACTGCAGGAATCTTCGCATAACATTTTCAAGGTTCTTTATGAGGAATGGCCTGCGGCGCAAAATTTTCTGTATGTAAATCACAGATGGTAAGATGATTTCACGCTTAGGCTCACAGTCTATTATAGAGTAAGGATGGCGCTCCCCCTCATCAGGTTTTGTTGTGCCAGGTTGTGTACGGCCTCCAGTGAAAACAACCTGCACACATACAATGAACAAAATTCTCATTGAACTTAGTATATTTTCCTCTTATGAAAAAGAAAGAAAAGAAAAGAAAGAACAAAAACAGCAATTCTAGTAATTGATATAGGAAAAATCAATAGTGAAGCACATGTCTATTCCAAAAAGCGGAAAATGAATATAAAACAGGAGAAGCCATCACCTAATACAACAAAATTTAAACAATATAGCTCATCTCATTTCCAGAAAACCATAAAAAAGGCTGAATAAAAGCAGAGACAACCAAACCAGCACCATCAGCATCCACAGGGCACACACTTTACATTATTACTAACCAATGCTATTTTACATCTATCCAGATGTATTATCCAATTTGAGGAAAGAAGGATCAATGTTAACTTCTAATTCCAAAGTAAACTACAGAATTTGGTAGACCTCATAGGCTCATACAGATTAATTTCCACAGACACAAAGCACCCAACGAAGGATCCAAATTCTCAGTTATTCTGAGTTTTGATAATATGCTGCATTTTACATCTGATAGTAGGTCACAAATAAGAAAAAAAGAATTGCTATTCTCAGAGAACTAAGCAAACTGATTGCAAGCCCATTATATGTGCTTCAACCTCTAGCTTTCTTGCAAAGTATGGATTTTCATTCAATGTGTATCCACACCTTAAATAAAAGAATTTGACAGTTCCAAACTTCTATGATAAACTTGCCTCAAAAAAGGTGTCACCGTATCTTGAAAAGTTAAGGTCTGAAGACTCGATGCTCTTGGGAATAAGTTCCTGCACATAACGAATTTTGTTAACTTCAACAAGAATAACGAGCATTGCAATAAAAGTGAATGATGCATTGGGGAAAAGATTACCAAATCACCAGCATTATCCAGATAAATCTGGACCACTGCATCCGCAAATGCTGCAGGGTCCAGCGGCGCAGCAATATTCCGTTTGCGGGTCTTAATCCGCGTGCCACTGTACATAGACAACAAGTTGGAGGTAACAAACTTCATGGAAGTGTACAATAGAGAAGTCACATATCCAAATATATTTACTCAATTTCTACCATATCCCTGTTGCGCTATAAAAACAAAACAAAAGTGTTGAATTATCCCACTCATTTTTCTTTTCAATTAGGTATGGGCATTACATATTTAAATGTCATAACGATTGATAAATGTGATAGAATCCATCTCTGAACAGAATCAATAATCCTGATGATTCATTGACCAACTAGATTGTGCCTGTTTAACTGTAAATTTTTAAGCCATACCACAAGAAACCTAATTTTCCCTCATGTGAAAAAAAAAAAAGCAAAATTCTTTTTAAATAAATGCTCAAACTCTGCCATATTTAATAAAATATATGAAATGGGAGTTCATGCTAAATAAGAAGAATATGCAAGAAGAAACCAGAAAGTAAAAAGGTAACGACTTACCCAAGAGTGGGTCTCTCCTTTGAGCTGCGAATGAAGAAAAAAAGAATAATAGAAAAAGGGCAATTAGTAAGTATTGTTAACTTTTCCCCATAATTTTGAAAGAAAAAAAAAAAGTAGGTACCTTCACAAAAAGATGATCTAAATTTGATAATTTACAAAATGAATAAAAAAAAATAAACCAATTGATTATCATAAGAAAAACGAATAAAACTCTAGAATAACATGCAAAGGTCACATAAATTATCTAAAAAAACAAAATTTATCACTGACCAACAAAGCCAAAACGTGAAAGAAACAAGAATTGAGGTTAAAATCATTAAAAATTGATCATTTTAAGAAAATCGAGTTCCAAAGAACCAGATCCATAACTAGTTGCAGCGATGAGATGAAAATATCCGCAAGTACAGGCAAATAAGCATATCAAATTGATCCTTGCAAAGAGATAGAAAAGAAAAAGGGAGCGAAGGTACCTCATAAACCAAGACGATTGGAAATCGGAGGATCGAAGAGTCTCTGAGATTTGGGGGAGATGTTTAGAAAGGGAGAGAGAGAAGGGAGGGAGAAAATCAGAGAAGGGGAAGAAATAGTAGATTTGGTGCGGTGGGTTTGGACAGCGATATTAAGGCCTCGTTTGGCTGCGCGTAATTTTAGTATTTTTAATTAGAATATTTTTAAATAAAAATTGATAATTTAAAAATAACATTAAATAGATCTGAAATAGAAAAAAATAAATAAAATAACTTTTTTAAGAGAAAATAAAATAAAATTACAACCTATAAAATATGGGCTTTTGGAGTGTAGACAGTCATGATCCATTTTCGATCCGTATAAACGCTCTTAATGCGAAAAAATCACTATTTATCGAAATTAATAAAATTAGTTTTATATGTTAAAAAATTGCAGTAAATTAAAAAATTATAAAAATTAATTAATATACTATATTACTTGTTTCATGATACCATATAGAATAAACAGTAAATTTTTATATTTTATTTTAATTGTTTGGAGTGAACTAATTTAACTTTTTAGTTAAATTAAAAAAAGTTGAAACCGACCTAGATTATCAATTTTAATTCAATTAAAAATTGTTTAAATTGATTGCAATACAAATTCAGATTAAAAAATATTAAATTTAAAATTATTTAAATTGATTTAATCCAATTGAAATCCGTAAACCACTGAATAATTTTAGTCCATGTCAAATCCAAACTAAAACTACTAATCCTTTATTGAAAATTTAATCATTTAAAACTTTTGCAATTGTATTGTTAATTTTTTTTAAAAAAAATTACTATTTAATTTATATAATACGTAAAAATTCAAATATTTTAAAATATATATATTAATTAGTTTTTTTTATTAATTTTAATTATTTAATTTTAAAAATTTTAAAAGTTTTATTAATTAATATATTAAATTTTTTAAAAATATTTATTAATTAGTCTCTCGATTAAAATATTTTAAATTTTTTTATAATATTTAATCATTAAAATTAATGAATAGTTTAATTAGTAAATTTTTTAAAATATTATAAATATTTTAATATATTTTTTGAAATTAAAAAATTATAAATAGTAAATTTTTATTTTAAAAGATATATAAATCATATAGAGAATCGCAATAATAATAAGAGTACATAAATATTCAAATAAAACATTTTGCAAGAAAATCAAACGGAACGTTACCAAATTCAAATCAAAACTCAAAAAATAACTAAAAACATCTTATATTCATTGTCAGCATCTTGAAAAGAAAAAGATTTTTTCATGATATTTTCAATATAATATAATTTTAATGCTGTTCAAAGGAGTTTGAAAAAACTCCTATGCTAATATATCAATAACTCTCATTCCTCTAAAAGATATCAAAATTAAAACAGATATCAAATAAATAAATAACATTCAAATCATCACAATAAAATAAAAAAATTCATTATATGAAATATCCTAAATAAGTAAAATAAAAAAGATAATTAATTGATTAAAAAATGTGACTAATTTCCAAATGTGGGTTTTTTTTTTCCATGTGAATGTGATGAACTGTTTTTTAAAGTCTCAACAGTATAGCTGGATTATAATAATATTGATTAAAAAATTATGATTTGATTTAAAAATAAATTTAATTATAAGAGTGCATAAATAATAAAATAGTTTTTTAGCTACCTTTTTCCAATTGTAGTTAAAATGATATATTTTTTTTATGAAATCATTTTTGGTGTATGAACTTAAATGGCAAATGGATAGAGTTGAAACTCAATGATAAAAGGATAACATGTACAGCAAAATCAAAATTTATTAATATTTAGCCTCTTAAAAATATATGGAAAATATTTTTTTATTTTTTTTAACGAGACACTTAAAAGAATAGTTAATAGAAAAGGAAAAATAAATAATTTTCAAACTAAGTGAAGAGTAAGTTATTTCCGGACCTTACAAATCTTATTTACAATACTGTATATAAATTATTAATATTTTTCATTTTTAAATCACGATGAAAATAAATTGTTTTCTTGAAAAATAATGAAAATTATTTTTTAGAAAATATTTTCTATAAAAATTATTTTTTCTGAAAAGAGAAATATTTTCAAATGCAAGTAATTTTCTGCACATCAGAACCATCATCTAGTTTCATAAATACAAAGAATCAACTATTGAATCATGTCATAACACAGATACTAAAAAGTAACTCAGAATATTATTAACATTAGAAAGCATCATTGCAGATTGTTCATGTCCTTGAAATTCAAAAACTTTTATAAACAATGTAGAAAGAGCATAAACTTGTAAGCAAAAGAATTACAAGTAACTAAAGTATAGATCAAAGACCCAAAATGAAGCAAATAGTTGAAACAGTAGCAGCAGCAAGCCCCAATGATTCACTCAACCCCACAGATGTGCCTGCTAGAAAGGCTAAAACCATTGCATAAATGGACCATTTATTGAACAACATGGAATGTTTTGCCAAGCAAGCAGCTATATAATCACTTTTCACTCCTGAAGCACCAAAATGGAGAAACCTTGAGGCAGTTGATAAACCAAATGCAAATGAATTCGCTATAGCGAATACTCTAAACCCAGATTTTTTTGCTTCAAATTGCCATGCCCAGACGATCTTGGCCATCACTGTAATACCCACCAGGCATTTTCAAGGTTGCTGTAAAGGTGACTGTTGCAATGATGGCTGCTACCAGTAAGTAAACACTGCTAATCTCCTCAATATGCTGAGATGCAACCTTTGTCTGTCTTACAGGTTCTGCGTCCTCATGGAGAGCTACTCGTTCCACTTTGTTTTCCTCTCCGGATACACCACTGCCTGGTTCTTTCCTCTCTGTCTGTGGTTGGCCGTGTCCCTGTGTCTCAATAGCTTCCACTTTTATAGTCTCTATGGCGGCTGATTGTTCTGAGCTTCTTAAAGCACCCCTTGGCCCCAGTTTCCACTAAATTCTAGCCTGTAAGGATTTTAAATAACAGTTTTTGCTGTGAATTTCACTTGAATTTTGCATTTAATTAAATGCCAATCGCTTGGATATGTGGAGCATACCTTTTCGTGCTGTTTAAGCTGCACACTTGATTTAATAATGTCAAAAGTGGTCAGGCCAATGTTGTTTACAGCACATTTGTCAACTCTGTAATCATTTACTAGCAATAGTAAAGCTTCATAGTGTCCTTGAAGAGCAGCCAAGTGTAAAGGCGTGTTTCCATCTTTATCTCGATCGTTTATAAGGTCTGCAGAAACTGAAATTGATAAGAATATCTTGACTACACTTCTCTTTCCACTTTCTGCAGCAACGTGGAGAGCTGTTTGATCTCTATTATCCAACAACTCAGGAATATCAGGATATTTTGCAATGAGCTGTTGGATCACATAACCATGACCAGCCTTTGCTGCAATGTGAAGAGCAGTCATGCCTTCTTTGTCCTTCGCATAAGCTAGGGAGGTATCAAACTGTAGTAAGAGTTCAACAACTTCTGCATTGCCCAAATATGCAGCATATTGAAGAGGAATCCATCCAAACTTATCAGCTTCAGCAATTGCAGATGGACACCTTTTAAGCACCTCACTCATGAAATCTGAGAGAAACAGAAAGCATATTGATGAAGATAGCCTAGATAAATTCCACATGGTTTCGATATTTCACCTTGGATATTCATTCTTCTAAAACAATTGTCATTACAAGTTGCAGCTTGCAAGTATAATATAAGACTTTAAACCTTGCTTATGTTTGCCATAATATGTTGTTAGATGTATTATTGATGCTTTCACACCAAATGCAAGAAGATACGTCCTTCAATAACATTTTATTACTAACTTCTAGTATAATTCATTGCAGCAATACAATAGCAGTAACCCTATTCTCTCCATCTAGTTTGACAAAAAAAAAAAAAACATGAGTAGGATGTAGTGGATAGATGTTAAAGACTCTTCTAGTACAATTCAAATGAAAAAACAAAAGTTTGATCCGGGTTCAATCAGTCTTGCCAATATTTCAGTCTCCATAAAGCTTGCTTTGGTCAGGTTGGATGTTCAGGACAGCAGAATGAAAATGGGCATGTTTGGTAATAAACATAAGACTTTCATAAGGTTATAATCCAGAATAATATTTCCATAACAACAAACATGTAAAGGAATTATGTTTCACAGGGTGAAGTGTTTACCAGCACCAATGAAGCTGAACCTGCAAGAATGATTAATTTGTAAAGAATGGAGTTTTGAAGCAGCAGGAAGGAATTGATTTATGCACAAGACAAAGATCTCTGAGTATAAAGTAATAATGTTTATGACCATACTTGTGACCGTAAACAGAAAATCTACAAGTCATACATCAACAACGATATAGTTAGCCAAAATCAGAAATGGAAAACAAGAACCAAGAGCCAACATGAAATAAGTGTTTAAACGAGACAATGCTTGAAATTTATGTCTTTAAACATAAAAGAGAGCTATACAACGTAGAGATCAAAGGCAGAGGTATCTCAAGTCCTAGGTTCCTTTTGGTTTATAACAATGACCCCTGCATGGATGAATCCCAAATGCTGGATCCACCCTGCAGAAATCAAGCTCCACTTTTGGATCAATCAAGTCCAAGACAAGGATACTACACACTCACTATAAGGAGAGGGATAGTCCTGTTGTGTAGCTGAACCTGAGAGTCAAACTACATTTAGGGACTTACTCTTGTCTGCCCGAATGATGGCCACATGCAAGACATTCATGCTATTCCGACCTCCATAGGAGCATGTAGGAGCAACTTCAAGGATAAGGCGAGCAATTTTATAGAACTTTCTGTCTAAAGCAAGAAAAAGTGAGGACTCTCCAGCATTATTGACAATTTGAGCTAATTCTGGGTCCTCATATATTAGTAAACTGACAATCTCAAAGTGCCCATTTCGTGCAGCCTCATGCAAAGCAGTATCTTTGTCCAGATTCTGCATCCTCACCAGCTTCTTTTCCCCTTCAACTTCCACAAGCTTTGCACAATTAATTAGAAGTTGAGTCATCTGGAAACGACCCAATCTTGCAGCAATATGTAGCGGAGAATCTCCTTTTGCATTAGTCTGATGCAAAAGTGATGGACATAAAGCTATGAGCTTTTCTGCTATCTGCATCTCCCCACATTTTGCTGCAACATGAATAATGGAGTTTTTGTGGCCAGATGTCACCTCTAATAAATCATATGAATCAGAAACTTGGAGATTCTCAAAGAATTTTTTATCTCCATGAAGTACAGCATGATATAATTCACGATCCATTACTATTCGGTATAATATCTGATTATGTAATACTATCATCAATATCACAATCAAGAACATTTAAAGATCTTTTCCATTACTAGTTTTCTAGATATCAAGTCATACCAAAGCAGTTCTCCAGCTGCTTCCAAAACATCGGCTGCCTTTGTCTTTTTCTCTGTCTATAAGTAATTTCAACAGATAGTGTAATAAAAAATCAACATTGGTAGTTCCTTGTATTTGTATAAACAAACTGCTTTATGTTTTCTGAAGGATAAACATAAGCATTGTTGTTGTGAGAAACTTTCACTCCAACATGCAGGACAAATCATCAATTGGAGTTGGTTCAATTTATCCACTGGAAAAAAAGGGTTTTCTAAAGAACTCACAGAGGAACATGTAGGAAATTGATCGCCTACAGTGGCTGACAATCGGCAGAAATAGTGAACCAGCAATATTTTCTAAATTATCAGCTCTAAGCATCTGACTGGCCTTTTTTAATGACATATTAACCAACTCACGATCTGCTTACTCTCCAAACTTTTATCTTTAGTGCAAAACTTGATTTGCATTGTAGGAGAGATGCCTGAAGCACATAGCCGTAGCAGTAACATAATAAAGTAAAGAAATCAGACCATCAAAAGCATCAAAGTTTGTTCATCAAGAAAAGAAAGGCTGAATATCTACACTTCTCTCTTTACTTCATGAAAGTAATCATTCAAATTGAGTTGGCTTTACATTGGTTCAAAGCTCCAAAGGACAGTCAAATAATACTAATTAGTCCTTTAGCTAAAATTGTTTGCTTCAACTTTGCTCAGTATTCCCTAAGCAAAAAAAAAAGAATTAGCTGAAATGAACACTTCAACCCAAATATAACAAAATGCAGATATTTCTTTCAGAAGTGCTAAAAATTATGGTAATCATCACTCATGCAACTTCCAAGCCAGGGAACTGGGCTTAACCAAACCATACTGTCAAAACCATCTTTGATCATTAAAACATTCATAGGAACAGTCAAATAATACTAATTAGTCCTTTAGCTAAAATTGTTTGCTTCAACTTTGCTCAGTATTCCCTAAGCAAAAAAAAAGAATTAGCTGAAATGAACACTTCAACCCAAATATAACAAAATGCAGATATTTCTTTCAGAAGTGCTAAAAATTATGGTAATCATCACTCATGCAACTTCCAAGCCAGGGAACTGGGCTTAACCAAACCATACTGTCAAAACCATCTTTGATCATTAAAACATTCATAGGAACAGTCAAATAATACTAATTAGTCCTTTAGCTAAAATTGTTTGCTTCAACTTTGCTCAGTATTCCCTAAGCAAAAAAAAAGAATTAGCTGAAATGAACACTTCAACCCAAATATAACAAAATGCAGATATTTCTTTCAGAAGTGCTAAAAATTATGGTAATCATCACTCATGCAACTTCCAAGCCAGGGAACTGGGCTTAACCAAACCATACTGTCAAAACCATCTTTGATCATTAAAACATTCATAGGAACAGTCAAATAATACTAATTAGTCCTTTAGCTAAAATTGTTTGCTTCAACTTTGCTCAGTATTCCCTAAGCAAAAAAAAAAGAATTAGCTGAAATGAACACTTCAACCCAAATATAACAAAATGCAGATATTTCTTTCAGAAGTGCTAAAAATTATGGTAATCATCACTCATGCAACTTCCAAGCCAGGGAACTGGGCTTAACCAAACCATACTGTCAAAACCATCTTTGATCATTAAAACATTCATAGGATTTGAAGGCACAGTTTCACTTAGAACATTCAACAAACAACTTGGGCGCCCTATACAACCCATAATCTAGCATCATATAAATGGCAAGATACATTTAGAGTATACAAAATGGGAATCCGAAACTTGGTATATATTCTCTCGGAACGTCAGTCAAACACATGATAAACACATAGAGTGCGTTGCGTTCTTATTGTTATCGAAACTTAAGACTACAAGCAAGCTTGCACCTTTCAGAAGAAAATACAGAAAATGGGAACTTAAATTTGAAACAAATATCTACTATTTCACTTCTCGAATTATTCCCTCTTGGGGCTCCGGCGACGAGTCTACAATAAGTGAATCTCTGAGAGTACTCTGAGTCTGCTGTTGTTGCTGTTCAGCGTTCATTAGTTGTTCCATGTCTCTTAGCCTCGTCCTCACCACAGTTGTAACGAGAACTGCAACAAATAAAAAGTTCCATTAAGGGGTCTAAATGTAGAGAGTAAAGAAAAGAGGGAGAGTGAGTGTATACTGGCGGCAGTTCCAATGGTCCAAAGCCAGAGGATCTTGAGACCAGGACTCTTCTCTCTCGGCATTTTTGAAAGGAGAATAATTCTGATCGGGTTAGCTTTGAGTTCTCTATTACACGATACATCTTCTATTAGCTGCCTCTAGAGTCTAGGGTAGTGTTGGGAGACTCTGGCATTAGGGCCTGGTGCTAGTTAAAACTTGAGGCCCAAATACCACGTTTTCTTTTGCCCAACTCCGTTTTCTCCGTGTTCCCCTGATCCCTGTCCAAAAACACGAACCAAAGCTTGCAACTTTATCGACATTGAGGATGGTGAATATGATAATGATGCTCTGCACTTTGTGTCTTGCCATTGATGGAAATCAACAGAGCTACTAAAAAATATGAAGAAAGTAATGAAATGTTGTGGTTTTACATAGGCATAGGAGTAGGATTTGCGGCAAGGTTTTGGGTGGTCTCTGAACAACTCTAATGGCAAAGATTAAAGAAGCCATTCAGATAAGGCTCATTCTGGTTCATTTGGTCTCAATTTTTCGAAATATTAAAGATTTAAAAATAGCTAAGACTGCAGTTTTTTTTTAATGCCTTGGAACTATTCAAAGTCTGTAGCTGTTTCTCTTTAATGGTTGCAAGTCTCTGTCAAATGATTGTCTAGCCTAAGTGCCTAACTCATCATCACCACTAAAGGTCAAACATAAGTTTTGGTTTTAGCCCGTTTTTGAAGAGAGGCTGGCAGGATGAGCAGAAAGACGAGGAATATCAAAAGGTGTTTGGATGAGGATTGAGGAAGAAAGAGAAGATTGGTGAAAGGAAAAAAAAAGAGTTCAAAATTAACCCATGTTAGCATTTCCTCCAACGATGAAAAATAAAATATTTACCTTATATTTTTATGAAATTTTACATTGAATATCTTTTTATGTTAATTAAAATAGTTTTTTATTTTTCAAATTAAAAACAATATTATATTAAATTATAATTTACTTCACTTTTAAATAAAATATAAAAATTTAATTAAAAAATTGAATTATGTCATTAATTAAAAATATATAAATTTTATTAAATTTATTTCGATTATTTTTTTAAACTAGGGCAAATTTATTTGGATCTCTGAGATTTAAGACCAATCCCTTTATAACTTGTTATCTTATACCATGCTTAGTACAATATGCAAGTAAATATATATGCTTATTTATATTAAAAATTAATTGTAATTAAAACCAATTACATGCATTTAAGTTTATAAAATTATTTTTTTTAATTAAATCTCATATACAAAACATAAAAAGTAAAAAAATAATTGTAATTAAACCAAACATATTATAAAGGTTTTTATGTTCCGATTCAAAAACATGTGATATCGTATATTCCCTCACGCAACAAAAAATCAGCCGAAAACTCAAAACGATGTCTCTGCCCTCTCGCCGTCTAACGCCCACAGCCACCAGACTCTCGTCCTCGCTTCCTTCCTCTGCTTCTCCTCACTTCCCCTCTATCCATTTTGCTTCTCCTTCTCTCCTTCGATCCCCTCTCTCTCTTACAACTTCATCTACCTCTTCCTTCTCCAGGTTATTTGCGTCTTCACCACCTGCAACACCCATTACTTCCACCATGGGTGACGTTCCAGATGCTGACATGGATGCTGTCCAGAGACGCCTCATGTTCGACGATGAGTCTGTTTCCTATTTCTCACCTTCTTTTTCTTGTTATTCTCTCGTCTCTGTTTATGTTGATTCATTGGATTTTTATGTTTCTGTTGATTTTTTTATGCCTAAATAAATTTTTTTGTTTCCTTGTGCTTCACATGTTTCTCTGCAGCGCACTGCTAGCTTGACTTTATATTTCGAAAGGAAGTTCAGAGATTTTGGGTTTTTAGTGGGAATAGAATATATTTTTACATCTTAAATTCATTATTTTTATTATTTTTCATTACGTTTATCTAATTAATTTTATGTGTTCAATTTGGTTTCTGGTTAGTGCTAGAAAATAAGGATCTGACTATCTGCAATATTTATTAAGAGGGGGAAATCTGTTCAAGTTATCTGACTGAATTTAGTTGAATAAGAAAGTAGTAAGAGCAGATCTTTCGAAAGGTTGATCTTTTTACTGGTCCAGAGTAAGAGGAATAAGATTGGTGATGCCCTGGCTCTTTTTAACTTCTGTAAACTGTTGGTTTAGTTGGAAATAATGTTTGTTAGATAAATTTTCCTTCGTAGTTAATGCACAGTAAGGAGTTTTGGTTTGTTAAAGTCCCATGTTTTTTATAAAATATGGATCAGCTTTTATATATCTGGGATGATGCGATTATTTCTTTTTAGTTTTCTGAAGTGTGATTCTAGTTAGTTGACTATGGTTGCTTGTTTGATAAAGGTTGAAATTTTTTTTGGAGAAAATGGAAAGGGAAAAGGCCCTCAATCGATTGTTATTTTGTGTTAAAAAACATGACATCTGGTTTGAGTCTCTTTTTCCTGTTTTAATTGCATGCAGATGCATTTTAGTAGATGAGAATGATCGTGTTGTTGGTCATGCTTCCAAATATAATTGTAAGTAAAAATTTCCTGCCATGACTTTCTGTAGGTTATTCTCTGTGCCAAATTTTTTTTTGGATCTAAGATTTAGTTACATAGAAATTTATGTAAGATGTTCTGCTTAATACAATACCATGGTTATCTTGTTAGTTCAACCAATCTGATCAGTCAATTGTTTTTCAAAAGAAAGAAAACCTTGAAGTTGAAAATTTACAATTAACTCCTGTCTTTGGATCCATTAATTTGCTGTTCTGTACCATGTGATATAAGTAGATACTTTTGTATATGGTATGCAGACAAAAACTTTGGTCATCTTAGTTTGGTCATGATCTGTTGCTTTCTGAATTTGCAGGTCATTTATGGGAAAACATTTTGAAGGGGAACTCATTGCATAGAGCTTTTAGTATATTTCTCTTCAACTCAAAATATGAGCTACTCCTTCAGGTATGTGATCACTATGAAAGTTAAATAGTAATAAGTTCAAATCAGCCTCTCAACTTTTCAACAATGTTCAAATAAGCCCAATTTAACTTTTGGACCTAATAAACACATAACTCTTTATTTAAGTTTAAATTAGTCCTTGCCTACTGAAATAATTTTTTTAATAATAAAATTTATTCATAAAAAATAAATTGGTTACCATTTTAATTAAAATAAGAGAAATAAAAAAATATAGAACAAATCCAACTGCCTTCCTTCATGCAAATTCCTTATATATACCCAATTCCTTATATATACCCAATTCTTAGATAGATTCAACCATGAATTACTTACTTTACCCAAATTTGAGATTCAATCCACTCCTCCTCCTCCCAGAAGTCGTGTTACTAGAGAAGAAAATTTCCTCTTAAAATCCAGTACATCGAATGCCCACAATACGCTAACTTTTCAAACACCCATGACTAGCCTTTTCTTCTTACCAACCATTAGGCAAGTCACAGGAACTTGCAAGAGGTTATGCCTTATAAGTTTGCTAACCACACGCTATTACTGAGTTTGTTGCCCAGTCTGACTTTAACTTCTGAAGGCATCAGGTCAACCATCACTTACTACTGCTGAGTGTCTTGGTGATATCCAAAGTCAAAGTCTCAGAAAAAAGGGGAAAATTTGTGGGCTTTGCAATATTAGTTCTAGGAAGGACATGAATTTAGGTGAGATTAATTGAAGCTCTGTTATTCAATATGAGTTTGTTGCAATATTCTAGATTGTTGGATACAAATGGTTTATTTTTCTTTAGGATTTTAAGTTTTTAACTTGCTGGAGTGAGATCTATGATTTTTGTTCCTTTTTTTAAAAACTAAAATTGAAAATGATTTTTAAATTTTAAAATGTAATACTTAAAATTTTATCACTAAAATGTTACGAAATATAGTTACTTTTTTTTTTTCCCACAAATTCAGCTGATTTTGAAATAAATAAAAAGTTTTGGGTTTATTAGGTCCAACAAATTAAAATGGGCTTAGTTGGATATCATCAAAATGTTGAGGGGCTGATTTGAACTTATATGCGTGTTATGGTTCAGATTCTGGAAGCCAATATCATTTCATTTACAGTCTCTTTTCTGCTCCATCATCTTAAACAGACCAGAATATGCGTTTATCGCTCAAATATTTTTTATGATGAAAAAATATTCTAGTGATCTGTCAGCTTTCTTAGACTCTATAAAACATTCCAGTGCCAAAGAAGATGGTTGAGAAAAAAATTGTTACATAGGAGATGGAACTTTAAATGCATGGAGGACAAATCTGGAGCTATTCACTGATTGAAAGGACACAAGAGTTGTGGCACATATGTGATTGAAACTTTCCCATACACATGATTGGACACAATTTGAAGTTTTTGCAAACTGCATATGCTAATTGACAGAACTTGTTACCTAAAGATAGGAATGGCCACATGATAGAAACCAATAGAAAAATCAGGAATAGTTATGCTAGAATCTGCATTTAGGGCTGTAAGAATGTTTGTGTTTTGGTGGGGTATTCATATTTCTTTGGCATTTATTTCTTGAAAATCTTGAGATATTGAGTGACAAACATTTTTCTTTATTTTATTGACAGCAACGCTCTGGTACAAAGGTGACATTCCCACTTGTATGGACAAACACTTGCTGTAGTCATCCTCTGTATCGTGAATCTGAGCTTATCGATGAGGATGCTCTTGGTATGTATTTCTATATTTAATTCCCAATGAAAACCCTCTATACTTGCTTTCGGTGGGAGGTCAGTAATAATTTTCCTTTCCCTGTTCTATTTCACATTTATCAGGAGTGAGAAATGCTGCACAAAGGAAGCTTTTAGATGAGCTTGGTATCCCTGCTGAAGATGTTCCAGTTGATCAGTTTATCTCACTGGGACGCATTCTATATAAGGCACCTTCTGACGGAAAGTGGGGAGAGCATGAACGTAATATTTAAGATTTGATTTCCCTTACTCCTCCTTGGGTTCTGCTTTTATTTTGTCCTGTTTCTATTTGAATTATTTTTATCTTTGATTTGGGAACTATAATCTGGTCAGTGAATTCTTACTGCATATATACCGGGGTTTCCACAGATTCATGTGGGGATTTATGTGATTATTTTGCAATAGCTCGACTTCATTTCTCTGGATTCCGTTCTTATCTGAAATCTTGTTGACTCTTTATTATTCCCATTAATTTGCAGTTGATTATCTGCTCTTCATCATCAGCGACGTTAACGTAAATCCAAACCCTGATGAAGTAGCTGATGTAAAGTATGTTAACCGAGATGAGTTGAAGGAGCTCTTGAGAAAAGCAGATGCTGGGGAGGAAGGTATAAAGTTGTCACCTTGGTTTAGACTAGTTGTGGATAACTTCTTGTTGAAATGGTGGGAACATGTGGAAAAGGGGACACTCAAGGAAGCAGTTGACATGAAAACAATTCACAAGTTGATTTGAGATAGAAATTTCATTGTTGCATCACATGTAGCTTTATAAGAATAAATTTGGCAATATGAGTTCCAAACAAAGCATTTCTTTTCTGTTGTAGCCTTCAGTATTACTAGCCAGGTCTGGTTATGTAGAAATTATTAGATGTTACCTGAAAGCAGCTTGGGCAGTTTGTGATCTTGTAAGGTAGATTTGGCTTCTCCTTTATTTGAATACTGAATAAGTTAGATTTTTACTTTTATTATTTATGAAATTTATAAAATTTAAAAAGGCTGCTTGAAGAATAAAAAGTAAAAAATTTTCAAGTATTTAGTATAATTAGTATGATAATAGGAATTTATAAATGAAAAATTTTAGTGATAAAAATAATCATTATTAAACTTGAAAAATAAAACAAATATACATCACATCAAACCTTCTATAAGCTTTAATTATTTACTCTAATTCATAAAATAAAAGATATTCATCTCTATCCTAACATAGGGAATGTAAAATTCTATACACGAACAATTCTTAGCGCTTATATCTCTTTACTCTCGTCAATTGAATTCATATATTCATTTTTTTTTCTCTTTACAATTAAAATTATTCTTAATTGTAATTTTACATTAACTTAAAAATTAATTATTCTAATGATTTAATAATTTATCAACTTTAATTAAATCATTCCATCAATTTTTTAATAAATTTTAATTTAAAATATTTCAATTATAACACTTCAAAACTAATAAAATCATTTTTAAAATATTTATTTTTTTACCTCTATTGGCCAATAGTAAAAGAAACTTTTCTTTATTATTATTATTATTATTGTTAATATAAAAAATTTATTGAATCAGAAATTCAATATATGATTTTTTAATTTTAAAAATATATTAAACTTAAAAAATATATATAAATCTAATTATTTTTATTTAAGAGTTAAATTAATTTAAACATTTAAATTAAATTTATTTAACCATTAAGAAAAAATATAAGAATGTAATTAAATTTATTTTTTAAAAACAATTATTTAATAATTTTAATTATTAAATATTTTAATATTTCTGTTGTATTTAAAAAATACTTTCTGCGGAAAGAAAATATTTTTGATAAAATAATTATTTTTATTATTTAATTTTAATTTAAAAAATATATAAAAAATTTATATAAAAAAAATTTTAAAGTACGTAAAATAATTTTAAAAAAAATCAAATTCAATTTTTTTTAACTAAATAGTATTTTTCCATTATTATTTTACATCACGCGCTCGGCCTCTCATTTTATTTTTCACTTATTTTCTTTATCGACATCATTTCTACCTTCCTCTTTCTGGTTTAAGTTTCAGAAATCTCTCCATATCCTTGGATTCGTAGAGAAAAAGCAAGCACACACACACACAGAAGAGAGAGAGAGAGAGAGAGAGAGAGAGCTTGGTAATTCTTCAATCGCTGGTAAATTTCTGCCTTCCGATGATTTTCTTTCTGTTTCAGATGAGATGCATGATACGAGCTCACTTCAATTGCTCTGTGATCGATCTAGATTTCTTTTTGCCTTTTGTTTTAATCTTTTTTATCAATATATTAGCAGAATAACTATCTATATCTCATTTGTCTTGCTGACATAAATAAATCGGATCTAATTCATGAGTTAGATTTGTGGGAATTTACTTTTCAATCTATGAGCTTCTCTGTTGATATCCTTTATTCTATTGTGCTTCTGTTTGAATGTAAATGAAGATGGAGATGTATTGTTTGTGGAATGATTATAATTTCTTGTTACATTCTTTTGGCCTAATGTTTTGTTCGTTATAGTCGTCAGATTTTTAGTGATTGGTTGTCAGAAGCAACCGCAATTATAAGAAGTTAAGATCAAGCTGGCTTAGATGAGCTTTCCAAATAAGGGAGGATTAATGAGGAAGTGAAGGGAAGCTTTGATTTTGGATTTTGTTATATTGTGAAACATGGGAGCAAATATTTGAAACATGATCTTCGTTAATGATGAGGATTTGATCCTTTCGCCTGCTTTGCTGCTTTGATCTGCCACAATTATTTCTTATGGAATTTTCCTTGGATGTGGCTCTTTCTGGAAGGAAGATCTATAATTTATATAGTGGATTTGGAGTAATTGATGCTCTGGCATGAGTTTACTACCAGCTTGCTTCTTTATTGAAATTAGCTCTCGGAGTGAATTATTCAAACTATTTTCCCTTAATTGAAAATCAAGTGTCTTTTCATGTTTGTGGACATTGAATAGATTGTTTACTTTGCCATTTTCATTTTTAGTGTTGAGACCAAAAGCAATGAAGCCGTTTATTTAGCTGAAAATTGTATATTGGATATATCAGGAAAACAAGAGAGGATTCGGAGTGTATTATTGTCTTGGGGTTTAAGTCCAGCACTATTTGGTTATAACTGAAAATAATTTTATTGGTTTATTTGACAATATTTTTTATAGCTATTTGTCGTCCTTTGGTTTAACATGGTGAGAATGTGAACTAGTTACAATATTCTATTATCATCTAATACATTTGATTCTTTCTGTCACGAACGTATAGGGTATAGATGGCACTGGCCACAACTGCAGAAGTTTGTGATGCAAATCCACAGCTAATTGTGAGCGGTGAGCTCCGGGCACTGCAGCCAATTTTCCAGATTTATGGTCGGCGACAAGTCTTTTCTGGTCCAGTAGTGACCCTTAAAGTGTTTGAAGACAATGTTCTCATCCGCGAGTTTCTCGAGGAGAAGGGTAATGGCAGAGTTCTTGTTGTAGATGGTGGTGGCAGTCTACGGTGCGCAATATTGGGAGGCAATCCTGTTGTGCAAGCTCAGAATAATGGATGGGCAGGCATAGTGGTTAACGGCTGCATTAGGGATGTTGATGAGATCAATGGTTGTGATATTGGTGTTAGGGCTCTGGCTTCTCATCCAATGAAAGCTAACAAGAAGGGGATCGGGGAGAAACATGTGCCAATAACCATTGGAGGGACAAGAATCTGTGATGGTGAATGGCTTTATGCAGACACAGATGGGATCCTTATTTCTCGAACCGAGCTATCTGTTTGAATCACCTTTTCGTAGAAAGATGGCATTTTCGAATAGCCATTCATGGCAATTAAATTATATTGTAATGGTTATTTGTAAGCTTGTCTTCTTGAGGTCGTGTTTGAATTTTAGAACATTGTGTAATACGCTCTGAACTTGCAAGAATGAAGTAGAATAAAAATTTTATTATATTTTGTTTGTCATTTGAGGCTGACACTGAATGCTCTCTTTGCTGTTGTCATCATCTGTTTAGAAATGTGGCTCTTGCTTTGCAGAATTGTGGACCTTAATTTTCAATTAAATGGTATCATCTTGAATGTATAAAGACTCTTTTTGTCCATGACTTAAATAGTTCAACCATGGGAAATTTGGAATGTGGGTGAGAGAAGGGAAAAAATTAGGTTGATGAGACATTGCTCAAAGCTTGCTGGAGGTTCTAATGAATAGTACATAACTGAAACTACAATATCAATCACCTAAACACACAGACTCCGACTCTCCGATGTCTTCTTCCACTACTACACTCGTATCTTCCCTAGTAATGCACATGCTTGATGCTGATGAGCCTTCTGTTTCTGCAATATCCTTCTGCAGGAAGATTGTCCTCCTCCTCCTCCTCCTCTGCTGCCATTTTCTCATCAAGTCTGAAACTTCTCTTTCATCCCTTGGTTCCTTCTCCGACTCGACCATTTCTGTAGCACTCGAATTTCCATCCATGTTGTCATGTTCGCTGAAATTCATTACTGTCCATGGGAAGAGAAGTGGTCTACAGCAACAGATGAGAGTTATGAGAAGAAAAATGTAAATGTATATTGTTGCCCAAATAGAAATTGTCCATTTCCAGTTGCGCACCAGTTGCTTTGTCCAAGGTAGCCTAGAATTCACAATGACTTCAGCTTCATATAACTGTGGGAGATATGATGTTCCAGCCCTTGGAATCAGAGTCACTCTGATAGCTTTAGTTCTTGGATAACCTTCTTTGTGTTTCAAGATTTCAACAGATATCCTCTGGGTTTCTGCAGAGATTCCCAACACAAGGGGTATGCTCATCAAACATGTTTGTAGCAACCGAATCGGAAGGCTTCTAAATTGTAACATACATGGCTTGCTAGACTTTGATACCACATTTCCATTGCTTGATAAAATTTCTGCTGCCAACTGATACAGCAACTTCATTATTATGAAACCAATACCCTCATAGACCACAAATTTAATCAAATTCAAGACTTCTAAAAGATATATCGGCATACCTGAAACATCCCAACTTGCCGGTTGTAATCAGAATCAGGCATCAAAAGCTGCAGATTAACATGAAAAGTATGCCCAATTGGGATACCCATTTGCCTCTTCTTGATAATGCCCCCATCAACCCCACCAAACATGAACACAGCCTTAGGGTTCACATCAGCGTAATCAAAGAACAACTTCTGTCTCAACAACAAAGGCTCCTCCACCCACAGTTGCACCAACCCAACACCCAAGGCTCCAGCCAACATCATCACACTTACCAAAATAATGAGAACATGAACAGCACCCAGAGCTCCTACCCCTATCTTCCTCACCAAGATGAAGCTACCATGTGTTATTTTAGAGGGAACCTTGAGAACTGCAGACTCCACAGTTGCTGCAGCTGCCTCAGTTCGGCGGTAGGACTCAAAGGCCATGGAGAAGACAAGCATGAAAGGTGATAAGAGAGTGATAATGCAATTGTATATTATATCTGCTTGGAAAGAGATTATTTTTACAACCCAGTCTGCTTGTGGTTCATTCTCTTCTTCCTCCTCCTCCATCGCTGAGCATTGGAGGTCGATCACTAAAGAGAGCCGGAGGTTTTTGAGAGTTTCAACTTGCAAAACTTGGAGCTCCACCTGTGTCTGCATGTAAACTGAAAACTGAAACGTGGATGCAAGGCAGAGCTTCAGTTGACATCTGTGCTTACACCGGGAACCTTTAATTTTTATTTTAATTTATTAAATATTTTTATTATATATTATGAGAATAAGTGAGTATGACAAAAAAGGAAATTATTATAGATTTTAAAAATCATCACCAAGACAGTCTGTGACAGTAGAAATTGAATAAAAAAGCAAAAAATCTAAAAATAAATCTAGCAAATAAATTAAAAGGAAAATTAATTAATTAATTCTTATTATCACAAGGTTCATGATAAAATAATGAATCTAGCAAATAAAGTTAAGAAGAAAAACTCATTTATTTTCTTGTTATAACAAATTCATGATAAAACTTAAATATTGTTTCCATTTAAAATTTTTTTAAAAAAATCTCAAATAGGCAATACACATTAAATATACAACTCATAATGAGCTAAAAAAGTTCTCATTATTTTTTATATAAATAAAAAATAATTTATATTATTTTTCAATATATTTTTATTTGTATTTGTTTAATCACTAAATTATTTTTAAATTATTTAAAAATATTTATAATTAAAAAATAAATTAAAAAAATATTTTTATGGAATAAATGAATAATATAAAACTTTTCTGCTTTCTATACATTATTTGGCTGATTTAGATTGATTCCAGTTGATGCAAATCAATTAATTAGTTTAACGGGAAAGAAATTAATTTTAATTAAAAATTTTGGTGCAATTTAATTTTAATAAATATAATAATAAAATTTGAAATAATGTTCTCTTAAAATTAAATTAAATTGATATATTTCAACAATTTAAAATTAATTTTTCAATTTAAAATTAATTTGATAATTTCAATCGATTTCGGTTACATACTCAAACCGGACCGTGCCCGGCTTATTTATCCTGAACAAACTCAACTTTTCTTTTCTCCCTCTTTTGAACAGACACTGTCTTCTTCTTCTTCTTCTTCTTCTTCTTCTTCCTTTGAAATTCTGATAATCTCTTCCCTCAAAATTCAATTTGCAGTCTCTGATTAGCTTTAGCTCCAACAGCAAATACAAGATAATGAGGGCTGAAGTTTCATTTTTCATTAATAAGCTCCCAGCTTCTCTGTCTTTCAAAATGACAGTCGCGTGAGTCTTACACTTCCCTACCTAATCTACCGCCCCATGGACGACAATCCACCGCCGCAACAACCATCCTCCAAAACCCTAGTTTCCTCCTCCATTGCTCATATTGACAACTTCACTGACGTAGATTACACCATCAGTTCTAATGATGCATCGGAGAATGCTATCAGAGGAAGCATTGCCCAAAGAAGAGCAGCCAAATTTGGGTTCAAGGCGGAGAAGATTAATACTGCGAGGTTTCGGACCACCAGCCCCTTGGCTTCGCCGGCTGAGGTGGGGGTTCGCTCACCTTGTATAACTATTCCACCCGGGATTAGCCCTACCGCTCTGCTCGATTCGCCTATTATGTTGCCCAATTCTCAGGTAAATGATCTTTTCCGATCATTTGATTTGGCGATTGTATTTACTGTTTAATGGGATATTTCAATTAAAAAGACTATAGGCACATTTCTGACTCGTTACCACAGCATTGGCATTTCTGAGCTCGATTTTCATTGTCTTTCAAAATGATTGTTCGGTAAAAGACTGGTCCTTTTGATTATTTATTACTTGTGTGGAGAGAATTCTAATTAATTTAACTCCTAAATTCCCCACTTTCCATACAAGCATCTTCATTCCAATGCGCTGGTTATGGTCCTAGTAGTTTGCTCTCTTTTTTTTTTTTTTTTTTAATTTATTTTTATCCGGGGAACTTCTCTGTACAAGCAACTGTTTGCTTAGGAAGTTTAAATAATTCTAGCATCATAGTCGTCATATGATGCAGACAGAAGTTTTTCTGAGTGTTGCTGATAAAACTAACTTTGTAAAGCAGTGGAAATAGAGTGTATTGTCTCTATAAATTTCATGTTTCTGTTGCTAATTGTGGTTTTTGGTTGCTTTGAAACTAAGGGTTAAGGTTGGCCGGAAATAGTCTGTTGGAAATCTTTTGGTCGCAACGCATCAGTGTCTTCTCCATTTTGACATTATATGAATTAGTCTTGCATGTTCCAGTTCTTCTGGTTTTCATTCCTCACCACTACTGTTCAGTAACACTTATCTGTGATTCCTCTGTCCTTTCGTAGATTCTAGAATGATTACAATTATAAGCCCTCTCTCATGTACTTACTTTTCAGTTTTTTTATTATTTATTATTTTAAATAAAAATTTTCTCAATACATGGTAAAATGTGTCCTAGAATGCCGGGTAAGCTGAAGATACTCTTCTTGATAATTGACAGGTGCACCTTTGTTGTCGTTCATGCATATTGTAGATTTAAAAAGCAGTTTATACAATTGAGAGATTTAAACATGTAGCCTAGCTGATTAAAACCAAAAATAGAATAGTGGCGAATGACACTTTAAGAGTTGATAAGCATTGAAGATACATTCTTTTTTACTCCCTTGGATATTTTGTTTTCTGAGCCATTGAGGCATTCATTTTGTTTATGGTATAATATATATGTTTATGTCTGCTACCATCACTTATAAAAATAACGACCAGATTATTGCCCATGTTATTGATGTGGCCTAACTTTTTGGTTCCTGTACAACTTCTAGTGGTGTATATAAATCATTTCTTCATTTCCTTTTGTTGGGAAACAGCCTTCTCCCACCACTGGAACTTTTCCATTACCGTGTCTCCATTATGAAAGTTCAATGCTGAATACAGTGGTTCCTGCTGATGCTAACAAGGGTAGTAATGCTGGTTCCTTCAGATTCAAGCCTCACAAGAATCCTGATCCTCTGCCAGATTTTGCGACATTAGAAAATCAGGTATATGCTAACTTTGACCGACGTAATTGGTTCAGCATTGTGGATTTTGAATTTTTGCTCTTAGGGTACCAACTTAACCAGATCAGTGATGCACTGTCAGATTACCTTAAGCTTTTTATCTTGGACTTTTATTTTCAGCGGACATATATGAATTTACATGCTTTGTAGATTTTGATAGATTGCTGCACGAAATAGCCTTGTCTATTTGATAGCGTCTCGGGTGTGATTTTATTATGATAGTTAGGTTATTCATGTAATGTAATAAATATTTCAATTGAGATTTTGTGTATCATTTTTTCCTCATTTTGACAGGGAAACAATGTTAATTATCAAGCAGTTGTATCTGTGGGACCATCAATGGCTTTTGAATTTCCAGTAGAGTTCTCGAAGGAAGCTACCACAGAAAACTGTGCTGGAGGTTCAGCCACTGAGATGAAAGTTTTAAATGGAACGCTCGCAAATTCTGACTTAAGTGATGTGGAAATGGGTCATACTGATGTGGCTGGCAATCAAACCTCTATTCAAATGGAACCCATCCCTGGGGAAAATGTTGGGGCCCACAATCCTCATGAAGAAGATAAAAGGACACTACCTGCACCAGGAAATGGAAGGAATTCAGAAGATGGCTACAATTGGAGAAAGTATGGACAGAAGCAGGTAAAAGGTAGTGAATATCCAAGGAGCTACTATAAGTGTACACATCCAAATTGTGAGGTAAAGAAAAAAATAGAGCATTCCCATGATGGCCAAATAATGGAAATCATCTACAAAGGTGCCCATAATCACCCTAAACCTCAGCCTAATTGTCGAGCACAAGTTGGATCAGCTTCTTCATTTGATGAGATGCCAGAGATGGATGAAGGCGGTGAAATCCGTGTCAAAGTTGAAGTTGGATCTGTCTGGAAAAATTCAAAACCAGGGCCTGAGGATGTAAAAGTTGGTTCTGAGTGGAAGGCTGATGGTTTAGAAAGGACATCTTCAGCATCTGTTGTGACTGAGCTTTCTGATCTGCTATCGGCCACCCAAAGGAAATCTATGAGCACCTTTAAATCAGCAGGAACTCCAGAGCTTTCTTCCACCCTTGTTGGCAATGATGATGATTGTGATGATGGAGCTACTCAGGGAAGCATATCACTTGGAGTTGATGCTGATGTCGAGGAATCTGAGTCAAAGAGAAGGTAATTGTCTCTGTGAAATGCTGAGTATATCTGTGCAAAACAACATGATATATTTTTTATTTTTCATTTACTCCTCTTTTGTATTTCAGGAAGATGGAGAGCTGCGGGGTAGAAACAAGTTTGGCATCCAGAGCTGTCCGTGAACCAAGAGTAGTTGTCCAAATAGAAAGTGAAATTGACATACTTGATGATGGCTACCGCTGGAGGAAGTATGGCCAAAAAGTTGTCAAGGGGAATCCAAACCCTAGGTATTGATATTTTATACCGTTTTTTGTGCACAATTCTAGCATGTTGACTCAATTAAAATGAATTTCACTGACTGTAGTAGAGATTCCTGTGTGGACTCTTCAACCGTATTGAATTTGGTTCATTTGTGGGGTATAGATGTTTTAGATATGGGTATTGGATTGAGTACATGTATGACTTCAGAGAATATAATTTTTGGTCTAAAAGAAAAAGAGCGAAATTTTAGGTATATTTTTATTTCTTTTTTCTCCAAAGTGCACATACTTACATTCATGTACAAGTGGTTATGTGTTCTTTGTTTTTTTTTAATAAACATTTCTTATTTCTTGACAGGAGTTACTACAAATGTACAAGTGCTGGATGTTCAGTGAGGAAACATGTGGAGAGGGCCTCCCACAATCTGAAATATGTAATTACAACATATGAGGGGAAACATAATCATGAAGTGCCAGCAGCCAGAAACAGCAATACCATGAACTCTGGTGGTGGCAGTTTAAGCCAGATTACAACCAATACGCAGCCTGCTTTGGCATTAGCCAGAAACACTGGGCCAAAACCTGAGACACAAATTCAAGATTTTGTTCCTGGCTTTAATAGAAAACCAGTATTTAACAATGACTATTTGAGACCCAGTTTTGCTGGAAATTTCAGTAATGGAATGAAGCTTGGAGCTTCAACCATTTATCCTCTGAAATACCCAACATTTCAACATACCATGCCTTACGGCCCTTTTGAGATCAACCGTAGTGCTACCCATCACTCTGGCTCTATTGCTTCACTTGTTCCAGATTTTCCAATTTCATTGCCATCAAGTATTAATGCATCTGTGGGGCTTTCTCTGGCTGGTGCTGATTTTAATTATAATGGAAAACCAATTGGTCAGAGTCAAGCTTTGCTCTCTGGGCAGCAGATGGTGAAGCCCAAACAAGAGCAAAGGGATGATAATCTTTATGATGCTGAGCAGTCCATTATTGATCATGTAAATGCATCTCCGTCATCTTCATCAGTATATCAACGCATGAGGAACTTTCCATCATAGTCTTGCTTCTCATAAAGTAGCGTCAGAAAGGTTAAAAAGAAAGGAAGAAAGAATTAAAGAAAAGAAAGGAAGAGTCGTTTGTCTTCAGCGATTAAAGGTAATTATTCCCTTGCAGTTCTGTTATTATGGTTAATTTATTTCTCATTTCTATAGAAGTGCACCTTATCTTATAGAAAATGTATACAGTTATTTGTATTATTTTATATATAGTTTCAATTTTATAACTGGATCTTATCTTATAGAAAATCTACAAGTCACCATTGCTTATGTATTTTTCTCTCGCATTCAACCCTCAGATGCAACAATCGGATCGAAGTTAAACTTACAGGATTGGAACTAGTTGGTTAAATTAAATTGAAATCAAAATTAAAATAGAAATTGGGCCTCTTCAGTTGATTTTAGTTTACAATGGTGTTTGGTTTATCTATTGTTTTCAGCTGCGTGAAAATTTTTTTCAGAAGCAACTTGGAATTACAATCCCAAATAAGCCCCGAAAGTTTTAAAAATAAATTGTAGATAATTGCTCTAACCAACCATTTTGTCAATGATACAAGTCTCCAAATTTCTGCATTGCATTACAAATTATAAAATATTTGATCATAAAATAAGTCGATTATATCAAATTAAATACCTAAATCATTGCATAAATGCCAGTTATTAATGTCTCTATCATGGGATTGGTGTTGCTGAGCTTCACCTTCTTAATATACTTCAACATACATGGCGACGGATGACCTCTTGTTCATTAATCAAGTGTCTTGACCTTTCATTTTTCACGAGTGAAGCAAAGCTCGAATTTTTTAAGAACAATTCAATCTTGTCTTCTTTAATCAAAAGCTCGTCGAACCCCAGGAACGTATAAACTACTGCAATTGTTGCTCCCAGGGTTGTACAGAATCAAGTAGTGTCCATCAAACAACAGGACTTCCCCATAGAGACCAGACACCAAGCTCTTACAATAGTCTCAAGAACAAAATTCAAAGCATTCTGGACTAGAATCTTTATTACAGTATTAAATAGGCTTATAACCTTCTTGATCCTCAAATCTTGGTTTGAAGCTGACCACAAACTTGGTATGATCATTCCCCGAGACAATTAGGATGATTCCAGGTGAAATGAATTCCACCATTTATCATTGTTTTGTATTACAGGCAGTACAGTATCACCCCACTTAAAGCCAAAAACAGCAACAAAAGAGCTCCCTACACCAATTGGTCAAGTGCAGCCAACGGAAATAATCCAGATAAACACACAGAAACACTAAATAACGACAGCAGAGCAAACACAAATCAGGAAAATCATTAGCATTATTTTTATGAATACTGAAATTTGAAGAATCAACTTTGCAACATTGCTTCCTACTCTCTTGGACAGTCGATTAGTTGTACGGTTCCTTTGCCCCGTCAAATACTCAATCAGCTTACGTAAAATATTTGTTATTTCCTTATCCGTCCATCCTGTAAAAGTATGCTCTTCCTGGCATTCACTCCTCGCTCCTTCTCTTGTCTTCCCACAAGATGGGAATAATGCAGATCATCACTTCATCCCAAAGGCCAAAGGCCAAAGACCAACCCCTAAACCCTACTAGTTTGCCCCAAAGGAGATAAATAGTAAGAGACAGCACATTTTGACTCCATATAAAAAAGCAAAATTGAATATCAAATAGACCCTTTCCTTTATATTCAACAAAATGAACCAGATTGAGAAAATTATCCATTGGGAATAAGCGCTTCTTAATTATATATATATATATATATATATATATTCCACGATTAGAACAGAAGAAGACACTTCCTAGCGAATTCATACTGCTACCCAGGAAAAAACATTGGCAAGTTGTAATCTTTATGACCTTCGCCCTCAGCCTTCACTTTTTGAAGCTGCCCCTAACACCGGGACGCGGCTTAGATGATTCGGCTACATTATCGGCATGTAAATTGATGAGCTTATCTTCCTCAAAAGGGATCTTAGGATGGCGAGCATCGTGATGGATCTGCATAGATTTCAGGTCCGGCGCCGTGGATTTGCAGTGGGGACACTCAAACTTTGAGTGACCTCCTTTATCTTTTCCAGTTCTGTCCATCTGCCCAGCCTTCCCTCCGCCTCTGTTCGTCGTTGCTGCGTCGACCTTCGCCGCTATCTCCTTTGCCGTGTGCTTCTTTGGCTTCGCCTTTCCGGTCATGGTTGGCTGGTGATCGGAGGAACAGCGGTTTGACGAATTTCGATAAAGTGAAAAACCCTAGGAGGAAACAAATATTTGTGGGTATTGATTGAGCAAGAAAGAATGTAGGATCATATATACACTTATCTGCTTTAGATGTCAGTTATGTTGTAAGGCTGGATTCAGATGAATTTGTCCACGTCGACAGTTCTAACTGGATATATTTTCGTTTTGTTTTTTGCTCATTGGCCAATAAAAGTTTTTTTTTTTTTTTAGAATCTTAATAATTAAGTTAGGAAAAAGCAAAATAAATAAAGGATAGTCTGATCAGCACAAAAAATATATACTTTATATTATTTAATTTATTATAAAAATGATTTCCAAAATTATATATTTGTCTTTAAATTTTAATCTTATGTCTACATAAAATAATTTTTTAATAATAATAATAATGATATTCATAACTGCAAATCACTAATTTCAGTTGATTTTGGATTGAAATCGTTATTCCCAATTCAAGAATTAGTAACAGAAATCAAACCAGAAAACTCTAATCTTCAATTCGATATGATTTGTTGGTATCCAAAAGAACCAACCAAATTAACTAATTTGGAGACGACATAAAAGTATCAAGATGAACACAGAAACTGAAGTTTGATATTATAGTACAGAAATACACACTGGCAATGCAAATTGGCAATGCCCCTCTCCTTGCACATATGGAAGAAAATAAAAGGGGAAATAAATGAAACAGAGTACAAATGGATAATGTTTGGACAAATAAAATCATTTGCAAATGTAATAGAATGGTTGTGGTTAGGAACCAAACTAAAATGGTGATTCCTAATTTGACTTGATCTGAGGCTTCTGTATATTCTCTTCTCTATAAAGTAAACGCCTCTTGTTTGAACCGTATCCATGGTACTGGTAGATAATGCTGTACAGACACTGCCTCAGGCATGTCACATCGAACTTCTCCATAAATTGCAGATCAGAATTCCTCCATTTCACACCAGCAAAATGTCTATATTCCTCAAACACAGAAGCCAAGCACCAATTTTGCAGTTTTCTAAAGCAACCAACAAGACAACCAGTCCGATGCTGCAAGAAAGATGATGGAGAAAACAAGGTCAGAACTCAAGTGAAGTTCATAAACAAATGCCAAGGATGTAGGGGAAGAGTTTCACAATTGAACATCTGGTGGGGGTCTATGATATCAACCATGCAGAAAAGCAGATGAACAAATAAATCATATTACTAGCTCTCTCTTTTTTCTAAATGATGATTCTTAAAGATTGAATAAATAATTCACAAAGTAGGATAAACAAATGCCTTCCCCGAGCCAAATCCAACTTTTGCAAATAGATACTGAGCACAAAATGTAGCATACAGCTAGGCAACTTTTATATGGATCAAGTATATACAGACAAACACAGTGAAAAGGTAACAAAAGAAAAGGCTTGAATTGAATATACCTTTCCCCGATTGCAATGAATCAGAATTGGATGATTCCTTACATCTGAAATATCAAGAAACTTATTTAAGAAACATAACAGGCAAAGAGAGCTTGAAAACTTGAAATAATAGAAGGCTTAGAAAAAATGAAAAACAAGCAACACATGGTTCAAACTTGAATATAAATTTTTTTGAACATTATTCATACCAATTAAGACTTTTAGAGCCTCCATGATAGTATCCCTGGGCATAGATACAGAAGGCTCCTGCAGATGCAAATGATTAGACAACAGTATTAGCGACAGATTCCATACTGTTACGCAATATATAAAATCAATACCAACAAAATTAGGAAGAGAGAAAAAAAAAGGGAAGAGAGAAAATACAATTAGCAAGAAAGCACAGATGCCTGGCATCTTATTTCAAATGCAAAATATGCAGAGGATTGACAGAGGTTGCAATAACAAATGCAGGCAACCTTGAAAAAATTGAAGAGAAGAACAGAAAATTACCGACTTCCCCTCAATTCCAAATTGTAATAGTTTAATATTATTAGCACGAAGAAACTCCAAATTCTCTTGTGGATATGGCTCACAGCACAAATATCTGTTCCAAATACCAAAACAAGTCAAATTGGTCAGCTGAAACATTCAGTAATGAGAAAACAAATAAACAACATCGAATCAATCTTTGCTTTATTTCCATTCCTTCAAATTCTTTTCTATTAGTATCAACCAAGAGAAATATTCTACTTTCTCTGAAATCAAACACATTATTATTGTTTTTTTCTTTTATATAAAAGAAAGAAAACTAAAATCAAAACTTTTAATTTGTCGTCCTTATGTAAAACGGATCTCAAAAACCAAAGAAAAACCAAAATGACACAATCCAAATGAACAAGACAGACGAATTCTTAAAAAAAAAATCGACGAATGCAAGTAATTACTAACATGATCGATCGGAGATTTAGAGATTTAAGGAAAGGGAAATTGTGGGGTTGAGGGAAAGCAGATCTGAAAATGCCGTCTTCAACCATAGAAAAATTCGCGGGCGGAAGCAAAACGCCGTCGTTCTTGTCTTCATAATCACTTTCGCGAATAATCAAACCCATTTGTAATTCGCCTCGAAAATCAAAAACAAGTCTTCTATTTGATCGCAGACCAAATAAAATCAAACAGAAGACTCGTTCTTGAAAGACAAAAAAAATCAGAAACAAGGAGAGGAGAAGAAGACGCTCATTGTTTGAGACGGAAAGAAGAGGGGGACGAAGGCTTTTAACAGAGGGAAAACGGGAGAGAAGAAAACGAAGTCGTTTTAGAAACGGATTCCGATTCCGAATCCAACTCAACGAACGTGTATATTTGGAGACGAGAGGGAAAAGTTTGGTTTTTTAACGAGAGATTTTCGGATTTGGATAAAGTTTCAGCGGCGGCTCTCAGGAAACAATAAACTGGATTATTTTGGACCAGGTTTTTGATTTGATTTAAGTCTTTATTATTATTTTGGATAAATTTTAAAATAATTAATAAATTAATTTTTATATTTTTAAAATTAAATACTTAATTTTTTTACAATTAATCTATTTAAATTAAAAATCATTTCATTTATTTTTTAATGTTATAAAAATATTTTTATTACCTTTATAACAAAAATAAATTATAGTTTAATTTTTAAATTTTAATATAAATAACGAATTAATCTCTTATTTTTTAAATTAATTTATATTTTTTCATAATAAATCTATTTAAACTTCAACTCTCTCATCCATTTCTTAATATTAAAAATAAAAAAAATATTTTTATTAACACTTTTAAATTTAAAATATTAAAGAGTTAAAATTTTATTATTTTTTTATTTATTAAAATTTCAATACTTTAATTTTTAATTTTTATTTAAAATAACACTTAAATTTTAATTAATTTTTATTTAAATTATTATATTTAACTAATTTTAATATTTGTTTCATTAATATCTATTTATTAAAATATTTTAATACTGATAAATTTAAAATTTTTTAAAAAAATTTACAATATCAACTATTTTTAAATAATATTTAAATAGTTTATAAACCTTTAATTTTACTTTTAAAAGTTTAATTATTCCATTAACTTTACGTTAATGTTCATAATAGAAGTAAGAGTTATAATTTTAAATGAATTGAATATAAAGTAATTTACAATATTAAATTTTAAAAATATAAAAATTAATTTAAAATATAAAAATTAAAAAATAATTAATATAATATAAAATATTTCACTTATATTAATAAAAATTTAAATATTTACAAAAATATTTAAAATATTTATTCTTTATAATCCATTCATTAATAAAATTATAATTTCAACAGATTAATTATTATGAAATTTAAATATTTAATTTTATATATTAAAATTTAAGAATTAAAATGTAATTAACTTAA
Organism: Manihot esculenta; assembly: GCF_001659605.2. Taxonomy (NCBI): domain Eukaryota; kingdom Viridiplantae; phylum Streptophyta; class Magnoliopsida; order Malpighiales; family Euphorbiaceae; genus Manihot; species Manihot esculenta. The sequence goes on from NC_035172.2 coordinate 681,659, forward strand.
TTATTTTTATTTTTATTTTTTCTAAATTCAATTTTGGACTTTCTACGTGCCCCTTTAGGAATATTCTTCGAATCCTCGGTTTTTGACACGTGTTGACTGCTTTTAGTATAAATAATTTTATTTGTGGTAAAACTCAAAATATCTCAATTTTAAAAATAATTATAAGAGCAATAAATTGATTTTTTTTTTTCATAAAAAATATATAATAAGTATTGAAACGCGTAACTTTTCTTTTATTGTATAAGAAGTATTCAAATGCGTTCTTTTTGTTTTATTGTATAATAAGTATTCAAATGCGTTAATTAGAATCAATTAATAAATTCACATATTTGAATTAAATCATTTTTTTATAAAAAAAAAAAAAATGGACATTACCTTTGAAATTGGCTAGAAATTTATTTATATATTTTTTATTATTATTATTTTATCCTAAATTTGGTGTTTGTTTGTTTAAAAAATTTTCAATTGTTTGTTAATTAAAATTGAAGGTTCAGATTTATGTGGTTTTACTTGTAAAATTTAAAGATTACTTTATAAATTTTAATTAAAAAAATGTATGAACACACATATATGATATAACTTTGGTCCATTTGGGCGAGCGTGGTAATTGCGAAAAGTAGAACCCATGCTTTCCTCATGTGAAAAATATATATTATATAGGATACAATTTTATACATTTTTTTTTTTTATTTCCATTCAAACAATTCAAATATAAAAAATATTTTAGCATAGACTTAAAATCTCTCAACATAATTCACTTTAATAAATTTTAAATTTATATAAAAATTAAATCTCTTAATTGCATTGGTTAATGATTTTTATTGTTAGTCATAGGGTGCCTATCTCATAATTAAAGATGTAGTTTGGTTTCAAATTCTAATCAAAATTTTAAAATTGAATACATAATTATACCTTTTTATTATTTGGAATTAATATATTTAACACTTAATTAAAAATCATGATTTATTGGATTAAATTTATAAAAATTATAATAAATAGGCACAAATTTCATTGAAAATTGATCGAAAAGGAAGAAAAAAAAATAATAGACAATTTTTTATTTTTTATTAATTTATGTTTAATTGTTATAATTTCTATAAATTTTAGTATTCACTAAGTTTTAAATTAGTTTAAGTGTTGAATTAGTTAGTCGCAAATAGTATTAAGGATTTAGAAATGTATTTCTTTATGAAAACATCAAAATTTGGTTGTTGTCTATAGGAAATTTCATGGAATTTGATTTGATATATATTTCATAAGGAAGAACACTGTGGATATATTTATAAACTAGCTGATGATCTGATCCATGCAATTGCAGATGATTAGTAGATATATAATTACAAAAGCAAAGTCCTTACAAGATGAAGTTTGGAAAAATACATTGAAATTTGGTTCTTTAGGTTTAAATAGAAAGCTATCAAATGCACCATTCATCATTCAAACTGGTTCCAAAATATCCATGATCTCATTCGTCAACATACGTGCACATATACATATACATACATACATATATACGTATATTCATGCATACCTATCTCTTAGAATATTAAGCAGATGAAGGCTTAACAAGAGCAGGAGAATCAGATTGTGCAGCCATGGAAATCTCAAGTTGCCTTAGAGAAGCAGGAGGCTGAAGAGAGAGCAACTCTGGAGGAATGAGATTGTCCCATCCTTGAATTGGATTGGTATTTGCTGAACCATCCCATCCAATGTGTGTCACATGCTTCACATCTGTTGGAACCCCAATTTCCATTTCTAGTTCTTCAATTTCTTCTTCATATACTGCATAATCCAAGCCATGCATGCATGGATCCATCATAGAATTCTATATTTTACGAGGTAATAATATTGATTTAATTGATTAGGAAGAGAGATGAAAGCTTACCAAACAATTGAGAGAAGGTCTTGAAACCCTTGACAAGTCTGTGAAACCGATCTGATATGTTGGGCTTTGAAACAGCAAGAAATTTCAATCCATTCTTCATACTCTCACTGCTTGATAAGCTTTCCTCGTCGTCTTCTTTTTTTCCTGCATATTTCTCAACACAAACACAAATAAATAAGCTTATCTACAGAAGAAAGATCCACACACACACACACACACACACACACAGAGAGAGAGAGAGAGAGAGACTTATTGGTGGAGGTGGTGGCTGCTTGGTTCTTCTGGGGTGGTGAACCCCAATAGCCACACTTGATTCAGAGACACAACCAATGGAGAAAGGAAGAAGAACAAGCCTTTCCATTCTATCTCTCATTTCTTCATCAACAACTCAAGCAAAAGAAAAAGGAAAATTAAAGGGATTAAAGAATATGTGAAGTGGACTGAGAAACAAGAGCAAAAAGTCTATAAGGTTGGTTGAGGAGAAGGCTATAGTAGAGAACCCTAGAACTGGATTTGGGTTTGTTATATTGGGTGGTGGGCATGGTGGCTTTGCAGCCAAGTTATTATAATTTCACGTACAAACAAGTCAGCTACAAAAATTGAGTTTGGGTTGGTAGAGAGATGGTGATGGGGTATGTTTGGACGTATAATTTTAAATTATTAATGGGTTTTATCGTGAAGTTTAACCTAATTAACAGATTCAAGACCTTCGTTAGACGTATGTGCTTCAGTTTCAGACATGCAATAATCCAGAGTAGGTGGAACTGCTGTCTTCACCATACAACTAAACCACTCTAAAAAGAGAGGAAAAAAAAAACTATCTTTTTGTTTAAGTTCTCTACCTATACTTGCCTCTCTTGCAGTATAAGCCATTACTTATTATGTATTATCATCTTTAGAATTAGTTCTCTTTTTTTTTTTTTTCAATTTATTATTAATGATATTGCTTTTTTTTTTTGTGGGTTTTCTTGGTTTGGACTCTATACCAAACTAGAAGCAGGGAGTGCAAAACAAGCAACTTTTCTGGTTAGAATCTATCAAAGTTGTATTGGCTATGAGGAGGACCAAACTGCACTTTCTTGATCTTAAAGAAGAAAAACATGATTGATTGTTAGAATAGGTTAAGAAAAAACAGAAAAAAATTTTGTTGGGAAAATGATGTTCTTATAATGGGGAACTTAGTTCCAAAAGCCATTGATTGATCACTTGAAAAACTTATTACTTGAATTTCCTATAATTAGGATAATCTAGATGATTATAAACTCAAGATATATATATATATATATATATATATATATAATTATATTGATAATATTTATTATATGTGAGTTTATACATTTTATATATCGATTCTATTACAGACAAGATATAGACAGGAAATTTTCCATTTTCAAATGCATCATCATTAGTTGCTCAACATTTGTCTTTTAAAATATTTAAAGAAATTAAAGGAAAAAAAAATAAAAGAATGCCGAACACATAACTTGAGATTGAATAGTGCATCATTTTGAACAAATATTGATATGGAATTCTTAATAGGTTAAATTTGTTCAACTCTAAATTCAGAATGGGTTCATTAGTTTTCAGATTTTCTTTGTAGGTTATATTTGTAAAGTTAATTTGGTTGGAAACAAACTTTGACAACTTGAGAACAGAGAACTCAGTTTTCATGTTATTCTGAGAGTTCAAGAGCAAAAGAAGACATCTAAACCAGAACCACAAGGAAATAAACTGAGTGGAGATCAAATCATTACAATATTAAATTGGTCCAGCTCCAGCATCCAAACCCCTTACAATGGGGGAAAACGTTAACGGTTCATTTCAAATTGCAGGAATGATAGCATTTCATATCCTCAATCTCCTTTTCTATGGATACAAATGATGATCTAGATCTCCTTGTGCAGCATACATGATGTAATTACTTCTCTCTACATCTTTAACAGCAGTTATTCTCAGCACAAAATCCCAGCTTAGGCAGAAACGGACTGCTAAATTAACCTGCAATCATTAGAAGGGAAAAAAAAAAAAGGAGAATTGGAGCTCAAGGTGAAAAGAAAAGCAAGAAGAAATCAAATTATACTTCCAAGATCACTTCACTTTCTATCCATTCTCTGTTTTCCTTCAATTCTAAAACAAGTAGGGTGAGCAGGACAATTTCTTTCTTTTTCCCTTTCCTTATTTTATCTATTGGCAAAAATTCAGGTCTACTCAAGTATAAGGAATTTAACCTTAAGAGAATAAACAACTTTGTAGGTAAGTTTCTTGAGTCAGGGATCCAGAAAATTCTTGCATTTCTGGTAAAGTTTTCAACTACCGACCTCATTATTTGGTTATGCCTTGCTAATCCTTAATGAAAATCAGAGCTGCATTACATCCCCATCTATAGTTAGCGCTTTCCTTCCCAACATCTTATTTTCTTTTCCATCAATCATACATCAGCTATCCTAGAGAAACCAATTCATATATCTCAAACAGCAATCCTAAGGAGATATCGCCATTTGCGACCACCGCAGAGGAATAAAAAATTTTAGGATATTGCATAACAAATAATAAAAGAGAAGAGTTACTGTTCTGTGCAATATAGGCCTCTAATCAGAATAATGTCCTTCATGCAAAGAAAACAGTTTGCTAAATTTGAATTTTCTTTCCTCACCGTTAGAAGAAAAGGACCTATAACACCCATGATGAGTAAATCCTAGATCAAACTTCTGAATCAGGAAATTGGCTGCTATCATATGCTTCTTCCCTCCTTATGTGGAGACAAGAACACTAAATATCAACACCAAGGCAAACAAGCGTGCCTCAGGCCTTCAATTGATTCAAAGACACAGGCTGGTGATCGACAATAACCCCTTACCTCCCAAGAGGATCACAAATTTCATGGTGTTATCCCTGAAAAAGAGCAAATCAGATCAAAATCTCAGAGAGAATGAGTGATAAGAAGGTTTGCTAGGACCCTTGGGATACAGCTTTTTTTCCTTTCTATTGCATATAGTGAACACGGAAAAGCATTCATTAACATGGAAAAAAGCATATAATGCTAATTTGACTTCTGATATTCAAGAACAGAAAAAGGAGAATAACAAGTTTGGAATTGAACAAAGATCTCATGCAAATCCAATTGCTTCCCCATCGAATTTACTGTGCCAACCTCAGTCACTGTTCCAGCTAACTGATGACCTGCAGGATCGTCTACACAAGAAGCTCTGACTTCGCTCACCGGTGAGCTTCTCCAAGTATGAATATAGTTATGGTCCCCCTCTGTAACTAGTTACAGGGATATCTAAACGAATATCAAAGGTAGGATTTTTGAAGAGATCCTTTTGTTGGGTGTTTCTACCCTTCCAGACCTATTTGCTTAAGCAACAAAGGGAAGGGATGAAAGAAGGGGATCAGTGAGAGAGAACCCACTGATCTGCTCAATTGAAATTATGAACCTGATTCTTTAATTGGATCCAAGACAGTCCTGGCAGTTTGTTAGCTTTTCTCTGCTGCATTGAACTCCTCACATTAGCTGCCTCTTCCCATCTATGATCTGTAGAATACATGTTTGACAACAAAATATAGGAACCTGCATCAGATTGTTCGAGCTTCAATAGTCTCTCAGATGCCCAGTTTCCCATTTCCACATTTTTGTGAAGTCTGCAAGAAGACAGAAATGACTTCAAAACTGCACTCACGTGGGATATACCATTCTCCTGAATGAACTCTTTTGCCTCGTTCAAGCGACCAGATCGACCATAAAGATCTACCATACAAGTATAGTGTTCAAAATCAGGCTTGATACCATAAACTTTTTGCATCAACTCGAAATATTTACAGCCTTCTTCAAGCAACCCTGCATGGTTACAAGCAATTAAAACACCAATAAATGTAATCTCATTTGGTATAATTCCCTCATTCATCATGCACTCAAAGAGTTCAATAGCCTCATGCCCTTGTCCATGCAAACCAAACCCAGATATCATTGATGTCCACAGCACAACATTCAGATCATTAATTTGTTTAAATATCTTTATAGCATCATTCAGGCTTCCACATTTAGCATACATATCAATTAACGAGGAATATAAATGAGCATCCACTTTATGCCCAATTTTCTGAATGTGTGCGTGGACCTGCATTCCTAATTCTAGAATTCCTTTGCTTGCGCAAGCAGAGACAATGCTTGTGAGTGTAAATTTGTCCACCACAACATGTTCATTGACCATAAACCTGAATGTTTGAAATGCAATTTCATACTCGCCGTTCCTAACATATCCAGAAATCATTGAACTCCATGAGACAACATCTGCTAACGAATCATCACAAGAAATCCTCACAGGAATTGTTCTAAGTGTCATGGATGCCTCTTCCATTTTCCCGCATTTGCAATACATACCCAAAAGTGAATTCCTTATAAACCCATTATTGTGAAGAACAAGTCTTAGAACCTGCCCATGAATCTGTTTACCCAGCTCCAAAAGCGATAAACATGAAACCAAATTCAATGCTATAGAAAAAGTAACTGCATTGAACATATGCCCACTTTCCAACATCTTGTAAAGCAATTCTAATGAAGTTCTTTCGAATCCATTTTTCATTAGCCCGTCTATGATCGTGTTCCAACTTGTAACATCTTTGGAGTTCAAACCATGGAACAAATCAAGGGCTCTTTCCACATCTCCTATATGCAAATATGCACTGATCATTATATTCCAGGACACAGTATCTATCTCCTCCACTGACTTGAATAATCTTTTTGCATAATCCAAAGCACCACATTTCACATAAAGATCAAGAACAGAATTCACCAAGATAACATCCAACCCAATCTCATTTGTCAATATCCACCCATGTATCGCCTTCCCATTTCTTAACTCGCACAAAGTAGAGCAGCATTTGAACACGCTAGATAAGGTGAAATGATTAGGACAAATACCCTCGCTTTGCATTTTTCTAAACAAATACAAAACCATCTTAAAATCCTCATACTGAGCAAAACCCGATATCAGAATAGTCCACGTGCGAATGTCTCTTGTAAGAATTTCATTGAACAGCTGGTGGGCATGATACAAATTCTGACACTTTTTCACATAGAGGTTCAAAAGATAGTTACTGATAGCCAGATTTTGAAGAGAGCCATTCTTGATGACATAAGCATGTAGTAGCTCTGCTTGTGTCTCGTGATGAGAGTAGCCAGAAGATAAGGATTGATGATGCCTACAGGATGGTTGACAGTGATGAAGCTCAAATTTAGTGGCGTTTATAATATCTGTGATTGCTGGAACTGGAGAGGGTAAGAGGACTGATTTTGTGTCAAAGCATCTGGTGCTCAGGCGAGCTCTTCTCATTTTAAGGTAAATTTACTTGCCTACCGCCATAATAGATAAAGAAACAAGATTTGACACTTGAAAAAACATGATCTTTAAGGTATCATAACCAGAGTCTGATGCAAAGAGAAAGAGCAAATATATGTGCCTATGAAGTTGAAGGTAGCCTTGATCAGCCAATTTATCCTATGAATTTGCAGGTGCCGCTTATCTATCAATCAATTTCGCCTATGAAGTTTGCTGCGAGATTTGGGAATGAAACAAGGAACTCGAGCATGAACTGGGCAAATTTAACAATAATCTAGTTGTCTTGAGACATTGATGCTTTGAAATTTTAAAGTTTTAAAGGGTGTGATACTAATTGCATAAATTCTTTAAAAAATACGGAGAAAGTATTAAAAAAAAAAAAGCCAATTTTTGGCTTAAGGAAGGTTGATATAAAAATTATATTAAAATGAAAATGGATAAAATTATACTATATTTTTTTATATTTTTATTTTATAATTATTTTAATTATTATATTAATATTTTTTTATAATGTTAAAAAATTATTTATTTATTTATTAACAGTGTAACGATACAAATTAAATTATAAATTATAAAATAAAAATAATAAAATTACAAAATACTTTTTCATACTATTTCAAAAAAAAAAATTATGGTGCTCCTTTTCACAAATCAGAAAAATTATTTAAAGAGCCAGTTGGGTCATGTAATTATTAATTCTGAAATCATAAATGGAAGAGGATTGGCCTTTCCCCGTTGATTTCTGTTTAATTTTTAACGTGATTATTCAATGGTATAGTAAGGGCAAGACAACTTATTGATGAAATGGTGGATAAATAATTCCCTGCTGATGTCTCTGGCAATAGAGCTATTTTCTGGCGATGACAGTTGGGGTTAATGAAGGTGATTAAGGGTAACAGTGATGACTTTTCATATTTAATGTTTGCTCCGAAGGCAGCCAAGGAATTGCAGAAAAGATTCTACTCTCTACCAGGAAGTCCTATGGGTATCCATTAACAAGAATTCCTCCAATTCAATTGCAAACTTCTTGTTGACAAGTTCCTTATATGGTTCAGTTTCCTATTCTGCGGTTGTATTGTGGAAGATAGAAAAATTGCAGAAGCCATACGGTAATTGATATTACTATGATCAAAGTGATGGGAGAAAAAATAACATATACAGTAAGAATGCTGCAAGACGAGCTAAACTCATTTCCAAAACGAACACAAATTCTCCTACTTCCCAAAATCATTTCTTGACTGAAACTCGTTCATCACTAAGAAAAATATCACATTCCCTCTCATCTGATATTAAAAAAAAAATTAAAATCTTGTGAAAATCTCAACCCATCTTAATGTCTTAGCAAGACATTTTGCACATCCAATAACTCTTTGAAGGGAATTAGTAAACAAATAAAATCAAATTCTAAATCATAGGCTATATAGCTAAACATTGCAAATGGTAAACTTTAAGGAAAAACTAATTAAGACGATATATGCTAATTATACAAAAGAATAAGTAGAACAGTCTGGCAACAACCAGTTAGTATAAAACCTTTCCACAAACAAAAAATTTAGCAAGTAAAAATGAAAACAGCATTGAAGTGAATACAGACTATGAAAAGAATCAAGTTAGCCTATATTGTATCCTTATAGAGGAGGATAGAAATAAGAAGACAATGAAAAGCCAAGGAAAAGCAAGCCTCCGATCATTGCAACTGTCCCTTGCGAGATCTTAGATGCTAGCATGCTTCCTCCCACTACTGCCAGGGAAGTACATACAGTGTGTCCCAATGTAGCCCCCACGGCTACACCAATTGCATTTTTGTGGGTTGCCAGCTGCGGAGTTAGACATTTTAGTTTTGAGTATTACATCAGACATATACTATAAAACATCAACCTTGAGTTCATACATTCACTAAACTCCCACAAGCAAGAAGAAGATATAGGACAAGAAATAAATCCAATTGAACCCTGCAGCTTAATATCTTAACGAAGGCATAAACAAGGAAATAATGACATACAGCAATTGTTGCAATCTGGCTGCGATCTCCCCACTCAGCTAGAAAAGTTAATATAAATGACTGCATGACAAAACAGAAATACTTCAGAAAGATGGTAAAAAAATCACATAATACCCAAAGGACATACAATTATATCAAAATCAAATTAGAGAGGAACTCCACATTTCACGAAGCAACCTGCTGAAATAAGTCTAGATGCATCAAACATACCTCCAAAAATATTGGTGTACAAAATCTAGAAAAGAAGCGGCGGAAAGTTGTTTTCCCTTGCCCCGCTTCAAGCTTTTCCTCTACCTGAGAACATAAAATGCAATTTAGGATTAAATATAATACCAAAACCAATAAGAGTAATGCAGACCCGAAGGAGGAATTTACAGGAGAATATAAAAAGTTTAATCATCAGAAACAATCTAAGAAGCCTCTTCTAAGTGGTGCATGAACATACAGACACTCATTAAGAAGGAAAACTTAGAGAAAGAAAACATTAATGTTTTACAAAATGAAAGCATAGACCAGATAGTTTAAGATGACCAGCTTTGCAAGTCCATTGCTATTCCAAGCAATCACACCATCTAACAGGGAAAGAATGAGAGCTTATGGAAATTATTATGCACAAGAACTTCATGCAATAGATAAAGTGATAAAATTAGAAGTAAACCCAAAATCCTCTAAGACAAACTATAACCATCCTTTTCAGCATGCAACACATCTGAGAAGAAATCAAAAGCTTGAAACATAAGCCAGTGTTTAAAACAAGTTATAATACCATTTAGAACCAAATACATTATCTTTCTTTCTTTCTGTTTAAAAGATAATTGCAATGAAGTATGAAACAAAACTAGACATTTACCACAATTTGATGCATGAAAATGAATGAAAATCAAATAGAGAATGAGGAAAAACATACTTCTTCCATTTCTTTTTTCTGGGATGATTTTGAATCTGATCTCCAGGCAATGTAAAGTAATCGTAGCCCAAAAAATGCATAAAGGACTGCATATTAAAAGCAGATTTCAAGGTTAAGCATTGATCATTCTATCTACTTATATTATATATAAGAATTTACATGTGTTCCAAGATAATAAATCTGTGCTTTTTTTTTCATTACTTATGAAAAAGTCTCTTGCCAAAATCAATTTCATTTACTAAGCTTTTACAAAGAAAAATATTAAAACTTATTAAAAACAGTCAGGATTGCAGTCAAATTGGGATGTGTACATTTGATAGAATGTTTTACTAGCCGCAAACTACTTAATATCTAGAAAAAATAAAGCATTCTACAAGTGCAAGAATAGGTGAGACAGAGAGAGAGAAAGCATATGGTAGATAAGTTGCAATTAACAGATATAATGTACATTTTATTTACCTGTAGCCGCACTATTTGTATGCTTTCTTGATATCAAATTTGGTACAATCCGTCCTAGTCCAGTAGAAAGTACCTAATTGACACATACAACAACATCAAACTTCATAAAGCTGTGCATTCCGTACCAAAGCCATGCAAATACATAGCATTATATATATATATATATATATATATATATAAACAAGTGGTTACACTAAAGGAACAAAAAATGATTCTTTCAATCAAAGTTGAAACAAAAATGAAATCGTGGATGGCTTACTGTCATAACAATCAAGGCACTGAGGGCACCAGACAAAACAATTGACTTGGGGTGGCGCATTGCCATAAGAGCTGCTATTATAAAAGTCTCATCCCCAATCTGGCAACAAAATTATCATAAAAAGAAAAATTAATAGATTATTGAGCAGCAAAAGTCATGTTAGCCCAACTCTTTAAAGTCATTCACAATGTTCCTAATAAAGATGCAACAGCACAAGTTTCTCCTTCCTGTATGACCACGGGGAAACACGACTTTCATTTCTAGTAACAACTTGTTCAAAAAGCTGAAATTTTTACAGTTTATTTATAGGAAAACACAAACCTCACTGACAATAATCATGGACAAGCTCGCAATAAAGGCATCAAAAATCCCAAGACCAGAGTCGACTTGAAGACCAAGACCAACAGAATTTACGTCAAGGTCACCGGTAACTATCTGCATTCGCAAATCCCATATACAATAATCACTTCCCAAATCTAAGAACAGCAGATAAACTAAACACATAATTGAAAAAATAAAATGCAAGTAAGCTCAGCAGACATCAATCTTTGAAATAAATAAACGAAGAATTAACTCACCATGCCACGGCGGCCGAGATCCTTGAGCGGTACAGTTGATTCTTCCTTTTCATTTGCCACCTCAGAATCCTAAAACCCAAATAAATAATAAATAAATAAATAAAGCTTTGAAAAAGAAAAAATGATGCTATAGCTGCATCTGAAATGAAACGATTTCATTCCTAGAATAACAAAAAACAGCTACAATATCTGGCACAGAAATCGTAAATTATGCTTACCTTAGCAGCTACGTAGGGAAGAGCCAGCAGTAGGAAGAACGAGAGAAGAATAAGGAAAGACCGAAACCCCATGATAAGAAACAAGTGGAGGTGAAGCCGATTGCCTAAGTCTGTGTTTGACGACAGAGAAAGCAGGAGAAATTAAAAGGGGTCAGTTTTCCTCCGGAAAGTAGATCGGAAAGGAAAAAAAGGAGATCAAGAGGATGGAAATGGGGATCTAACCGCAGCCTTACTGGGATTTGAAGGTACAGGGGTGAAGTAATGAGATCTAAGAAAGGAGAAATGGGAAGAGAGAGAGATCTTGCGGAAAGCGAAGATCCCCAGAGGAAAGAGGAGTCAGAGAGATTTGTGTAATATAATAGGAATTGCGTGTGGAATGTATGACCATAAAATTCTTATTTTTATGCCATGATTTTTTCAATATTACAGATTCCCCCCGTTTATTCTTAGAAATTTTTTTTTAATGAAGCTTCATTGTTTTACCATTTATTATCTGAATAATGTAAAAGAAATTATTTATCAAATTTATTCTGATTATGACGCTTCCTAATTTTGTAAATAATCTGCTAATTCTTTCACTCTTAGTCTTTATTTATTTTGATGAAAATATTTTTCTACCCTTTAAATATTCACAAAAATTAATTTATATAAAATATTGTTTTATCAAAAAAATAAGTTATTTTAAAAAAAAATAACTTTCTCTAAATTATTTTCTGCATTTAGAAAATATATATATTTTGATACTTTTAGTAAAAAAAATTAAATGCTTGACAGCCAGATCAGATCGACGGTATAAGTGTTTTTATAATATATTTTATTTTTTAAAATTAAAATTAAATAATAAAAAATAAGTCATTATTTTCCATGAAGATATTAATATAGTGTTAATATCTTCATGTTCCCATGGCGCATTTGTGCATCTGTAATTCTTAATCATACGTCACGATGTCTGTTGTGGTGGATTCAGTGAACCTTTTTACCAATTTATGATATAAAATTCATTATCTAGAAACTTGAATGATGATCAAGCAACCAATTTTACAAAGTTGAAATTATTACAATTGAGGGAGCTCATTCACAGTACACAAGGTTCCATGAGTGAATGAAAATTACAAGTATAACTAGCTTGAGAAGGAAGGAGAAAACAAGCCCTGGTGTTCTGCAGATGAATGGTGCTTCTCCAAGCAGAGCTAAGGGAACCAAGCCACGGATCTCGCAAGTTTCACTCTTTCTTCGCATAGGGAGGATCCATGTTCAGCATTTCCTCTCAATGAATCCCAGGCCTTCTTTCTTTTGTAGTTGGTGCAGTGCCCCCCTTTTATTACCAAAACAAGAAGCAGGACATGATACGAAGTTCTGAAAACTAAACATTTTTGTTTATAGTATCCCGCTAATATTTTTTCCAAAAACAACTGCAATTCCAATAAAAACAAGGGCTGTCAAGGCACCTTGTCTTGAAAGCCAGAATTCAGACCATGTCAGGGGCTTAGTGACCTTGAGTAATACTCTCTGGAATTGTTCCTCCAAGTCCTCTAATGAGCCAGTGTTATCAATGACAATGTCAGCCTTGGACCTTTTCAAATCCATGGACATCTGAGCATTTATCCTATTTCTGGCATCCTCCTCAATGGATCCATCTCTTTTCATGAGCCGCTGAAGCTGTGTTTCACTATCAACCCACACAACAACAATAGGCTTTGTCCACTTATCCATCTTGGCCTCAAATAGCAATGGGATGTCAAGGACAATTACCTTACATCCCTTCAACCACAGCTTCAAAATTTCACGGAAGATACCAGAAGAAATATAAGGAGCCAAAAGCCTGCAAGAATGTAAGAACCTGAGTTAAGAGGAGGTGAAATATTCTGTGACAATTGTACGGGGCAGCTCTCTTAGAATGCATTACCAAAGTTGCCCAGTAAAATCAAGGCAAACCAATACTTGATATGGTAACCACGATTTGAGAATATTTATATCAACAAGACTTGAACTTGAGAAATCAAAAGTTGCACATATAAGCAATTTCGAGCATATGACTTCACCGTTCAAAATAAACTGCTCCAAGATTATGGAAATGATATTCAACTTTGCTACAGCATTACTACCAAATTAAAAGGGGCATTCTCCAGAATTCAATATCTTCTTTGAAGGTACAGTTCTAACATATACCATCCAGTCATAACCGTACCAAAAAGTTGAGATGATCAATTACACGAGATATTTAACAACTCCAACTTTAGCGAGTAATTGGCATTTGCAAATTCTACAAGTAAATTTTGTTAAACTATTTGGCTAACAATTGATCATAGGCATAGAATATTCATGATTCAACATAAAACAGAAGCACAGCAACTATCAGTACCGATTAAGAAGTTGACGTTTTGCAGGATCAGAGAAGACTATCTGGCCCAGTTTTGGCCTATCCACATCCCCATTGGCTTCTAAGATTTCCTCTCCAAATGCTGCAACAACCTTATTATAGCCATCAGTGTCTTTCTTTAGAACATCCTGGAAATGTAACAGGAAGAGAAGTTCAGGAAAGATCCCAAGGAATGGACAACATCTAGTGTAAGATCAAATAAGCATCAAGAAGGCAAATTCAACTATGACGTTACCACGCTGTCAAATAGGTATAAACTTGCAAAAAAAATTTCAGTAACCAGGGACATTATTTGCAGCCTGGTTCGATATACAATAACCTATCATTTCAATCATCAAATGTTACTTAAAATTGTCATGGTTAATTGAAAACTGAAATAATCTACTCTCCTAACTTCAGTTCAATTGAAGGGGAAAAAAAAAAGAAAGAAAGAAAAAACAAAAAAAAAACCTTCGAAAAATTCAGTGAAAAAAATGCTGAATACATATAGAGATCAACCAGCCAAGATCAAGTTAAACCATTTGCATTCTTAATTCCCGCTGGGTCAGGTTAATTCGCTAAATCGAACACGGGAAAAGCAAACAAGAAAAGGAAACATTATGTAAGCAAGCGAAGCAAATGAGAAGAGAAAACGGCATACCCGAGAAACGAGATCGGCGTCAACGACGGGAACTCCATGGGATTTGAAAAGATTGGAGACTGTACTCTTCCCCGACGCTATTCCACCGGTCAATCCCACCATCCTCATTTTCACTGGAGTCGATATGCTTCGTGCGTCCTTGTGCCGATGTGACACGAAGTGCCGAAAGCGAGTACAGTAAATAGGAGCTCGACGGATTTCACTGTACATGATTATTTCGAAATTGAGCTCTCTTCTGCCTATTTACAAAGTTACTATTCCTTTAAGGAATAGTACTTTTATACAAATTAAGGAAATATAGTTAATTTAGTTCTATTAAATCAAAAAATTGAAACGTATATATTTTTTATATTTATATATTGATTTTAAAATTTAAATAATAAATCTAATTTATCTTAATTAATTTTAATTAAAAAATTTATACTTCGTAAAATTATTTTTTAAAATATTTATTAAATTAAAAAAAATTTAAACATTTACTTTAATTTATATTTATATATAAATTTTTAAATGTTAAATAGTAAATTTAATTTTTTTTAATTTATCACAATTATAATTAAAAGTATTAAATTAAATTTAAAAATTATAAAAAATTACAATATAATTCTAAAAATTTTATTTGATTAATAAAATAATTCTTAAAATATATATTTTTATTTTAATAGTATCCTATTTTGTTTACTTCCTTTTTTTATTTTATTTTATACTAGTTTAATATAAAATATATAATATTTTATTTTTATTTAATATTAAATTTTTTATTATATCAACAAATAAATTAATATACATTATAATTTTATTTATTTTTATATAAATGAACAAAATAAAAATATTGAATATTTTAAATAATTTAAAAGAGATGTGGTTAATATTTTTAAATTTTTATAAAAATTATAAAGGGATAGCTTTATATATTAAGATAATGTAATATTTTATTTTATTTAATATTATTAATATAAACTATAATTTTTTATATGTAAAAATATGAACATAGTAATTGTGAGTATAAATGAAAATTTTTAATATATAATATTTTCTATGGTAAAAATTTTATTTGTAATAAATATTTATTTAATATTATATATAATAAATATAAAATAAATGTACTTTAATATAAAATTTAAATTAAAAAATTATATATTTATTAATATAAAACTTTAAAAATTATATTATAATTTACCATTGACTTTTTTTATTTAATTTAGTATTTTTAGTTATAATTTTATTATTCAAAATTTAAAATTTAAAATATAAATATGAATTAATGTAAATATTTAAATTTTTTTTATTTAATAGGTATTTTGAGAAATAATTCTATATGACATGATACATGTACTATAAATTTTTTAATTAAAATAAATAGTTACAATTGAGGTAAATTTAAAATAATAATTTTATTATTTAAAATTTTAAAATTAGAATATAATTATGAAAAGTGATAAATATTTATTATTTTTAATAAATTTTAAATTTAATATATTTTAACAAAATCGATTTTTTTTACCATGCAAAAACTTTTGTATCGAAAAGCACGGTAACGGCCCATAAAGAATCCAGATACAAACCTTATTGACCCAAATCCAGAAAGCAAAATGTCCAACCAAAACCTACTGATCCAAGCTCAAGTGAAGAAATCTGAAAGCATCTATTGTAATTCACCACCAAGCCAACATCATCGAAATAGACGGACAAACGAACAAATAGACCAGAGAAACCAATCGCCAAACTATCAAGCATGTCCAGTAGAAGGGCCGAAATGCCCAAAAATATAAGAAAAGATCAAACTAAGCACAGACAATAACCATCAACACAGAAAAAAAAAGTCCATCCATAGTATTTTCAGTCTCATAATAGTTATAAAGCAGCTATTGAGAACTTATAACGTGGACGCCACTGATCTTTGAAAGCCAACCAACAACCATTGTTCGAATAAGAATTGAAACATGCAAACCAAATCAAAAGCAGATCTCCAACGAATAGCCTCACCAGAAAAACATCAAACTTGCATCACAATACCAAAATTACACAACCACCAAGAGACTTGGTGTAGCCTGAGACCAAAGCAAAATATTCCATCCGCAGCGGTTGGCTTCCTACAGCCTTAAAGAATAGTGGAGCCCACGCCAACGAATAAAAAAAAATACATGCAAAAATAAAAATGTCGACCATCGATCAAGACCCTCACTCACTGTTCGCTTCTTGTTCTATTTGCACTTTCCCTTTCTCTCTATATTTCCAATTGTACTTCAAATGCGATATTTTTTTTTTTAATAAAAATGCTACTTTACAAAACAAATTATAATTTAATATTAATAAGAAATGTAAAATAAGCCTCAAAAGAAAAGAACAAGGTCCCAGAGATTACAGAGGCAGTCCCAGATTGGAATTGGTCAATCTCCAAGCATCTATGTGACATCTTCATTTCATCAAGCTCTAATTCCAATTCATTATATTGAACAACATCATAGTATTATATGTAATAACTACATCTCATGTACATGAAGCAAACTGCTTCTCTGAAGATAGTATACTACACAACAGACAACCTTAGGCTACAAGAGTAAAACTTCACAACTGGGCTGGAGATATTCACACATTTTCATACAGATCAATCTCCATTTACCAACCCCATTCTCACTTCATCCCAATATTACAAATTTAATCATACATCCATTGGCAGGATTATTGAATCACTGAACAAATGAGATTGTCTACTGAGAGTTCTCCAGGTGTTTGACATAATGCTTCAACTTTCATCTTCCCTTCCTTGCCTAACAATCTCAACTCTTCGCCCACTTTTGCAGGGTCACTGAAATCTGGGACTGCCTCTGTAATCTCTCTAACAAGGTCCACAATTACTCCTTCAACACCCATCAAATGCTGCACGTACACTACCTCAGGCACA
This sequence comes from Manihot esculenta, assembly GCF_001659605.2. NCBI lineage: Eukaryota > Viridiplantae > Streptophyta > Magnoliopsida > Malpighiales > Euphorbiaceae > Manihot > Manihot esculenta. The sequence continues at coordinate 699,231 of NC_035172.2, forward strand.
TTACTGCGAAACGCACAGATTTTTATCACAGTGCTAGTGAAAATTTATGAAAGAACTTGGCAGATGTTGTCAGAATAACAGAAACAATTCTATGCTTACTTCAACAGGCCATAACTGATGAGAGAAAGTTTAGACTCTTTAATTTTTGTTACTGCTTCTGCATTTCTAAAGATAGCCTTGACTTCAGATACAATTCCTTGCAGGCCACCCTCCATGCAAACCTTAATGGCCTCATCCAATGAATTCCTTCTTGTGTCTGTGTAAATTTCAGATCCTCCATTTGTCAGGAAGAAGACCTGGAGTTTCCACATCAATGAGTTGCATAAATTGATCATTTATGCAGAATTGAAGAAATGAGCATTCATATTCTGATGATGATGTTGAATATGAGAGTTTCAGAATGAAGCAAAGCCATTGCAAAAGAGACGAGTGATCTTACAGGATATTTGTTCTGCAATTTTCTCATCAACTGAGCTGCATCAGGTTGAAAGCTGGAGAACATGACAGGTCTGTCCTTGGCATGCTCCAACACCACCTGGAATTGTAATTCAGTATATATGTATGAGCCATTACTTAACGTAAAGCTCAGATTTGCTAAATAACAGAAGCTGCAAAGCAAAAATACCTTCAAGATTACTTGAAGAATGTGAGTGAATTCTTCCAGCTTGTAAATGGTTTGATCATCAAATTTCAATTCAATGTTGAAGCCTACTGAACCATCAACTTTCTGGAAGACATCTTGCAGTGTACAAAGAGGATCATCTTCTTCAACCTTCCATTCAAAAATTCTCCCATCTTTTGTTTTCCTAAATAATGGCTTTGAGACCTGAAGTTTGATGAGAATAATAGAGTAAATACAAAGTACGCTATCAATATACTATATAAATCAATTTCAAACAAGAGAAAAATGAAGAGTTACATTTCCAGGCTCCTTCTGTGGTCCATAGGTGAGAAATTCAGCTAAAGTGAGGTCTGTAACTCTTTTCTCAACAATGGAACCCTGAAATCAATATCCAACAACAATATAAAATAACATGAAAGCAAGAAGCTTAAAGTGATACAGTGACAGTGGGTTAGGGGAAGAAAGAACTGACCTGGTCTTCAGTGAGGATGAAGCTGTCATGGAAAATGACTGGACAGTCATCTTTGGTCACCTACAACAAATATGTTTTTTTTTTTCGTTTACTGTTCCTTTCAAAGGATCTTCCCTCACCCAAAAGTAAAAGAAAGAAAAGAAAAAGAAAAAAAAAAAAAAGAGGGCACAACAAAACACCAGAAATAAACTAATCAGTACCCTTCAATGGAGATTGTAATCCTGACAATCACTACAAAGCACAAGCAGAAAATTTCCCCATTTGAAGGAGCAAAAAATGCAAAAAATAGTGAAAATTAATAAATGGTGTAGATATTGGGCTTTTGGGTTTGGGCTATGGCCCAAACTCTTATTCGTGATTCAATCTATCTCTTTTTCCTTTTCCATTTACTGTATTAATATTGAGAAAATACTTGCTTGAAGTCGGTTCATAGTGACCAAAGCATAAACGAGTGATTCCTCCATGAAAAAAAACAAAAAGAGATGAGACTTACTCTAATGTCTATTAGATTCATAGGGTTCCAAACTATTAAATTGTTGTAAGATTCTTACATGCATTAAAATGTATAGGCATCTGATTAATAGTAAGCCACTAATATATTTTTATAAGTGAAACTATCATATGTATATTATTTTGATTGATTAGGTATATACATCCTTATTTTGAGTGATTAGGTATATACATCCCCAAGCATAGAATTTCCCTCAAATTGTCCACATTCACAAGTATATTCTCTTCAACAAACTTACAACTTGCTAGAAAAGCTGATTTAAATTCTCATCAGTTCCCTTCAAAAGTACACTTTTTTTTCAGGGGGGAGAGAGAGAAAATAGTCTTGAAATGCAAACAAGCAAATGAGAGATAAAGTTTCACGATTGTTTATGGCCACCGACAAACAAAATGCCAAACAAAAGTTTTAGCTAGATGAATCTGGATGAGATTAGATACAACAAAAATGAACACATATCATAAATACAGGCAAAGAATCAGACAAAAGAAAAATGGTCCAGGTACAGAAAGCATCAATCCCCCGCATATGGAATCAGACAAAATTCTAAAATCCTGAGCTAATCTGCGTCAGGTTTTTTGGCAGATGAAGACAGAAACATTTCAGCACTTTGTTGTTTGGTGAAGAGCTTCAAGCACCTCACCCAAACCACTCTCAAAATCTACAGGCTCATCATAATTTTAACCAGTTAAATCTAGAACAAGAAATCTCATTCTCACCTGAACGTCAAATTCAATGAAATCCAAGGGCAATTTAGCAGCAGCATTAAAGGAGAGGATTGAGTTCTCTTTAATAGATTTCATTCTTTTATCAGAAGATTGCAACATGTTCATTCCACTACCTCTGTGTCCCATCACCACAAATTTTGGGAATTTAAATGTGCAATCACGGTCCCCTTCATGATTATTCACACCTGGAAAACAAAAGAAACCAAAAAGAAAAAAAATCATTCACCAAAAAGAACCCACCAAGCAAAAAAGAACCATACAAAAATCCAAGAACAGTAAAGACATGAAAGAAAGAAAAAGAAAGATGTGATTACATTTATTGGTGAAACGAGGGGAACAGAGGGAAAATTCTGCATTATCTGAGAGACTAGGCACATCAGAGACATGAACAGCTTTGAGAGCCATCTTTCTATCAAAGATTTTCAAGAATGACGACTCAATGGGAAAATGGAGCTTTGTATTGACAGAGGCTGCAGGCTGAGGCACAAATGAAGAATGGTATTTAAAGGGCAATCCTTCATTTTTATTAGAAAAATGATAAAAGAAAGCATATTCCTGATGCAGAGATGGAAGTCTCTGGATGGTCATTTACAGGAGGTTAATTTCTGGGTTGGAAGCTAAATCAAGAAAAGGAGGAAATTGCGGTGTTTTTATGTGATACTGTCAGATTTAGACAATAAAAATCTGATGAATGGCAAATGGGTTTTGAGCCATTCAAACTCTGTTGCATTTGCATCCCAATTTCACATTTCAAACTCATTAGCAGATAAGCATACAAATGGCCAGCTTTTACTACGCCATGTTTTCTTCTTAGCGATAATGTCTTGTTTGTTTTGAATTCTTTTCTAAATTCCATCATCATCAGTCTAAATTCAAGATAAATAAATAAAGGTAAAATTATAAAAAAGTACACATGATTTTATAAATTTTTTGAAATATTAATATGAGAGTTCTAGGTATTTCTATGTGTGTCTAAAATTTGAGTGCGAGAAGTTGCCTTTCTCCCTTTATCCTTTTTCTTTTATTCATTAGTGGTGCCTAATGGCCTCACAGCTACTGTCATCTATCTCTAGGCTCATATGTAGTATATACGAAAGTGTCAAACGTTTGCTTGATGTTTGGCAGCCATTTAATTCTCTCAGTATGTGTATGAATAGAGCTGCGAGGTGATTGGAACCTGCTGTTTTTTCTCTTATCACTTTTCAAGGTGGAACTCATAAAGAGCATATTGGAGTTTACGAGTGATACAATTCACTTGGTAAGACTGGGTCAGAGTTAGAGAAATCAGTCCAACCCATCAGAGAGGTTTCGTGGGCCTTGAACTAATACTGCTCTTGTGAGGCTGAGCTCGTGTTGGGATAGTGAAATTCAGAGTTGATTAATACGAAAAGTTTAGGATGAAAAAATTTAAAAGTTGAATGTAGGGAGAAAAAGTGAGTGCTTGACAGTGGTTACATTCCTTTTAAAGTTATTATGAAGGAAATTATATTTTTAACTAAATATATTTTAATTATAAAAATATTCGCTTTTCTTTAAAAAAAAAAATTCTAAAACTCAATGCTAAAACGGCACTTCAAAAGGAGGAGCCAACAAGCAAAGCAACGATCACATGAAAATCTTGCATCATGCATGCATACTTCGTTTTACAATATTTTATGGAGTGAATATTAATAATATATAGGGATTGACTAAAATATCATCTAATTATTAAAAATTTAATATTTATATCAACACCTATTTTCTTATTATTACATTCTTTTTATATAGTTTTTTGGAAATTAAAAAAAAATATTAAAGAATTTAATTTTTGTCCAAAGGTAAATTCCATTAAATTAAGTTTTTGGCTAGAGGCCTACAAAGAGTAGGATTCAAGCTACAGTGTCCAATACGTCAAGGGCTCCAAGGCAAAAAAAAAATAGATGCCGAACCTTTTTACTAAAAAAATCACCACTCACGCACACAGGAAAAGAAAAAACTCCTTCAACGATCAATTAAAAGCGGGCATAGTAAGTATGGTAAAGAATAAAGGATAGAACAGACTAAAAGGATCCAAGTGAATGGAGAAACTATAGATTAGTGGGAAACTTGGTAAAGCTTTGACTTTTACAACAATCTAAAAGGATCCAAGTGAATTATGAAAATGGTCATCGTCAGAATCTCCAAAATAGCTCTGATCATAAAATAAAAGAAAAAAATTTTTTTAAAAAAAAAGAAAAAAAAAGAAAGAAAGAGTAGAAGAATACACTAGAGGATTGTGGGTTTATGGTCATTGTTGTATATGTGTGTGCTTTCTGTTGTTCCTCATGGCATTATTGTGTTCCATTCGTTATTTTCATTATCCTTTCTCTGCGTCATCCATCCTTTTCTTCTACCTCTTTCTTTGCACTCCTTCTACCTTTTTGTTTTAACTATACACTTTGTCCACGACAAAAAAAATAAAAATAAAATAAATAATAAAAATATTCACCTTGGTGTATAGTCTTCAATTACTTCTTTATTATAAATTTTAAGCTTTGATGAATGAATATTGTAATGATTTTAGATTTATATAGATTTTTTTTTATTAAACTTGAGTAGATTTATTTTTATAGAAATTTAGTTGGTATTTATTTATGTTTCTATAATTACGCTTATACTTTTTTTTTTTTTTGAAATGGGATTACGCTTATACATTTGTTAGTTATTTTTTACTTAATTTATTTATCTTTTTATTAAAATTCAGTTATATGTTGTGACCTCATTTAATATTTTAGTTTTATTATATTAAGAGAATTAGGAAATCAAATAATTGTACTAATAAAAATTTGAGTTAATTTAAACAGACATAAATTTTATTTAAAATATAAATATTCATTATTATTATTAATTGATGACAAAATAATAAGATAAAAATAAGATGCATTAAAATTATGGACAATTGCTCAGTAATACGGTTTACTTTTAATTAGTTTTAAATATGAAACTATATAT